>NW_008330570.1:2259528-2269875 GCF_000622305.1 Nannospalax galili
ACTCTTAAAGAAGTATACTGATGACTTTATTCTTTGGTTATACTTCCCTTTTGGGTGTTTAAGACCATACAGCTGGCCCAAATAAGTCAATTTATTTTTACACTTAAGGTCATTTGAGGATCTGTTCCTCAGGGGTCACATGGGCATGGGAGGAGTTCCTGGCTCCTTTCTTTCACCAGTTCCATCTATGTGAAGGTAAGTCAAAGGTCCTGCTTGACCATGGCTAGCTTCACTTGGAAGTATGAGTGAGATGCTTCCTCTAAGATGACTTTCTTCTTTGTAGACTGGACACTGGTTCAAGTCCATCTTGTGGGGGTCTCCATGGCCTCCCCGAACAAGAGGACAGGTGACTCACCACATTTATAGGACATTTTGAGAGATGTTCCATAGTCCTCTGGAACTTGGTCAACCTTGGAGGGCAAGGGGCAAAAACTATCCTTTAAGTCCCTCTGACCACATTAATATAGGCCTTAAAATGTATTTGTTTATCATCCAATAAGGTTACTTCCACCAGTCTGGTACTTTTAATTATCATCTGCTATGTAGATAAGGCTTAGGTAAAGAACCAAATATTCTCAGATAAACATTGATTAGATTTATATTTTGTTCCTAGAACTAGTTGACTAAACTATGACCATAGAAATTTTAAGATTATGTGTATATTATTTTTGTCTCATCCTTTATATATAACAAACCTAAAGTATTGCTTAGGCTTTCTCATTTTTTTTCTATTTTGGAAAAAATCTCCATTCCCATATCCTTTTAATATCATTTACATTTTCATTTTTTTTTAAAAAAATAATTATGAGCCATAATAGCATTAACAAATAAATTTTCCGTCTGTTGTGACTTCTTTTCCTGAGGATGCTAAGTAATGCTTATTCCCTTCTAAGGTTCTAGTGTCAACCCAATGTTTGATTAAAGTTTTACTGGGGAACCAATGAATTTATTGAGCCTACTTAGCGAGATAACTAAGGGGTTGCTGAGGTGTATGTATGACCTGAGGGTATGCACACTGGAAAGCCTTTACCCAGCATGGGTCATGCTTCTCTTCCTAACCTTCCTCAGATTGTATACTTTAGCCCTTCCCAAATCCAGGAGACTTCCTAGCCTTCCCCAGATTGTATACTTTAGCCCTCCCCAAATCCAGGAGACCATGTGTGATTAGGGTCAAATTACATACAATTGGCTGGGATGACACTACTTTTGAGAACTGGAAATTTTCCCCACTTAATAGAGAAACAGCACAGAGAAGATCGGTAAACTCACAACAGTTCTATGAACCAGCTTGATTTGAATCTGGTTCTAATCCAACATCAGGCCCTGGACCATTGTGAGTCTGTACTGTCTGTGTTGTGTTGTTATTGTTCTCAGATAGTAACTTTGAGCACTAATAATCACTTTTCTTTAATGGAGTTAATTTACTGGTGACATTTTAGCCGCTTGTTTTTCCTAAACTGTAACCTTAGTCAGGTGTTTCTGGCTAATATTAAACCTAACTGGTCTCCCTTGCTGTCTCCTTAGCATCTTCAGCTAACAGCTTCTTCCCCTCCTGGATTTTGTCACCTTGGGTCTTCTCAGCCACAGGAGTTTGGAACAGTGTTATTTTCTGAATTCAGATCTGACAATCTTTGCAGACTAAAGGTTACACAGCTGCAAAAGTTTGCTTTTAACCTAAAGTAACAGAGTTGTCAGGGGGAGTGTAAAAGGATTCCAGAAATGCAGGTTAAAAGGCTCATGGTTCTGCAAGGTGGTGGCAGCAGCAGCAGCAGCAGCAGCAGCAATGTTGTTGATGGCATTTAGGCCTGGGGGACACGAAAGCACCACATGGGGTTGATATGACTGGAGGTGACACAGGTGCTCAGGCCTTCTGATGCGGGCAGTGAGTAGTGTTCTGCTCAGATCCCCTGTACTGGGACATCTGTGTCCTGGTCCACCCCAATGCCAAGCAACAAGAGGCAAAGCAAGGGTCCCATTCTGTGGATGAGACTCGAGATTCAAACACTGGCTCAGGTTGCATAATTAACTCAGGGCAGAGAGGAAGCCCAAGTTCAGGGTCCTGGGTTATTGTCTGTGCCTTCTACTAGCTCCCTCTGGGACAGAAAGTATGTCACATCTTTTCTATGATCTTCTTCCTTCCAGTGTGTTCCACTGACCATGTGGAGTGGCAGTGTAACCACATCATCCACCTGTAGTTCAGGTCTACTGGTGTGGTACCCTTGCTCGCTGTGCTGCACTGAGCCTTGGGGCAAAGCAGAATTGCACATGGGTTGTGCTTACCTGGTGGGAGAGAAGCCTTGGGCATATATGGAGGGGTCACCATGATACAAGAAAGTGTCTGCTGGCATCTGGCAAGTGGGTGAGAGAGTTCACAGGGCTTAGGAAAGGGAAGACCAGGTTCCAGAGCTGTGGCTTGCCTGGTCAGGAGAGGTAGCTGGAAGCCTGGATGACTTTCTGCCTACCGAGTTCTTGTTCAACTGTGGGAACCACCTGAGCTCCTGAGCCAGTGATTTCTAGATGGTTCATACATAGGGGCATGGCAGAGTTTTTCACATCTTAGGGTCAATGTTGATGAAGTTCTTCAGATTCTAGGAGGGAAGGAAAGTAACATTTTTGAATATCTTCTTTATGCCAGACACTGGCCTAGGAGGAATAGAAGCTACCCTTCCTGGATACCTATTTTGTGCAACACACAAGGAAGAATATAATACAACACCTTTCCTCAGATAGATTAAAGTCACATGTCTGGGAATACAACCTCAGACAACACAGGAACCAGACAGGGTGCTTGTCAGTGAAAATAAAAGTAGCAAGAGTAATAAGTAACCAGGGAGGAGAGCTACCTCTAGGAGCACCCAGTCTCTATTGTTAGGCCAGCACTGTGGTGTTAGAGCATGACAGGAACAAGTCCCCCAACACTGATGTGGCTTGAAAGAGCTTCACACACACAAGGCAAATGTTTTGCCATTGAGCTTCTCCCTAACCTGAGAGGTGCTGCTTTTAGAACATGTCTACCAAGGGGCCTTGCGTTCTAAAGATTTACACTCTCCTGCTGACTGCATTGTTGAGCTTTATAGCCACAGGACTCTATTTTTCCACACATGTATACAATGTATTTAGATCATAGCTACCCCTCATTTCCCCCTCCAACTCCTTCCAAAATCCCCCTACCCCCTCCCAACTTCACCAACTTACGGTTCCTTCCTTCCTTCCTTCCTTCCTTCCTTCCTTCCTTCCTTCCTTTCCTCCCCTCCCCTCCCTCCCCCACTCCCTTCCTCCCTTCCTTTCTTTCTCTTTTTTTATAACTCACATGGTTATGGGACCATCCACAGGAGCATGGAAAGCCTATTTCCAGGTTGACCTTCCCTCCCCCAGGGTTGTCATCCCCTCCTCCCTCTAAGTTGAAATGTCTTGTAGTGGTCTTGTGCAGGCAACCACAGCTGCTGTGAGTTCATGAGTGCAATGGTCTTGTCATGTCCAGACCTGTTTGCCCCAGTCTTCCCTGACCTCTGGCTCTTACAATCTTTCTGCTTTGGGTGGGAGGACAGGTTATGATATAAATGTCCCATTTAGGGCTGAGCACTCCAAGTCACTTATTCTCTACCCATTTTCCAGTTCTGAATCTCCACATTAACTGCCATCTGCTTCCAAAAGAAGCTTCTCTGTTGAAGGATGAGAGCTATGCCAGTCTCTGCATAGAAAGGATAGGTATTTAGAAGGCAGTTTGATACTATGTCCATTTATCAATAACAGGAGTAGGCCCTCCATGAGGGCTCTCAAATCTTCCTGTCTTTGGGTCTAATCAGCATTTCATGGTCACTATCACTCCCTGGAAGGCTCCCCTTTCAATAGTTAAGATAGGGGGATAGAAAATAACTTCTTAAAATATCTAATCAATTTTCTTTATAGAAACACTGTTAAGTTATGATTTACATACCATAAATCGATCCATTTTAAGTGTGAAATGCAATGAATTTTAGTAAATTTTGAAAATGTGCAACTGTCCCTGCTACCATTTTCAAAACATATCAATTATCAGAGAGAATAATTTAAGTGCACAATGCAGTGAATGTGGGATTATTCAGCCTACTTGAACATACGTTTCTGAAACGGTTGCACCTAGGAAAATCTGTCAGAGTATTTTGAGTAGTTACTTCATGGTATGCTTTCAAAAAAAAAGTAGAATGAAGCAGAAGGAATAAAAATCTGTGTGCTTGAAATCTTAAGAAATCATTATCTGTTTTGTGGATCACTTCATTAATAAACAGATTATTACAAAAGTAATTATTTTAGAGATGGAAAGTGCTAGCACTATGTTGTTGTCTACTGGGACGTATAAAGAGTCTTTTTAATTTGCTCTTCAAAAATCACTTACACCCACAAAACCACTTCAGTCAACGAAGTAAATCTAGGTCTGGGCAAACCTTCGTTACCATGGCAAAAACAGCTTTACCTTTTTTTTTTTTTTTTTTTTTTAAATCTTTTTAATTTAATTTATTTATTTCCAGTCAGATTTTCTTCCTCTCCAGAAGTCACTGTTTGGAAGAAGGGCTTGTTTGGTGAAAAGCACCCCAATATAGTCCTCTGTGAAAGTGGCTGCTCTCAGGAAACAAAGTGCCACATAGTCACCCAGCCCCTTACGACTGACGAGGACACTGACTCATGAGTACTCCAGTGGTTTCTCTTATATATAGCCATTTCAGAAAACCCAGGGTGGGCTTGGTGGTGCAGGGCTGTAATCTGAGTTACTCAGAAGGCTGATGCAGAAGGACCACAAGTGCATGGCCTGCCTGGCTTACAGAGTAGGTTCAAGATCAAGCTGAACAACTTAGAGAGACCCTGCTTCAAACTTAAAAGTACAATGAGGGCTGGGATGTATCTTAGTCGTAGAGCACCAGGCTAGTATGCATGAAGCCCTGGATTTAAACCCTAGTGCTCAATAGAGTTTAGATTCTGACACGGGTCTCTTTGGTGGGCATGCTACACACTCCTCATCAGATTGCTGTCATCCTTAGGCTGCATAGGTTTATGAAATCTGTTCATTCATACACAAAAGGGAATCATTCTTCCTATGAAAGTCAAAGGAAAAAAATCAAGATGCTAGGTTACAAACTCTTTAGATGCCCTCAAGTTCTGTTTGTAAGGATATTGAAGGACGAATCTTGCCTTGCTGTCTATTTTAACAAGAAAGATGTAGATATCCAAAACTAAACTCGGGTCACAGACTTATTTTTGCAATTTAATTTTATTAAAAAATTTTAAATTGCATTTCTGGGCATTCAATACAATAGATCTTGATCATATTTAGACTCCCCTCTCCTATCTGCACTCTCAATAGCTGCCCCACCAAATTTCATGTATTCTGCCATATATGTTAAGGTCTATAAAGTCAAGTTTGGGTCTCCAAATGTCCCTCGGTGTCAGTTCATCCACTAGAGTCTAGTAAACCTATCTGGTGTCACTCCCTTAAAGAAAACCAACTTTGCCTCTTCCAGGTGTTCCTCAGGTGAGGCGGAGGTTTCTTGCCCATTTCTCCATTTCTATGCTGGATTTTTGTCTGGGTTGAGTTTACATGGAGCTTGTGCATTTGTCACAATTGCTTTAAGTTAATATGAGCAACTTCCCAGCCACCTGGAAAACTTTGTTTCCTTGTGGTCATCTACCACCACCCCTGGCTCTTATAGCCTTTCTGTCCGCTCTTCCACAATGGTCCCTGAGCCCTGGGTGGCACAGGTTTAATATAGGAATCCTATCCAGGGACACTCACTGTGGCATCTCTTATTCTTTACATATTGGCCAGTTGTGTATTTCTGTGTTAATCGCCCTCTGTTGCATGAGGAAGCATCTCTAAGGCGAGTTGAGACGTGTTAATATTTCCTCTGCCTCTTGTTCCACTATGTTCCCTGAGCCTTAGGTATACAGGTTGTATTGAAGATGTGTCACTTAGGGATGGGCATCTCACAGTCACTTATACTGTGAGTTTGACTGGTTGTAGAACTCTGTAATAGCCTCCAGCTGTTGCAAAAAGAAGCTTCTTTGATGAATGGTGAGAAGTGTACTTGTTAGGCTGGTCTGGATGTCTCATTCAGGAGAAGTAGAAGGAGGCCTAGGCCCAAGGCAAGGATGGGGACAGTGTGGGGAGGGTCTATCTAGCTAAGAAGAGCAGATGTGATCCCTGGAGCAGTGACAATGTAGCTGGTCCCAGAGCAGGAGTATCAAGACCCAGTGGACAGGTTCTGACTTACCATGCTTATCTGGAGGTTTCAGGTAGGTCTAGCAGAAGGGGGGCCTAGGCCCAAGGTGAGGATAGGGATAGTGTGGGGAGGGTCTAACTAGCTAAGCAGAGTAGATAATTTGTTTGGTTTTTGATTTTTGTGTGTTTTGTCTGCATGTTAGAAAGTGAAGAAGGTGTACCATATCATACCTGTGGAGACCAGAAGAGGGCATCAGATACCCTGGAACTGGAGTTATGGAAGGTTGTTAGCCACCATGCTGGGAACTGAATCCCCTGGTTCTTTTGCAAAAGCAAGCATTGCTCTTAATCACTGAGCCATCTCTCCAGTCCCAAGACTTACTTTTAAGTTAAAAAAAACCTGAATCTATCATACAGTCAAAAAATGTACATTGTGAATAAACTCACATTAAAATAGATGACAATGGCTTATGTCCCCAAGGCTTCTCTGGTATCCCCCCAGTTATTACCTCCACAAAGTCATCAACATCTGGTCGCTATCAAAATTATTTTCTTCTTATGAATAGAATCACATGCTATGTATTTTTTTTAATCTGACTGTTTTCATTTAATTTCAGTGTCTGAGAAATTTATCACACTATTCCTTGAAACAGTGATTCTTTTTTACTTTTTATTTTCTTTTTTTGAGACAAGATTTTATATACCCTAGAACTCACTGCATACCTATGTAGACCATGCTGGACTTGAACTTGAGGTAATCCTTCTTTTGAGGCAATCCTTCCTCTGTTGCCTGAGGGCTGGTATTATAGACATGTGATACCACCATGCTTGACAGTAGTTCAGTTTTTACATTATTGTATAGTATTCCATTACAGAAACTCTTTTCTCCTCTTAATAAGCATTTGGGTAGCTGGCAACTTTTTGCCTGCTTGGTGAGTACTACATTTTATAGTCAGCATACCTACATGGATAATTCTATTAGTCACTCTCCTTGTTTTTGTGAACAAATACCCAACAATAAGCTCCTTAATGGAGGCAGGGTTTATTTTGGTTTGCAGTTTAAGGAAAACAGTCGGTCATGGTTGGCTTTGGTTGTCAACTTGACACACTTGGGAGAAAGGAACTTCAGTTGGAGAATTTCCTTTATCCATTCTGTTAGCATGTCTGTGAGGCAGTTTCTTGATTGCTGGGTGATGTGAAAGGGCCCAGTACACTGTGGATGGTGCCACTCCTGGGCAGGTGGGCCTCAGCTGTGTAAGGAAGCAGACGGAGGAGCAAGCCAGAAAGTAGCATTCCTCTGTTGTCTCTGCTTCCACTTCTGCCTCCAGATTCTTGTTTGAACTTGTGTCCTGGCTCCCCTCAAAGATGAATTTCGATGTAGAAGTGTAAGCCAAATAAATCTTGCCCTCCCCAAGTTGCTTTTGGTCATGGTGTTTATCATAGCAGAAGAAAAGCTAACTAGGACACAGTCCATCATGGCAGAGAAGACATGGCAGCCAGAGCATGAGGTGGCTGGCTCCATTGTGTCTGCAGGAGGCACAAAGCTGATAGGTAGTGGGCTCGACTCCTGACTCATCCTTACTGACACGACCTCCAGCAAGGCTCCACCTCCTAAATGTTCCACAATCTTCCTAAACAGTGCCACCAGTTGGGGACCTGATATTCAAACACATGAGCTTATGGGGGCCATGCCACATTCAAACCATAACAGCATTTCTACTGGAGGAGAATTGCTGAATCCTGGGAATATAATATTCAGCTTGCATAGATAACATGATTTAGACTTTTCTAATTCTTGTGTCAACATTTACAAGTTGTGTATGTTCATTTTAAAGAATTTGTCCATTTTGTCTAAACTGCACACTTATTATTTTCACAAAGTTGTCATAATATCATCTCATTAACCCTTTGATATTTATATAAAATTTCTGGTGACTTGGTTTTTGTTGGTTTTGAGTTCATGCGTGTGTGTGTGTGTGTGTGTGTGTGTGTGTGTGTGTGTTTGTGTGTGTTTTGAGACAGGGTCTCCCTGTAATCCCAGCTGGCCTGAAATTTACCACATAGTCCAGGCTGGCCTCGATTTCACAGAGACCCGTCTGCCTCTGCCTCCCAAGTGCTGGGATTATAGGCATATACCCCCACACCTATTTCATTATTTTTACTAGTAGTTTGCTTTTTCTCTTTCTTTGGTCTTTCTAGGGATTTGTAAATTTTATTAGACGTCGAATAACCAAGTTTTGACCATGTTGATTTTTTCTATTTCATGTTTTCTTTTGTCTTTTGTTTGTGTTTATTATTTATTTCCATTTAATTTATTTGCCTTAAATTTGATGTTCTTTTCTAGCTCCTTGATTTTTATATTATTCTTCCCTTCTTACCCTAAGATGTATGTTTAAGGATACAGTTCTTTTTGGCTGTTTGTTATTTTGAGACAGATTTTTATTGTGTGGCTCATGCTGGCCTAGAACCCACTATATAGCCCAGACTGGCCTCAAACACATGATAGTCCTATTTATAGTCATTGATTATAGGCATGAGCCACCAAATCTGGCTTAAGGCAATATGTTTTAACAGATGGGTTCTTTTTTTTTTTTTTTTTTTTCCAGTGTGTGTATGTGTGTGGTATGTGTGCCATGTACTTGCCAGTAAGTACATGTGTGGTAGGTAGAGGTTGAAGCTGGGTGTCTTCTATTGCTTTTCACCTCATTTTTTTATGGACTCAGAGTCTCTTACTGCACGTAGAGCAAGCCCCTCTGAGATTCACCTGTCTCTGCCTCTCAGGACTGAGGTTACAGACGAAGGTGCTGCTGTACCCAGGTTTTATGTGAATGCTGGGGATCTGAACTCAGGTCTTTATGCTTGCACAGCAAGTACTTTACCCACAGAGCCATTTCCCTAGTCACTAAATGTTGGTTCTTCATTATTATTCAGTCTAGAATATTTTTCCAATTTCCATTGACATTTCTAATTTTTAATAAAAAACTTAATTAAACTACTTATTTTGAAACATATATTCCTTGGAAGTACTTAGTAATTTTCAAACATTTGGAGATTTTAAAAGTGTTTCCTATTGATTCCTAGTATATTTTTCATTCTTGTCAGAGGACATGCTTGGTATGATTTCAACCCTTTGAAATCTGCTTTGAAATTTCCTTTGTTGGATGTTCCACGCACACTTGAAAAGAATGCAGTCCCATTGTTGTTGACTTACTGCTACATATGTCATTAAGGTCAAGTGTATTTATCATGCTGTTCAAGTCTTTATCTTTCTGAACTTATTGTCTGCAAGTTTATTCTATCAGTCACTGAACGAAGTGTTGGAAATCTTCACCTCTGATAATTGATTTGCTATTCCCCTTGCTTTGCATGTTTTAGATACGTACAGACTTCGGATGATCCAATCTCCCCGTTGAATTGACTTTTTGTCATTGCAAAATGCTCCTCTTTATCTGCGGGAATACTTTTTGCCTTACAGTCTTGTTTAGTCTGATATCAGTGGAGCTAAGCCCAGCTTTCTCCAGGTTGGTGTTTCATGGCATATTGTTTTATATCTTTCTACTTTCAATTTTTCAGTCTCTGTGTTTAAAATAACATATGGCTAGATTTTGTTTTATTTTAGGGGGTCTGACAATGTTTTATTTAAATTGGCTAATGAGTCCATTTCAATAGAATAAGTCCAGGTGTTTTTTACTGTTGACACTACCATCTTATTATTTGCTTCATATTTTTGTTCCCCTTTCTCCTTTTGCAGCCTTCTTTCTATTAATAAAGAGCTTTTGATGACTCTCCTTCCTCCTCCCATTAGTTTGTTAGCTCCACATTCCCTCGGTATTTGATCAGTGTTCCTCCAGAGCAGAGAATGGCAAATATTTTCTGTAAAGGGTTATAATAACATTTTAAACTTTGAGGACCACCAGCAGTCCCCAGTTCATCTCTTTCCTTCTCTCCCCTCTCCAGCCCCTCCCACTTCTTTTACCTTTTTCTCCACTATTTTTTTGAATGTAGAAATGTTTCTTAGCTCTCAATATGAACAAATAGACTGTAGGCCTGATTTGGGCGTTGGTGATAATTTGCCAACCTCTGCTGGAGAGTCACCATATGTCTTAACAGAATTCACCCTTCAATTAATAATTTCATGCTTCTTTTTTTTTTTT
>NW_008330570.1:2271334-2271589 GCF_000622305.1 Nannospalax galili
GTTCTTTATTATCCCCCTCTTTCAAGTTCTTTCTTTTCCTTTACCTCCATGTATCCTTTCCGTTTTCCTGGCTCCTGGTGTTTCATCAGAAGGGATTACATCAAAAGGGACTATAATCGGCAAATGAGAGAGAGATATGTCGATTTTTTCCCCTGAGATTGTGTTACTTCACTTAATATAACAGTTTCTAGTTCCATCCATTTACCTGCAAATTTCATGATTTCATCTTTCTTTACTGCTGAGTAAAACTCCATA
>NW_008330570.1:2272932-2273376 GCF_000622305.1 Nannospalax galili
ATTCTTCAACTTTACCCTCCAGGGTTGATATTCTGTTTTCCATTTCATTCATTCTAGAGGTGAGGCTTTTCCTTTTTGTTTCAAGTCAGCTTATTGAGTTTTGCACTTCCTTCTTCATTTCTGCCTGAGTTTTCTTCAATATTTCTAACTCTTTTCTGAATTCATTCAGAAGTTTACCGCTATCTTCCTTCAGCTCTATGATTACCTGTTTGTGTGTTCTTTAAATTCACTGAATTCTTTTATCATATTCATCATTGTTCTTTTGCGTTTCATGTCTTGTGTTATCTCTAGGGAGTTCTCATTGTACTCCTCTAGAGGACTATTGGTACTTGGTGGGGATATATTATTTTGGGTTTTCATATTATTATTTTTTCTTTATGACTTTGATATCTGAATTTACTTCATAGTTTCCAATTCTTGTGTGAGACTCAAGCCTTCCTTTGT
>NW_008330570.1:2273594-2289503 GCF_000622305.1 Nannospalax galili
AAGGATCAGGGAGAGGAAAGGTAAGCCTCGGAGCCCCAGAAAGAGGCTGTCGGCCCCAGAAAGAGGCTGGCAGGTATTGCAGGACCAGGGAAGTAGGGAGAGGTGAGGGCGGGGCCAGGTCCAGAAGCAGTGCTCCTGGGGCCCAAGGAAGGCACTAAGTTGGTCTGGGTGAAAAAGATCAGGAAGCAGTATTGGTTCCCCAGGTGTCTGGGGACCCAAGACTAGGAATGGCGCAGGGCCCAAACTAGGAGTAGAGAACAGCACGGGAGATGGAAGGGTGAATGTGGCTGGGTGAGTCAAGGCGCGGAGGGCTGCGCTATAGACTTACCCCAAGAGGCCTGAGGATAGGAGTTTTTCATGCTTCTTAAACAATACATGAGCCTTGCAACTTGAATCCCATTTACTGACTCTCCTGTTATGCTATTCTGGTCATGCACTTTACTTTTCTGTGTATTTAAGATCTTCAAAGACATGGCCATTTCAAATAGTCTCTGCTCATTAAGTTTGTTCTCTAGTTTACCCTTTGGTTCTCATGGTTGCCTTCTGCCTTACTATTCAAACTCGGACATTTTTTTTCTGAATAACTGTTTTAGTGTTCTCTTTAAAAATAAATATGATATTTAAAATTTATGGACAATTTTTCACATATCAATATGCTATATTTTGATCATATTCACCCCTCATTGCCCTCGCCTATCTCCTCCCACTCCTGCTGAATTGCTCCTTTTCCCCTGAAAGTCCCCCTTTTTTTGGTTTTTATTTGCTTGAAATAGTTTTTTAAGGCAGGGTCTCATTATGTAGCCCTGACTGGCCTTGAATTTGCTATGTAGATCAGGCTGGCCTCAAACTCACAGAAATTTTCCTGCCTCTGCCTCCTGAGTGCTGGGATTAAAGGTGTAGGCCATTTTTTTTAAAGGACATTTTCACTGGATATAGAATTCTGGACTAACAGTCATATAATTTCTGCCTCTGTTGTCCTCTGGCTCTTTCTCTTGCTCATTAATGTGTCCTTTTTTTCCTCTCCTCTGGTTCTTTAAAAATCTTCATTTTGTTTTTGTTTCTTCTTGGGGGATCTTTACTATAATCTACCTTGAGATGGTTGTCTTTATTTGTATGTGTCTGAATTTTCTTAGAGCCCCTGACTTTGTATATTCACGTCACTCTTGTTCTTCATCTCTTCAAATGTTGTTTCTGTACCCTTTCCTTCGGTTCCCTGGGATTCAGTGCTCATATTTTGTTGGTTCTTTTCATTCTCCATATCCCTCTGAGGCCTCTTAGTCTCTCACATTCTCTCTCTCTCTCCTCTCTCTTTCTCTTTTCCCTCCCCCTTCCCTTCCCACTTCCCTTTCCTTCACCCCTTCTCTGAATCTATACATACGCATGTTAATAATTTTTCCTCTGCTTCTATCTAGTTGTCTACCAACTCAATTTCTGGTTTACTAATCCTTTCTTCTGCTGTTAAATACATCTTTTGAATTCTTAGCTAGCTACTTTTTACTCAGTTTTATAATTTATAATTCTATTCTTCATCTTTTCTTTTTGATGAAAACATTTATTGTTATTAACAACTTATTCCTATAATGAGTTAAACTATTTGTTAACCATGGGCATTTCAAGTCTTTGGTAAATACAGTATCTAGACCAACTATACGTCTCTTTCTAATGTATTTTTTTAAAACTTGCTTTCATTTTATGTCTCCTGGCATGCTGGGTAATGTCTTACTGAATATTAGATATCGTGAATGAGAAATTATTGAGTCTCTGGATTCTGCTTTCCTCTACAGAAGATATTTTTCTTTTCCTTTTAAAATATTTTATTATTTTTTATTTTATGTGTATGAGGGTAAGTGTAACTGTGTTGTACAATTCCTGTGGAGGTCAGAAGAGGGCATCAAATTCCCTTGGAACTGAAGTTATGGGTGGTTGTTAGCTGCCATGTCCTGGGAGTGGAATCCGGATTCTCTTCAAGAGCAGCCAGTACTCTTAACTGCTGAGCCATTTTTCTAACCCCTCTTTTCTTTTTTTCCTAGCAGGAGGTGAAGAGGGACTAGACCACCTTGATCCAATCAATAATTGAGATATTTTGAGATTGGATTTCAGGCTAGCCTATCTGGCTTATCTCTTTCCTCAGCATATAATCTTTTCACTAAGTCTGAGTTATATACCAATGTCATTCCTCTTTGGTGGGCCCTCAACTTCAGTGTTTTTCTCCTCATCACTTTGGGAACACCTCAAACTCTGACTGCCTTTCTAGCCTTCTAGAGGCTGTTTTCTGCTTACTTTCTTGGCCTGCTTCCCATTACATGCAGTGTTCGGGAGTCAGAAAGTTCTTTGAGAGGAAATCAAAGGCAGTTCTGAGAGCTGTGGTTCTAGAAGACCAATGTTTCTCTCAGTCTCATGATGCCCCTTGGGAACTGTATGGGAAGATGTAAGGAAAGGGGAAGAAATCGCTCACCGCACTTCCCTTCTGTCCAGCACCTTGGCCCCTAAAGTCCTGCTTGTCTTTATGACTCTCTAATGACTCCTAACAGCTGTTTTCTGCAATATATTTAGCTTTTATAGTTGTTCTCTGCAGGACAGTTAACCTGACACAAGCTACTCTGTCATAGACAGAAGGCAAAGTCTCTGGAGATTTATTTTTAAAAGTGGTTTCCAGGACATGTCCCCAGGCCACTGCAAATCCAGCTCTATCTTCTGCATCTCTTGGAGGTGCACCCTTGGGGGACTGGCAAGGTCTTCTGATGTCTTCAGCATCATCAAAAACACCTTAGGTAAGCTCTCCTGAGTATAATTTGTAAATAGTGTTTTAAAATTGAGACTGATGTGCCAAGTATGATTATTCTTCATCTTATAACTCAGTTTCTGTAACACCTCTTCTTCAACTTCTCTGGAGTCTACAGCCCTCCCCTTTGTACTGTTGTGAGACATCCAGTTTCAAACTCTCTCTCTCTCTCTCTCTCTCTCTCTCTCTCTCTCTCTCTCTCTTGCCTAAACAAGGAAGGTGAAGCCCACTTCTCTCTCTCTCTCTCTCCCTCTTCCTCTGGGAGTGTTGACCTGAGTAATGTTCTGACTCTCTCTTGACCACAGTCAAGCCTCAGCATCTTCATCTGAAATAGGGGTGAACGGGAAGGGGCATAGTGAGGCATACTCTTGGGGTTCTCTTGGTTCTGTTGCTCAATCTCTTTTATGACTTGGATGGAGGAATCTTGATGGAACCATCAGATACTTTATTGGGTCTTTATTTAGGGACACAGAACTCATCCTCTTAAGGTAGCTATCCTTGTGACTGTGGGGTCTATTATCAATGGAGAAGGAGCATGTGGCACACCAGTGGGACTTGCACCTCAGTGTGAAGTGAAGAATGACAGTAAACATCTCACGCAGTACCAGCCCTCCTCAGCCTATATGATGTATTCAGCTCAGATGGGAATTTCATATCTAAAAGTGGCTACTTCCATGTTTGTCCAAAGCACCTTTCTTTGGATTTTTCATATACTGTGGTATAAGAAGTTTGAAAAATACTGACTCTTCCTTTGTGCAAGTTCAAGCCTTGGGCTCAGAGTCAACCTTGTGCTGTTTTGATATGTTTCCTTCCTTCCCCCTGCTCAGCTCTGTGTCACAGGAATTCTGCATTTTAAGGCTGCTCTTCCAGGCTCCACTGTCAGATAATTCTTGCCTGGGTTTGCCCGAGAAGTGTTGGAAAGTGACGGAGGGCAGAAAGGAGTAAGAAGTTAGTATATTTCTCCCTATCCCGCTTTGCCCTACATCTAGTTCTTGGCAAAAGCTGCAACTTTCATTCCCTGTCTCTTCCAGGATGGATTAGCTATGGTCTGAGCATCACTGGGCAATCCCAATCCCAGCCCAAGCAAGCCCATTGCTTTTCTTGTTCCTCAAACCAGAGGGTGGCAGTAACTTTAGTCTGTGCTCATGTCCAGGGCACCTGGCACCCTCTTCTGCTTCTGTTTGCTTCTTCGTTATGTGCAGTCGCAATAAGCACTCTTTCATACACTTGGTTTGAGTACTTGTACTTAGAACATCTTTTCTTTTCATCTGTATATAATGAGCATTCCTGAAACACATTTGCCTCCATTCCTTTATCACTGTCCAAGATCAACAACATTATTCCTTCATCCAACTAATATTTATTGAGACACCGATCAGCACCCCAGCTGAGTACTGTGCTGAGAGACACAACTGAAGAGAAGAAAGCGGCGTCTCTGACCTTGCAGAGCTCACAGCTTTGTGGGCAAGACAGCTTCAAAGTCTCAGACTAAGAGAATGAGGCTCTATTGGAACAGACTCTACTGGAAAAGAGGACAGACAGGCTTGGTTAAATCAACCTGTGTAAGATACACTGTAAGGTACACTATTCACTCAGGTGCCTCATTGTCCTCCTTCTTGGAAGATTACTCAGTTAATCCAGTTCATGCCACCTTTAACCTTTCATATGCTCAGATTCAGTGAAGATGATAATGTTGCTAATTTCGTAGAATCATGTATGATGAAACAAACTTAGGGCTGATAGACAGGTAAAAAGCATAGGAAACAAACCCACATCAAAAGATTGTTTTTATTCTTTTAAGACAGGATCTCCCTGTAACCCCAGCTAGCCTAAAACTTATTATGTAGATAGACCAGGCTGGCCTCCATCTCAGAGATCTGCCTGCCTCTGTCTCCAGAGGGCTGGCATCAAAGGCATGTGCCACCACTACCACATTTGGCCAAAGGCTCCTTTTTCAAAACAGCTCCCAGGGCAGCACATATTCAGCACTTCCATGAAGCAGGTGGGCAGTAAAGTGAGCCTGGAAATGGAATAAGAAGGGCTGAAGTCCAAAGTTTGGATACAGAAGGTTGCTGGGAAGAGTGTGCAGTGACCACATTGGTGTTACATTACCAGACAGCTCTGCTGGCAGTCAATTAATAGTCATCTTAGCCTGCCTGTTAGAGGAAGTGGGAAGCATCTCCCTTCTTCACCTGGTAAAACTGTCATGTCCAAGAAGGGCTCACTGGCTTTTAGTCGGGGTTGGATTTTCTTATTACACATTTCTTGTACTTTTCCTGTTATTGTTATCACTCTCCTCCTCGTCTTCCTCCTCTTCTTCCTTTACATCTTCTGTTTCCTCCTCCTTCTCTCTCTTTCTTGTTAGCATTTTTGAGAACCCTTCAGTTTGCAGATCTTAGATGATGGCCTCTTATGACTCAGTCTGCATAGCTTACTCAGTTCTCTCATATCATTAAAACCCAAACTTCCAAAGGCTCCTAGAGGAAGACAAATGTGTGTGCATGCACATGTGTATGCCATAATATTTTCAACTTTGAAGATTCATAATCATTAAAGATTCAAAGTTAAGCTGTGCTGAATATGACAGTGTTATGCTATAAATTGTGAAAATTTCCAGGACTCCACATGGATTAGAAGGACACATTTATTGGCGGTAGTCAGAGTCTGGGGCCCAGATCCATCACCTCTTCTTTGTTTCTATTCCGGAGGTGACAGGAGAGGCTCATGATGAGCCCTGCTTCTACTGCACCTGCCATCCCCTGCCTTCCCTGCCAGACTGCACTCTGGGTCTTCAGTGGCTCTCTTGCCTTTTTTGTTTCATTAAATGAATCATTTATTTACATTTTATTCATAATTTTAATCATTCTACAAACAGTATTCTAATAGCATTAAACAACTTCAGAATCTAATAAAAACCAGCCTTAACCTCATTGGAATCTCATTAAGAATAGGGTTGCTCTTTTTTTGCTGAATTGTTGGAGATAATTTTGCCTTCTTTTGTTTTGTTTGCATCACCCAGGAGAGCAGGGGACTAGATAGGATCACAGGATGTTGGTTCACACAGAACAATTTTTTATCCACTTTAAAAAATTTACAGATGAAGACACCAAAGCCCAGAGAATGGAGGGGACTTATCCAAAGTCACATATTAAATTGTGGCAGTTAAGGACTAGAACCATGACCACTGTGACATCTATGAAGTGGGTATGTCCCTGAAGCCCTGGGGTGGACACCGGCAAGTTGAGAGGTGCTGCCCTCAAACACCGCAGAGATAAGGTTCACCTGCACACACAGTGTTTGCTAAGATTGTAAAGCTAGTTGCCCAAGGCTTCCTTATACTAACCCAGGGGCCTCTTGTGTCCTGGGCCCTGAGACAGACAACTTTTTATTAACTATAAGGAAAAACATCCCCACAGGAATGACTCATTGAGAACTTCGCAGGTCAAAGAGAAAGAGAATGAAAGAAAGAGAAGGCCCAGGCAAGAAGCCTTTTTATGGTTTAGCAACATATACATGCTGGCATCTCTGTCTCTTGGAAAAAAAACTGCTAATATTAATAATTATGCTGGTGTTTGTATAGCACTTTTCAGTTTGTGATGTGCCTTTGAATCCATTATCTCTTCTCATCAAGTGTCATGGGAGATGGGAGAAGCGAGAGAGAACAATGAAGTTGGCTTCTTTGGGGATTGAGCTAGCTAGCCTTGCAAAATGGGTGGGGATATCACAGAAGTGGGTGCTGAAGTTACTCTCAATAAAAATGTTTAGTGGAGGACACCCCTCCTTTCAACAGCCCCTAGCTATTTTCCCTTGGAATCCTCAGCAAGTCTCTTCAGACTGTAAGCTGAATAGACTGTGCTGCTGTCCTGCTTGGGTCTTTATTTCTTCTTGGACTGAACTTGGCTAGACTTGGCCAACTGCTCTGCTAAAGGCTAGGTCCTATCCTGTGCTTTTGGTTGTTGCTGGAGTCCTACAACAGAGCTGGACCTGCACTGGAACAAAACTGCTATCACCAGAAGAACTTTGCCAATTGCCATAATTGAATTTCCTGGGGTGGTCCCCACTCATTCATAACAGACTATCTAGACAGTTGTAGGTGGTAGAGGGGCTGAAATTCAAGTCAAATGCTGGTGAATGAAAAAATGAAGACTGAGGGCTGGAGAAATGGCTCAATAGTTAAGAGCACTGGCTGCTCTTGCAGAGGACCCAGGTTTGGTTCCCAGCACCGACATGGTGGTTAACAACCAGCTATAACTCCAGTTTTAGGGAATCAAATGCCCTCTTCTGGCCTCTGTGACATTGCATGGCATGGGCACAACTTCATACAAGCAGGCAAAACAGTCATACACATAAACTGAAAATAAATAAAAATACTTTAAAAATAAAATGAAGCTTTAAAAAATACCCAGGACTGGTTCAATCTTGCTTTCTTGTGACAAGAAAATTGCAATGATAACAAAGACATATGTGACACCCACCACACTCAGCACCCAAACCAATTCAACCTTGGTAATGGGAACAGCCTGATTTCTTCTAGTTTCAAAGACCCCAGAGAAAGGATATATCAGTGGTAATTCACAGTGCCCTTCAGGTCTGTGACTTCCTCCTCAAGTAGCCTCTTGCTTTTTCTCATCTCCTTTGCCTGCTTTTCCCAATGGAATGTCTGGGCTTAAGACTTCTCTATGCCTGGCTTTGATGGGCTCATCTGGACCATGCATATGCTGCCCCTACATGTCTGTCTCCAGGGCAGCTCTGTTCTCAGCATCAGGCCATGGCTTATGGAAAGCTTGTGGCCTATTTTCTTGACTAAAGCTGAGCTGGTGAATGATCCTGAGGCCCTTGGTATCAGAAAACCTCCAAAGTCCTATGTAGCACTCAGGATAGGAGAGGGTGAGGGAGGGCTCAATGGTATGTTTACCCACCTCAGCTATCTCTAATCTACCACCCTCTACTATTCTGGACACTTTGTCTCACATACTGTTTGTTCTTTAAACCTTCTTGATTTTCCTGAGAATTCAAGGGTTCTCAGCTGTGTGCTGGGATTTCCCCATGAACCTGTCTGGCTGACTATCAAGTTCTCACCTCCCTGGAGGTTCCAAGCACTAGAGAGAGCCTGAAATTCATGTCTGAGCTCTTTACCTTACTTCTCCTCTCCTGGCTCCTCTGCTACTAAGGCAAGGATGTTCATTTTTCAGTTAGTTGGGGGCACAATTATGCCATATCCTGCTTGTGTGCCCTGTGACCTTCTTTCCTTTGCTTTCAGTGGGCAAAAAGCTTTTCAGTGTAGATTGGCAGAAGGGATGAACTATGAAGAAAAAAGAAAAACTGTTTCAGTGAAATTTTGTTTCCAAAATGTTAATTCTCTTTTCTGCCCCATGCCATTTCCCAAATGTGTTGGTGCTTCATAGTATCAATGTGGGCGTGGCTTGAGGAGCTCATTAGACATCATCATTCATTCAGTTACCTTTTAGTGCATTCCCTGCAGCCCCCAGCCTGGTTTGCTGAGACTTTTCCCCCTCCCCATGTGTCCTCAGAAGGCCCTGAGGCCAAGCCTCATGAGCGGAACCAGGGTCACAGATCTCTCTTCCAGCCTGTTTCCTTATGGGCCCAACCTATTTATTACAAAAATATCTGCCAAAAATTGGGCTGGAGAGCATTCCAAATAGGACTTTATCAAGTGTGTAAAGTTTTAGGTTACTATTTTAATTTCTGGCTGTCTCTTTACATTCATTCAAACATGGAAATCCTAAAAGTGTCCCCTTCAGACACATTTTTAAACAAAACAAGCATAAGAGGGCCAGGTATGAATTCTGACAAATTTTATCACAGCTCAGACCAACTATGGCCAACCTTTTGAGTTTAAAGAAGGAATGTGGAATCAGGACAGGGCTCAGTGGGGCCTGTTGTGGGACTCCTTCAGGGGAATCACAGAACAAAATCACAATTAGACCCCTGAATGCAGATGTCTTTCCACCCCTCCTCCTGGCACTCCTGTTGTCACTGGGCCTGCTGAGCCCCCATCACGTCTGTATTTACCTAATCTCCCTGCTGCCCTTCCAAACACAGCCTTAAACCCAAAAAAGCTAGGTGTGGTGGCACACACCATTTATCCCAGTACTTAGGAGGCAGAGGCAGGTGGATCTCGTGGGGATTGAGGTTAGCCTCGTCTATATAACAAGTTCTAGGCCAGCTAGGGCTACAGGGAAATCCCATCTCAAAAAACAAAAATCCAAAAACAAACACAGCCTTGTCTTCCAACTGTGGAGTTGTGTTCAAGCCTCTTCTCTGCTGTCTGACTCCTCCAGGTTCCTTTCACCTCCAGGAGCTCTCTCCTATATGGCTGCCCACACTGTCCCTGAAGGTGTAGTCTCTGTCCTCAATGCTGGATCCTGAAGGATTTGACGTTTGGCATGTGCAGCTGACTCCACTGCCTGTTCTGATAGGGCCTTGGGCCTTGCCTCCATGTCAAGTGTTCTTTGGTTTCCTGGAGACAAGGCCCTCCCATTCCTCTCCTCTCTGTTCTTGTGTCATCTACCTTGGGTCGCAGTCCATCATCGCGATCAATAACTGACAACTGGGTGATGGATGACATCTTTCTTTCCCTCCATAAACTAAAACCCAACTGACACTAGTTCGTTTATATCTGAATCACCCTCATCATTCAGGACTGATTGGACAAAACTGAATTGGAACATGACCTGGCTAATTCCTCCTCTCCTAGCTCAGCCTGCATCGACTGCCTTGCTCCCTCCCAAGCAGGGTCCTTGTGGCCGAGAGGAGGCCGAGTCGCTCTATTTATAGATGGCCAAGGTATAGTTGCTGTATTTCTAAACTAAGATGCTTGACAAATCTTTTATTTTCAACCAGTTCTGGGAAAATTATGAAAAGAATGCAGCCATGTCACATTCAGAAATATAACAATATGCCATCTTTCCTCAATGGACCCAGAGCAAATGATGAATTCTTTTGAAAAATAAAAATCTGGAAATAGTTCATAAAATCTTTTGAACAAAATAAGTCTCTTCTATACCATAATAATAATGACACAATCATGGTGGTGGTGGTGGTGAGTGTGTGGTCAGATCTGGCTGGAGTTTCTTTTCCCTTCATGACTGAGTGTAGACACATGGAACTTTAGACACTTGTTTTCCTGTAGTCTCAAGTGTGTCACCCTGATCTGCATTGCTGGCTGGCCATGGTTGTGTTGTGATAACTTTTCTGTTGCTGTGGTAACCTATTGAAATGCCATCTAACTATGATAGGACATTTTCCCTCTATTGTTGGGGGCTAGCCTATTTGCTGTCTGGAGTCAGGCCAGCTGCCAAGTCTCCATCTTTACCATCATCTGTCCAGGGAATATAAATGTTTCGTGGGTCCTGTAGTGAAAGACGCTCATGACAAGCTAAGGGAAAGGTTGCCCTGTCTGTGTTATTTATATGGCACCAAAATAGTCAGACTCATCTGTGAAATTTTCCCTTCTAAATAGACAGAGCTGGCTTATCGGTTTGGTACCTGAGAGAAGCAGAAAATATAGAAAAAGCTTCAGAAACTTCAAAGATTTCTCCTGGGGATCCCATCTGCACCCAAGTCTAAAAATGTTAACTCTGTCCTGACAGTCCCCCAAGTTTCCTCTCCAGGAGGGCTTTGTCTCAGAACTCCAGTCTCCTATATCCAACCACCTGCTTGGCATCTCCACATGGTTGCTGCACAAGACCTTAAAGCAGTCATGTCTGCACCAGAGCTCTGGATACTTCCCCAAAGTGTTTTCCCTCCCATCCCTCTGCCCCAGTAGATGGTGCTATCAATTATCTGCTCCCACAAACCAGAATCTAGGAGCCATCTGTGATTCTTCTCTTGTGCTCCTTAGCCCCTGCCTCTTGTTCAATAACCAATTTATCAGCTTGTCCTTTTGATTTTCTTTTTTCTATTCCTTTTTTTTTGAGACAGGGACCAAGCTGACCTCAGACTTGCTGTTGTAGCTGAGAATGGCCTTGAACTGATCCTTCTGCCTCCACCTCCCAAGTGGTGGGATTACAGGCATGCATTAACATGCCCGGCCGTGCTATTGATCCTGCTTCTAGAATATATACTCTCTGGTTCATTCTCCATACAGAAATCTTAAAACTGAATTGGATCTCATCCCTCTCCTTGCCAAAACTTGTCATTGACTTCCAACTGCACTTAAAATAAAGTCTGATTTCCATATCCCCATTTCTAAGGCTCCTGATAGCTCTGGGACCCTGTCTTGTGGTTTCTCCCCTCCCTCCCACCCTGTGCAACTTTACAACCTCAGTGGCTTCATCCTATTCTTGGCTACATAATCCTACCTTTCTCCTACCCCTTTTGTGGTGCTGAGGTTGAAGCTCAGGGCTTTATGCATGCTAGGCGAGCACTCTACCATTGAGCCACATCTACCTCTGAATTATATTTTCAGTGAGAGAATTCTTTGTGATCTGTTTGAAATCCATGTTCTCAATGGTGGTTTTCCCTGTAGTGAGTACCACCACCCTGTCTCTGGAAACATCTTAGATTTCAGCTCCAAAGCCATCTATTAGGTGAGAACTTCCCTAGCCACTCCCTGGGCATCTCTTCTCTGCACACACTGGTGGTCCCCACTACAGCTCCCTTGTAGTTCACTCACAGCACTCTACATTCAGGAATGACTTGCTTGTCTACTTGTTCATGGTCTAGCTCCCTGCATGGGCCATGAGATTCGTGAGGGCAACCATTCACATGCCAGGGAAGCAAGCCAGTAAGCAGAGCTCCTCTACGGTCTGTGCTTCAGCTCCTGCCTCCAGGTTCCTGCCCTGATTTCCCTCAGTGATGACTCTGACCTGGGAGATGTAAGATAAAATAAACCCTTTCCTCTCCAAGTTGGTTTTAGTCATTGTTTTCATCACAGCAATATAAAGTAACCAGAACAATCAATTTGTTCTTAATGTCAGTCCAATTATGTATTAGCTGATGAGAGCATAAATATTGCATATGTAATATATAATAAATGCAATGGACTATTATTTAACAATCAACAGGGAAGCACTGATGCATATTACAACCTTGATGAACTTTGAAAACGTGCTGTGAAAGAAGTCAGTCATGGGGCTGGAGAGATGGGTCAGCAGTTAAGAGCACTGGCTGCTTTTGCAGAAAACTAGGGGTCAAATCCCAGCGGTTAACAACTGTCTATACCTCCAGTTCCAGAGGATCTGAGACCCTCTTCTGTTCTCCAGGGACATTGCATGACACAGGTGCACTTATACACATGTAGGCATAACACTCAAACACATAAAATAAAAATAAATAAATAAGTAAAAAAAGAAGTCATGTACTGGCATCTGTTGTAAAATGGCATTTTATGACATAGAGTGAGAAATTGACAGAAAGTAGATTACTTGTTGCCTTGGGCTGCTGGGTTTGGAAGGAGTGGGGAGTGACTGTTAATGGATGTGGAGTTTCTATTTGGAGTAATGAAAATGTTCTAAAATTGATGATGGTGATGGATGTACAAGTTTTTGAATATACTAAAAACCACTGAATTCTATTTTCAATGGGTGAATTCTAATGGTATGTGAATTATATTTCAATAAAGCTGTTAGAATTAATTAATTTATTAAATTAAAGTGAGAGCAGGCCTGACTCTCAGATGACAGCATGGCTGAACAGGCAATGAGGGGGGCTGTGGATCAGACACCAGCTCTGATTAGACTTGGATAATAGATCTATCTCCTTCCTCCTTCCCTCACTGTGCCTTCCCTCATTGCCTCCCACACTCAGCTCTCTCCTCATTATTCGATTGGAACCCTGACCCAGAGATGAATTTGATGGGGTCATTATCTTTGAGGAGCTAAGTTGAGGTGGGGCAGGCAGAGTGGCAAAGAGGTATGTGAGGGGCACAGGAAGGATGCAGCTCTTTGGGCTTAGACTGGGCATCCTTGGAGGATCAGCTGGAGGAGAATGTTTGTTCAGAAACATCTTTTGTCACAGCACATACATTTAAAGCATTTTTGCATGACTTCAGTAGACAATCATTCTGTGGGGCACAGGAGGTGCAGATGCGAATAAAACAGCGTCTCCAGGGCTGAGGTAGGGTGAACAAGAATCAATTGTGGTAACCCAGCATAGCTGGTCCCAGAAACCGAGAGTGTGGGGGCTTTTGGAAAGTTAATGCTGGGGAGAACAACAGACAAACAGGCAAATCCTAGATGCTTGACTTGGCGAAGCAGCTCAGATGTTTGATGGACAGCTGCGTTTGAGGCGAGCAGACAGCTTTCCTTATGTGACTTGCCTGATCGGGGTAGAATGAAATGATGGCCTCGCCCAGGCCAGGGGGTCCAGCTGAGGACACCTGGTCGCTTTCCTGTGGGGAGCAAGGGAGGTGCGGAGCAGTAGCCTTTTGTTCCCAGGCTGCATGGCCCTGGCTGGACTGCAGGCTGGATCCTGCCCAACCACCAGGCTCTGTGCCAGGCGTTTGCCGCTAGAGGGAGCGCCGCGACATTTAACATCTACAGCGCTGAGCTCTCAAGGCTGCGAAGAAAGCTGGCCAACAGCCAGGACTTTGGGGGTTCCTGGGAAACTCACTCTCTCTACCTTTGACTCTTCCATTTAAAGATTTCTCAGAAGAAATTGGACCCGAAAACCCTTATTGTTCGGCAGGGTTTGCAGAGCCCTTTTTAGTGGCCCTAGAATTTGGGATGCAGGCTGAGGCTTGTATAATCCTGGGATGGCCTCAGCAGGGCAGGAGTTCTGATAAAGAGATGCTGTCTTTTGCTCCTAGCGCTCAAGGACCTGGGAAATGTGAGAAGCCATGTTCCCTGTGTGCACCTACGTCCCACCCTCAGAGCTGCAAAGAACAGGCATCTGGGTACCAGGCAACGGCTCAGCCCTATGCTTCTCTGCAAAAAACAGTTTAGTGCTTAGTAGGGAAAAGGACAGAGGAGTGAAACAAGGCGAGGCTGGTAGACCTCTTGCCGGTGTTAGAAGTCTGGAAAGAGCTTGAAATGCTGGCTGGAGAAACTAAAAACTGGGACCAGTGGTTCTGATGGCTGTGCCTGCAGTAAGCAGGTAGCTTGTCAAGGGCTCTGCTTTGCTTCTTTACAAGTCATTTGGTAAAGGGAGTAGAGGATGGCTTGTGGAGGCCCCTGTTTCCTGGCATGAGGGGTTACCATTTGCTCATCTGTGCTGGCCTCCTAGGGAGGCTGACCCCTCCTGAAGCCTGGCTAAGCCTGGAAGTGTTATGTGTTCAGAGAACAAGTCCTGGTTCTTGGCTACTGCTGACATGGCCACAGTGTTCTTGGACCACATCTGTGCCAGATAGCTTCAGTTATTAACTGACTCACCTGGAAGAGGGAACTGTGGCCATGTTAGTGAGGCATTTTCTTCATTGCTAATCGATGTGGGAAGGCCCAGCCCATCGTGGGCAGTGTCCCCCCAGAACAGGTGGTCCTGGGCAGTATAAGAAAGCAGGCTGAGCACAGGCCAGGATGAGCAAGCCAGTAAGCATAGTCCCTCCAGGGTCCATGCCTCAGTTCCTGCCTCCAAGTTCCTGCCCTGGCTTCCCTCCAAGATGAACAGTGATTGGAATGTGTAAGCCAAATAAACCCTTTCCTCCCCAATTTGGTTGTGGCCACAGTGTTTTATCACAGCAATAGAAACTGAATTATTATGACATCAGGTTTCTTCTGACCCAGGCTACAGTAGCAGGAGGCCCAAAGTCCATCTTCTCTTCCAGCACTGACTCTTGAGTCTGAGAGACATATCTTAGCAGTCACTGAGCTCAGGCAGCAGGTGTATAAGGGGTATATGCTGGATACATGCCACCCAAAGCTGTCCAAGAAGCTGTGGGAAGATGGTTTCCCATCTGTAGCAGAGTGGGTCAGAATGGGCCTGCTGAGGCTCCTGTCACTGCTGCAGTAAATATTGGTGATTACCATGGTTACCCGGAGGCTGGGAGCTCTGACAGTTGGAGGCAGAGCAGGAGAAGATGGCCTCCAAACCTTCATAGGTAAATAGGAGCACCTGGACCAGAGAAGTCAATTCATTTGAGCCATGTGTCAGTGAGTTCAGTTCTCACTCTGCTAGGTCTTAGAATAGAGAAGAGGGAAGAAGAGATACTGGGACTGGTCCTTAGGGAGCGCCAAGTGAGAGAGGAGAGATGTGATTAGAGAGTTCCACAGTATATTCAATACAGATCCTTCGGGACCTAGAAGAGGGCATTGTTCTTGTGTTCACAGTGACAGCTTGGGACTGTGATTGTCCCCTCTGTAAAGAGGATGCTGGCCAGGGATGCAAGATGCCTGTTCTGCCAGCTTGTAAGCCCAGCTCCTGCTAGGTTCCAGTTTTCCAGTCTGCGAAATGGGGTCAGTGATCAGTAATCCCCCACCTACTTTGTGTCTATGGAGAGGATTTTTAAATGAATAATTTTGTGTATTGAAATAAGCTGACAGATTTCAAGTCTTTGGAGAAAAGCCTTTATTATTATCATCAACTCATTGAGCAGAAATTCTGTTTAGCTCCTTTGTTGCCTCCCCAGTGCTCCGTGAATGCAGAGCCACATTACCTCTGTGAGAACATGGGGCCTTGCATAGCTGACAACTCCAACCCTAGGGATTCCTGGGGCTTGAGAGAGTCTGCAGGGAGAGCAGGGCTTCTTCATCTGAGCACGCTGGGGATGCCAAGATCAAAAGGAAGAGTAGAGCTGGAACCTGAGCCTAATACTACCACAGAAACTGAAGGTTGGTTTTTCAAACAAGGTGCCTTGCTGTAGTGGGAGAGGATGAGGAGGGGGTGGAGGAGCTGGATGGAGAGTGTGTCCACTGGAGAAGAAGGAGGCATCTTGGAAGCTGTCCTTTCCCTTCCTTTTTGTTACATTGCATTATATGTGCACTCAAAGAATGAGAACCCATGCTGAAAGAGGATAAAGAAAGAAAGTTGAATTAGTTGTATGAAAAAAGTAACATTTAGACACACAGCTCCTGTACTGTCTAATATAGGAGGTCTCCTGAATGTGGAAGGAGAGAAGACACTCTGATTAGAAATTTAGAAATCTGCGCCACTCTGCCCCAACCCATATAATATGCATATGAAACAGTCTGGTTATATTAATGTATAAAATATTTTATTATATGTAATAT
>NW_008330570.1:2289563-2373111 GCF_000622305.1 Nannospalax galili
TTGAAACTTGTTTCCCTTTCTTAAAAAATGTGATGGAGCTGATAAGTGGAAATACTACCTCAGTAGTTTGGGTTTGAGTTCTGGAAGTCTGTCTGCCTTTCAGGTAAGGTCAGGAGACTGAAGTCAGGAGGGTAATGAGGTGACCCAAGGTAATAACGGAGCCCTTCTGAGCTGAGCAGGAGAGGAGCCAAAGAAAGGCACAGAGAGACACCGACTGTTGTTGGGCTCCACAGGGTACTCCTTACCTCTGCAAAAGCCTCCTGTGCCTTGGCGTGGCTCTTGGTCCTGACTGTCATTTCCTAGAATTCCTTGCTCCTTGAGGCATATCATTTGCTGAAAACAAAACAACTATTGAGGAAGATATATCTCTATATACCTATATTTATATTTGTATCTGTGTTTACATCTGCTCTG
This sequence comes from Nannospalax galili, assembly GCF_000622305.1. Lineage (NCBI taxonomy): Eukaryota > Metazoa > Chordata > Mammalia > Rodentia > Spalacidae > Nannospalax > Nannospalax galili. The sequence goes on from NW_008330570.1 coordinate 2,289,978, forward strand.
TATCTAATCTGTGTATCTAGTTTTGTATCTCTCTATATATTTCTGTTTACATCCATGTCTCTCAGCTGATAGTCTCAAGGCTCCTTGTGTCTCTTTGTCCCTCTGAGAACCTCCTCGTTGTGACAGCTCTAAGCCTGTAATTGTCCATAGCACTTCCTCAGCCTGTCTTCCTTGTGCTGACAGCTCCTCTTCTGTCTGAATCCTGAGTCTCTCTGGCTACCTGTCTGAACTTTGAGGACCATTGACTTTACATATCCTTTCTGTATCATCCAGGCCTACAAAGTGCCCTGTGATGATGGTGTTGGTGGTAGTCTCAGGGGACTGGTTAGAAGTACTCCCATCCCTGTGTAGCCTTGGCCTACCAGGCAGGTGGTCTTGACCAACATGTAAATGAAGTCTGGGTGAAAAGCACAACAGAGAGTTGAACCTCCTGGACCGGACAAGATCATACTGCAGAAGTGATTGATGGCAGGTGGCAGCAGCTGTGCACGGCCCATTAGGACAGATGCTCTCATTATGGGGTCCCTGAGTGTGCACTTTTGCACACCTGGTTCTCATCACGTAGGATTTATTCCTAGCCTTTGGGCGGGCTGGCTGCTTAAGAAGACAAACTGCTTGGCCCTGAAATCATAGCTCCTGAAGGCTCTGCTTTTCAGGTTCTCCTGCCAGACTCTTAGACTTTCTCCTGAGGGCTCTGTTGTTTACCTCCTTGTAGTCACACTTCCCCTTGGTTTGTATAAAGTCAGGGAGCAAAAGTTGCTGCCACGTTTCTCGTGTGAAAAAGCTGCCAGGCAGGCCAGATCAATGGGGTCCAAATGAACAGGAGGAAATCATTTGGGACAAATGTCAGGTTCTTTGGTCAGGCTTTCCCTTCATAAATATGTACAGAATAAACCAGGTGATGTCACACCCGTCCCTGCTTTAAGGGAACCAATGACTTCCTGCTGTGCTAGATAAGTTCTCAGTTCCTTTCATGACCTTCCATATCTGTGGACCTCCATCTCCCCTTTGTGCCTTTTCTTCTCTGCTCAACCTGGTCTGCCTCAGCTTCCTGAATATCTCAGGCTCTTCCTTAAACCAAAGTCCCAGGGCTGCTCAGTCATGGGGTCCTCTAGCGTCCTATACTCCATCAGCCCCTTGACTAGCTTCCTTCCTGTGCTTCAGACCTCAGCCAAGATGTCACCTCTTTGGAGAGGCCCTTCCCTGGTCACTGTTCCCATTTCCTTGTTACTTTTTCCCACTTATCTGTTATTTGTCTCTCCAGGTAAGCTTCATGGGAGCCAGAGCTGCATCAGATTTATTCACCTCTGTATCTCCCCAATCCAGTGGGAAGCAAAGTATGCAACAAACATTTCACAAATAGTGGGTAGGTGAATAGTTTAGCCAACATGTAAAGGAATGTTCTGCACTTTAGGCGAGTTTAAGCTCAATCTGAGTAAGCCATAACATGCCATTCTCTGGTGTTCTGGAGCTCTGGGCTGTTATAAGCTGTTAGCACAGTAACACAACAACAAAATGGCACATGTCTGGGAAACCTGGTGTCTGGAAACCATGAGTTTTAAGGAAAAGCAATTCAGCGTTGGTCTTTCTCACTTGGATAAGGGAAGGTGTCCTAGTTTCCTTTTTGTTGCTGTGATAAAACACTGACAAAAGCAACTTAGAGGAGGAAAGGATTTATTTGGCTTACACTTCCAGGTCACAGTCCATCATTGAGGGAAGTCAGGGCAGGAACTCAAGCAGGAGCTTAAAGTAGAACCAATGGAATGCTGCCTGCTGGCTTGCTCGTTCTTAGGCTCCCTGCTTAGCTAGCTTTCTTAAACAGCCCAGGACAACCTGCCCACAGATGGTGATGCCCATAGTGTGCTGGGCCCTGACACATCAATGAATAATCAGGACAATCTTCCACAGACATACTCACAAGGCCAGTCTAATCCAGGAAATTCCTCAATCAAGGCTTTCTTTTCAGATGACTCTAGCCTGTGTCAAGTTGACAAGCTGATTAAGTCAGAAAACTTGGAGATTCTTAGCAGCTACCCACAGATGCTGGAGCCCTGCTCTATTCTAGAAAAGATGCAGTGTGTGTGTGTGTGTGTGTGTGTGTGTGTGTGTGTGTCTGTGTCTGTGTTTGTCTGTGTGTGTCTGTGTGTCTGTCTGTGTGTGTGTGTGTGTAGAGAGTGAGAGTGAGAATGAGAATGAGAGAGAGAGAGAGAGAGAGAGAGAGAGAGAGAGAGAGAAACAGAGTGGGAGTCAAAGGAAGTGGTCCCCTCATTACTGGAGATGATCCTAGAAACTTCCCTTGGGCAGGATGTGAAGTTCAATGACCTTTGAAGTCACTATCAGGTTGAAATGTCTGCATATCTAAAGATGATTTTCTAACATCTTTCTAGAGTGGTTCCAACCATCAGGATAGGAAGGAAGAGCAGACAGTTTCCATCTGACTTCTTGTCTTCCAGAAACAGTTCTTTCTGGATCTGTAAGATTATCTGTCTATCTCTTTCTTTCTTTGTCTGGCATTTCTAGAAGATTGGGTTATTATTGTTTTGTATCTGTGTATGTGTATGTGTGTTTGTGTGTGTGTACATGTGAATGTACATGTGTGCACATACATGTCAAGGCCAGAGGTCAACCTCAGATGTTGTTCCTTAGGAATTGTCCACCTCAGTTTTCCGAGATGGGGTCTTTCACTGGACCTGGGTCTCACTGATTAAGCTAGTCTGGCTGACTAGTGAGTTCTGGGAATCCTCCTGTCTCTGCCTTCTCAGCACTGGGAATGCTAGCCTGCAGCAGTGTGCATGGGCTCTTTTACATGGGTGCTGAGGATCAAACTCAGGTCTTTTTGCTTACATGGCTGGCCCTTTGTTGACTGAGCTATCTCTCCTTAGCCTCGGATGGATTATTATTGAGCGAATGATCACTCCTGTTCTCTCTTTCTTCTTCCTCAGATGGTGTATCCTATTGGCCTCACTCACCTTGGGTACAGCTGCATGCAGTGCACAGAGAGAGCATGCCCAGGCTTGTGTTGCTGGTGTGTGCCTTCTTGTACTTCCACCTTTAGCATGAAATAACTTGACCGTGGACGAACAGTGGACTCAACCCAAGCTCAGCCCAGTCCAGCCAACCCCAGCCAACCTGCAGACCCATAGCTGAAGAGAAAGAAATGTCTATTGCTGTAAGGCTCTTAGATTTGGAGATTGACTGTTAAATAGCATTAGCAGTGCTAATGACTGATGAGTATGTCCATGATGTCCTTTACATGGACTGACCCCATTGCTTAGGCTTCTTATGGAGGGCATTAGGCAGAGATGCTTGCTCTGTTGCATCCCATTGAGGAATCAGAGTTTAGTAAACAGTTTCCATTTTTTTCCATGCAGAACTCTTTCCATGGCTTTTTCCTGAAATATACATCTTTCACACCCACAGGATAATGAACCACATTTACATAATTCCACCGCCTCTCAGCGAGCCACTTCTAGGCACTCTCAGTCCTGTCTGTGGCTGTCAAGGGTTTTACTGTGCTGGGAAGATACTGGATTTAGGGGAACCCTGAGTGCGTGGAACTCAGAGAGCCCAGAGGCCTTTGAAAGTACAAACGAGGGGGAGAAGCTCCGCTGCCTGGGCCTCCGGGAAGAGCAGAGAAGGGTATGACTGAATGCTCAACATGGGGTGAGTGAGGGCACCACAGAGCCAAACCAGTGTGTTCTCTGTGATGTCAGGTAGGTGCCACTTAAACACCTGTCCCTCCATCCTGCCCATCACAGACATGTGGGAAGTGGCTTTTCTAATACCTTTGCCTCTTATCTCCCTTGACTCACCCTCTGAAGTGAAATCTCAAAGACTGAGTGGGGTTTGATGTGGAGAGGAGTAAGCAGAGATTCAGATTCAGGCAGAAACAGAACAGAAGGAGTCAAAAGCCCTGGAGAAAAGCATGAATGGGCTTGGAGAGGACAAAATAAAACAGCAGAGACATTTATGTGGGTTTCCCCTACCTCTCAGAACAAAACAATTATGAGATAAGAGAGGCATGGATGGGAGGAAATTCTCTCATTTTTCACATTGCAAGCTGGAGAGATCCAATAGCCTGTTTATGAAGAACAATAAAGAAGATACATGAACTCAGTAAAGAGGTTGTTACAAATATATCGGATGGTTTGGAAAGGCCAGGGTGTTCTCCCTACTTTTGGATAAAGCTGTCAGCTAAGTATTAAAAGATTTTCTTTCTTTTTTTCTTTTTGTTTCTTATGCTTCCCCCACCCAAAAGCAATAACTGACACCAGCAGTTTGTTACAATTGGCAGAAAGAGTTATCACTTTTATTTAGGATTTGGAAATGCAATCAAAGAGGGGCAGATTGGAGGCTGAATTAAATGGAGCTTAAACAAGCAAAAAGAAAAATCTCAGCTGGTCTTTTAAACAAACAAACACTGAAATCGCAGCTCCTTGTTGCTAATGTGAAGCTATAAAGAATTTGACACTCTCTTGATAAAATGGTACCATGGAGAGTGGCTGATACTTTTTGTGTGTTTTTAAAGTAAAAACTTATTGTTTGGGGGAAGTCTTTAGTAAGACCTGTCTGACTTGTTGTATGGGAAATTTCAGAGAAGTTTTTCTGTGTTGACTTGAGAACAAATGAGTTCTTTCTGAGATAAATTAAGTAAATGAAAGATCTAGGGGAACAGGATCAGTTTTTGTGTAGCTGTTTTCATATTGCTCTGTTTCTGTTCTTATGTATCAAACTACTCCCTGAAATTGTGGGAACAACTGCACCTAAGAGCTACACTTTTGTTATTATAATAATTTTATTTTGATTCACCCTGACACAGAAAGCCTTCCTATAGCTAGCAACTTCCTCTCCTAGTTAGCTTCAGCTGTTAATCTGACATATTCCAGAGTAATCTGAGGATGTCTCAACTGGGGGATTCCCTCCATCAGATTGGCCTGTGGGCATGTCTCTGGGGGGCCTTTTCTTTATTGATGATTGGCATGGGAGAGCCCAGTACACTGTGAGTGTTGCCACCCCTGGGCAGGGGGTTCTGGGTTATATATCAGCTGAACATGAGCCAGAGGGAGCAGGCCAGTAAGCAGCCTTCAGTGATTCCTGTCTCCATGTGCTTGCCTCGAGTTCCTACCCTGACTTTCCTCAGTGGTGGACTATGATATGGACCAGTAAGATGAAATAAACCCTTTCCTCCCCAAGTTGCTTTTGATCATGGTGTTTATCACAGCAACAGACAGCAGAGTAGAACATTTCCTCTACCTACATCATAGATATAAGAATCAGGATGAAGGCAAGGTATTGCCCTGAGAAGACAGAAAGAGATCACAATGGGTTTGGCTTCTATTTTACGGCATTAACCATCTCACCTGCAGGTCCACGGACTTATGCAAAATTCTGCAATTCTAAGAGCAGCACTTTTGCTTGAAGACCAAAAATGAGTTAGAATTGAAGAAAGGTCCCTCTATGGGAAGGGACAGGGGCTCCTGGAAGTGACAGCTGGAAATCAGAGGCAGAGACACTACAAGATGGACTGGACCTCACAAATGTGGTAGGAGAAAACTGTTATGGTTTGGGTATAAGATGGCCTCCTCAGGCTCACTTGGTCTTCAGGCCAGTCATGGCATTTGGAAGGTTGTAAAACCTTTCTGAGATGAGACCTAGTTTCAGGAAGTGGGTCACTGAGGGGGTGGACCTTGAGGTTTATGGTCCCTGCCTTGCTTCCTGCCCAGTTTTCTACTTCTTGATCCACTTCTTCTACAATGATTCTTGAACCTTGGGAGACAGAAGTTTGATTTAGGTGTCCAGTTCAGGGCTAATCACTCTGTAGCCTCTTATTCTCTGCATATTGGCCAGTTGTGGGTTTCGGCTGTTAATCAGCACCTGCTGCATAAGGAAGTTTCTTTGGTGATGGTTGAGAGATGTATTAATCTATGGGTATAACAATAAGTCATTAGGAGTCATTCTAATAGTATATCTATTTAGCAGAATAATAGTATTGGGCGCTCCCTTATGGCCTGTAGCATGCCTAGCTACATGTTCTTAGGCCTGATGTCAATGTCAAGATGAGCTCCATCTTATGAAGCAGATCTTAAATCCAAGAGGGATTGGTTACTCCCATAATATTCATGCTAGTATTGCACCAGAAGTCATATCTTGCTGGGACGGTTGTTGAAGCACACGGGATTCACAGCTGGGTAACATTAATGATTAATTTTTTCTTCTGGTAGCATGTATAGCACCTTCCAGCACTATGAAAGCTAGCCAGTAGAGACGAAGCTTTGCAGACAATACCAGCTTGATTTGTCCTTGTTTTTTCTATGGCTCATGTATGTAGTATTTTCAGGCACAGGGTCTTACTGCCAAGTTCTGGTGGGTAACCAAGAGTAGGGGTAATGAACAGTATTGTTTGAGGGTCTATGGGACCCTGGGTCAACAGCTTCAAAAAAGGGAGTCCATACCTGGCATTGGGATTTTTTTTCTAGTTTATGGTGTCTAGTAGGGGCAATGTCCCCCTGTTATAAGGTAACTCATTTTAATCTCCTTTTATTATATATAAATATATAAGACATACGATTATTACATTACTAATATATATATGATATTTATCTTTGAGAAGCTTCTGAATGGTTGGTTTCCATATGGCTTTTTCTAAAGACCTTTGGTGTCAGTTATCCCTTCCCATATTCCCTTCTCTGCTCTGTCCTCCCAGTCCCTAAAGGGCATATATTTTATATTGTCAACCATTGCTTCAGTCCTGGGGCTCCATGTGGTGGAATTTATGTTACTCACCCTGTGTCATCAGTGAAGGCCACTGTGCTTTTCCAGCGATGGCTTCCCCTGTGCCTGCCCAGCACCAAACCAAGCTCATATACTTTTTGGTGCCCTATCTAGTTGCCTGCTGTAGCTCTCTCATAAACACAGACTTAACTCAATGAATGTTTTCTCTACTTTTCACAGTGGTATTGAATAGAAATTGTTTAAGGAAGTGTGTGTGTGTGTGTGTGTGTGTGTGTGTGTATGTGTGTGTGTGTTGTGCGCTGTGATGTATGTGTACATGTGTATGTGAGTACACGTGTCCGTACACATACATGCAGAGACCGTAGGAGGATCTAAGGAGTCTTCCTCTTTCACTCTCCACTTTGTATTTTGAGTCAGGTTCTCTTCACTTAACCTGAAGTTCACCATTGTAGTTAGACTGACTAACAATGAATACCCAGAGTCTACCCGCCCCTGTCCCCCTAAGGCTGAGGTTATAGGCATCTGCTGCCGTGCCTACTTTTAAAAATGTGAATGCTAGGGATTTGAATCCAGATCCTCTTGTTTTCACAGCAAGCACTCTTACTCATCAAGTCATCTCCCTCCCCCTGGCCCCAGGTTTTTTTTTTATAGCTAAAATTTTATGAAAGTATTACTGTTTAGGGAAAACTCTCAGGTTTTTAAAAAATTGTGTTTATTATTTTTATTTTAGGCATCTGTGTGTATTGCCTGAATATTTGTAAATACACCTCTGTCATTCAGTGCCTTCAGAGGTCAGAGGGTATCAGATTCCCTGGAACTGGAGTTAGGATGGTTGTTAGCTGCCATGTGGGTTCTAGGAACTGAACCTGGATCCTCTGCAAGAGCTGCTGGTGCTCTTAATCAGGACACCTTTTCATCCCCAACTCTCAGGTTTTGTAATTATTTATCACTCATTCCCCAGACCATCCATACCCCTTCAGGATCAAATGGTGTACACAGGAACACTCAATTATTGGCACAGATGTGGTATGAGGAAGCAGGGCAAGTCACATTTTTATTCCCTCAATGAAACATTGTTCTGATGGGAGGGGTTTATTCTTTATATATACCGTTTTTTTTTGTTTGTGTGATATATGTGTGTGTGCACATGTTCATGTGTATGCGCATGTTCATGTGTATGCCAGTGTGCATGCCCATGGAGGTTAGATGTCAATGCTAGATGTCTTCCTCTATTGTTCTTCATCCTATGTTTTGAGACAGAGTCTCTCACTAAACCTGGAACTGGCCAGTTCTATAAGACTGGCTGGACAGCAAGCTCCCAGGATCCATTTGTCTCTGCTACTCCTTCCCCAAATACTGGGGTTACTGAAGCCCATCACCACACCCACCACCACACCTGGACTTTGTGTAGATGCTAGAGATCCAAAGTCAGGTATACATGCTTGCAAAGCAAGCATTTTACCCACTGAGCCATCTCCTTAGCCTGTATTTATATCATACCATTTCAGAGAGACACTTGGTATTTAGCCTTGAAGCTTATGTTGATTTGGAATCAGAGGCAACCTACAAGTGAATTCTGCTCTTCCAGCTAGTCTCTTTGTCACGGTCAAGTCTCTTAACCTCTATAGGTCTCAGGGTCCTCATCTGCTGAATAGGGAGAAACGCCCACCTTGTGGACTATGGTAAAGATTAAAGTCCATAATACACGTGAAGTGCCTTGTGCATTACCTGGCACATAGTAAGTACTCAATAAATTTTAATTCCCCCTTTCCCTTCTCCTTTCTGCAATTCAATCAAGCATTATGATAGATGTGTTTCCTGTGCAGTGTAAAGCTTTTAAAAGTGCAGATAAATCAATTAAATAGGGCAATGCTGTAACTGATCACATAACGTTTATTTAAGGGCTCCTAGGGAAAGGGAGAGAAGATTAGGGGCTTGTAGAGTCCCTGCCCGTGAATTCAGTGAGAAAAGGCAGACTGAGGGCTGGGCGTGCCTTATGATTGAGAATTGGTAAATCAGAAGAGTGACCTCAGGTTTTGGATTCTGGACAGGCCACAGAGGAAAAGACAGACAAGACAAATCAGAGGACTCATTGGAATGGCTACCCAGCTGCCTTCCAAGAGCAGAGTCTGTGAGTTAGTGCTGGCCTCAGTGTACCTAGAAGATAAAGCAAACAAAACGGAATTTCTCACCACCACCCACTCTTTGTGGAAAGGCAGGCCTGTTTGCCATACTCTTCCCTCCCTGGCTACCCATGAGCCTGGAAAACAGGATCCTTAAGGCTCTCTTTGGATAGCTGGAAGGCCTGGGTTGGGTCTAGGCAAGGAATGGGAGTGGGGTATGTACCATAGACAGATGGAAAGAGATCAGAGTCTCTAAGATTTGCTCATTCAGTGGCCAAAGAATGACTTTAAACATGGCTCAGATTCAAGGCAATCCTAAAATAAGTCCTGGAACTGCTTTCTCCCTGGGGAGATCAAGGATTCTGTTTATCCCTGCCTGGTTCCTTGTTCTCTTTACCCTGGCTGACCCATGCTCTAGAGTGGAATTCAGAGGACACATCTCAGAACGAATCACTCCATAATGTGAGGTGTTTCTACTATGCTTCAAGGTCAGGCTCAAAGGCTTTCTCTTCACCCATCACCCCTGTCTTCTCCATCCTTGCTCTACCCCAGGGAAGAGATGGGGTTAGGTAGGACTTTCTCTATCTGGTGTGTGGATGTGACAGGTAATTCTCCATGGACTTCTTGTATGTCTGCATACCTGTAACCAGAGGCACTAATGACCTTTGTTCCACATTGTTTCTTCTAGGGTATTTGTGTAGCAAACAGCCTTGGAAGATAGAGGTAGTGTCTCCCTCTGGGTTAAGCAGGTTTTTTATTTTACTATTTATATCTTCCTCAGAGCTAAGGTCAAGCAAGCTTCTGTCCATTTAAGGTTTGGGTTTCTTAAACTTGAAGCCTCTCAGGTGTGAAACAAATCCATTGTGTGTGCAACATTCTTTTTCCTCCTCCCTTCCCTGTGGTTACCATGGAACTTGCGTAGACATGAGGAACCATTCGGATGCCACATCCATGTTGCTTGTTGGACTGAGAGTAATATTGTGCTTTGCTTCTGACCCTAGAGTCTGATGCCTTTGCCAGTGTCCCTATACTTTAGCAAGTTACCTTGCTGGCTTAGAAATGAGGTAAAGTACAGGGCCCTTCCCTTCCTATATAGCCCTTGACAGTGAACTCTTTATGGAAGGAGATCAGTGGCTGTCTAGAACTGGGGACAAGATTCTGCCCACTTGTAGGAAGCCCTTGTCATGTCTGGTAACGAACAACCCAGGCAACACGTTTCAGTGAGCTTTCGTGCTGTCTACCTTGCTATCTGTCTCCTTCTTTATCTCTGTTACCCTCTACCTCTTCTTGTTAGTATTTTCTCAGTCTTTTGTCTTGTGAGACATCTAGGACTCTGAGATTTCTTCCCTTTTCTTGGGATAGGGCCTCTGAGGCCAACACACTCTGTAAGCCTCTGCTATTCAAGAACAGTTTGCATAATGTCTCCTGGATCTGACTTCTCTCTCTCCTCTCTCTCTAACAGGTGTGGCCCAGTTCTTTTCTTCCTCCCAGTCTAACTTTGATAGTCCATGCCCTTGTGCCTGGCTATGTCTCTTGTTGGGCAATTTTAAGACTAATTCCTGCCCTCAGGCAGAGAAGAATGTCCCAGGGATGCCACCATGGAGAACACAGTCACTATAGACCTTTACCAAGAGTGAGGCACATTCTCTGTCTTCCCTGTTCTCTTCATGGTCTGTCTCCAACTGCAGTATGACCAGTGCCTTTAATTTGCTCCAACCAGACTGGGGACCTCTAGCAGGCAGAGCCTTCCCCTGCTTATTCTGTGCCTCTCTATCTGGTCTTTGCCCTCTTCTACCCAGTCTCTAGCTCTGTGCCTAGCATGCATTGAGGACACAGTGATTTAACCGAACAAATTAAATGAGACCAGATGCCAACCTGTCCTGATGTGAGTGGCCAGCATGCCCCATCTGTAGCTTTTTGTTCTTATTTCTACTCTACATTTTTATTCTTCTAATTATGTTACATAGACCTTTGAATTCAAAAAATACGCTCCTTATACACATGATCAAGCAATAAACCAACTATCCGTGATGAGTGTGTCCATATCTGAGCCTACTTACGGAGACAGTGGATGGTTCTCAGAGTTCATCTTTCGGTGGAATATGCAGCAGGAGTGCAGTGAGACAGGCCCTGCAGTGACACAAGGAGGTACAAGAGGTGCCCAGAAGAGAAGAGATCACTACAGGTGTAGTGGCCAAAGAGGCTCCCAGGACAGAGTGGGCTTGCACTGGGCCGACTGAATTCTGGCAAATAGACTGAACATCCCTGAATTTGATAGATATTTGCTTCTCTAAGGTGATAAGACTTGTGGCAGCCTTACATGGTTCTGCTTACACCCCCAGTATCTAAAGAGATATTTTTGGGTCCTTACCCCTCACCTCTTCAGTCATCCGAAATGACAGATAATTGCATTTTAGCATGCATTTTACCTGTTTTAGGTAAAAAAAGTGGACAAGAGAATGGGTTCAACCATATGAAGACTTTCAGACTTTCAGCCTAGACTATCTTGGGCTCCTCTTCATTCATGCACACAGTCATTCATTCACTCACTCATTCGGCTCAGAGAATGTCACTTAATGATCCATGCTCTGTGCTGGACCCTGTGCCAACCTGTGTTGGAAGCTGGTAGACAGTGTTAAACAGGACAAATGTGCCCCTCCTTTTGGAGGACTTGCACGCTAATGAGAGAGATTAAGGAACAATACATGCAGACTGTTGTCAGGCTTCACAGGGTACTCAGGGTGAGCACTAGAAGGACCGACTTTGGTGGCCCGGCAGAGCCTGGCTGTAGAAGTGACATTCTTGGAGGGCCCTCAGGACTGAGGAGAATTAGCCCAGGTGGAGCGGGGTAAAGCTTTCTGGGCATAATATAGCCCACTGGGTACGATGCTACAAGCATGGAGTTTGACAAGAGTACAGTTGAGTAAGGGGGAAGAGAAAACAAAAATCATTGTATCAACTAACCAAAGAGAAAAAGAAAGCCTTTATCTCAACAATCTGCAGAATGGGCTGATCCCGGTCTTCGGCTGAGTTTCTGGCCTCCTAACCGGTCTCAACCAGTGGGTGAGATCAAGGAGGACACCCAGCAGTAACACTGACTGATGGAGTTATAATGGTAGAGGAGAGCCCATGCTGTCCCCTTACCCTGTAATACAGTTTTGACAATGCCTTTTCTAACTGGACTTCCTAGACTCAACTTCTCTTGGCTGGGTCTTTAATCAAGATACCACTTGCCATGGAGTCTGGAGTCTCAATCCTTGCTGCAGAGCAAAGTGATAAGAGGTCACGGGACTTATGGCCAAGGTCTGAAGACAGGGGTACCTGTCAGGAAGGCCAGGGGCCATGGTACACTGGATGCAGTGGCTTTTTGCAGCATGGTTGACAGCAGCCCACTGAACATTTTGTAGCATTTTTGTAAGTGAATGAGTGGTCTGTGGGTGCCAGGAACATGCTCATCTGTCAGTTTGACAATACACGGAGAGTACATTATTTATGCTAAAAATAGTCTGTATAGAAGAGAAGGCTCTGAAAGCAGCACCAGTGAAGTCTTAAAGTTCTGCCAGGCCCCCTTCCCTGGTGATTGATAAAGTCATTTTCTGTTGGGCTTTAATAAAGCTGAACACATCATACCCCAGCACGCTGTCGCAGCTCAATCACAGTCCTCGAGAGCCTAGCCCCAAGGTCTTCTACCAGGGTGGTAGAAGACCTCTGAGCTAACTTCTCTCAGAGGGTCTTTCTCAGGATGGTAGAGGCTACCTTATTTTTTGAGACAGGGTCTCTCACTAAATCTGGAGTTCACAAATTAACTTGACTGGCTGGTCAGTGAACTTAAGGAATCCACCTTTCTCTGCCCTCCCAGAGACGGGATTTTATATATGTGCTGCCATGCCTGGCTTTTATGTAGAAGCTGGGGGTCCAAACTCAGGTCTTCATTCTTGTATGGCAAGCACTTTATTGGCTGAGCCATCTCCCCAGCTCCAAGTGGGTACCTTACTGGGTCTTCACATGGTTGGGGGCGGGGAGAACAAACTGGTCTAATAACTCATGAAACCATATTTAAAAGGCTCTTATCCCATTCAAGAAGGAGGAGCCAAAGCACCTTTTAAAGGTTAAACTTAATACTATGACGTTGGCAACACCTGCACTTTTAAATCATTGCAAAGTGTGAACGAATCATGAAATCATACCGTACTTTCCTTTCTGAGCCTGGCTTATTTTGTTTAGCATAATGTTCTCTAGATTCACCCATGCTGCTGCAATTGGAGAAATTTTTCCTTTTAAAAGGCTGATTAGTAGTCCATGTGTATACACATATATTAGAACTCTATCTGCTGATGGACACATATCTGTATCTTGGTTGTGAATAGTGCTGCAATGAACACAGGAAAGCAGATTGATTTTCCTCAATTGATTTCAATTCCATTAGAACTACCCAGAAGGGGATTGCTGGGTCATATGGTAGTTTTTAGCTTTATGAAGAACCTCCATATTGTTTTCTACAGTGGCTTTACTAATTTACATCAGACCAATAGCATGCAAGGGTTCCTCTTTCTCTATATCCTCATCCACACTTGTTATTTTTTATCTTTTTGACAATGTAGCTGCCATTCCATGAGGGCTTTCTTAGTACTAACACTGCGCTTAGTGGCTTTCATACCAACTCCAATTTGTAGTTAATAGTAACATCTGAGGAACTTGAGGTTTTTCAAGGACTCTGAAGGTAACTAATTATTTCTGCATTCCTCAAGGGATAAGAACCTGGAACTCTGGGTCTGTGAGCTATGGGTGGGATGTTCTAAGACGGGAGCAAGAAAAGATGGTAAGGATGGCTTCAATGGGGAGAGGCTAATGCAGTGTGGCAAGATGAAGACTTACAAAGGATTCTTGCACAGGTTTTGAAGGGCTGATGGAGGTCCTTTATTTTAAATGTGGCCAAACCACCCCAAATCCCTGAAGTGTGTTTTGGATGTAGAAAGCAGGACAGTGTAATTTTAGATTCTTCCAGTTTATAAAGAAGACTTGCTGGGCAAGCTGTGTCAGCCCTTGAACTGCACAGGACACAGTGCCGCACATGGTGAGTACTTAGACATTTGTGGAATTAATTCGCACCGATACTTAGAAATGTACACCTGCCTCTGTGTGTGCGTGTTTCCGAATAAGTCTGCAACTCTTGTCTGGCTCAGTCATGGCCTGGCACCTTAAAGCCCTCATGCTGTTTTCATTATTTGTTTATTTAGCTTTTGAGGCACAGTCTCACTATGTAGCTCAGTGTGGCTTTGCAATCACAATCCTCCTGCCTCATCCTCCCGAGTGCTGGGATTATAGGCATGCACCGTTATGCTGGGCTTCTTCACGTGCTCCTTTTAATTAGGTGTTTGTGACCTGATATCCCAGGACAGTGCAAGCAGCTTCTGTTTTTATAAGGAACCTGTCTATTCATGCAGGAGCTGTGGCTGTGACTGGGCTCGGAGGACCCTAGGCATAGGCCAGAAGTTTGAGTTTGGGCTGTAATGGCTAGGGATTTACTGGTATTCAAGTGTCTTAGCCTCTCAAGGAAGCCAAGCCTTCAGTATCTTCTTAATGGTGTTTCTGGACAAAAAATGTAGAAGAGAGGCCCCTTTTCCTCACTGTGGGGAAAATCTAATTTTCATTTTTCTTACTCATTTCCACAACTGAGCTGGTTTGAGGAAACAGGAGGGCCAGGCTGACTCTCGCTGTGAAGCTAGATCACCTGCTTTCACTGTGGGTTTGTCTGAAGGCCACACAATGTGGCCTGATTGGAACTGATCTTCCCCCAGGCACTTGGCGCCAAGCCTAATAGACTGACAGTCTGTAATGTGTTGAGAGAGGCCTGTGTCAGCGCTGTTCCTGGGTCAGCATCTCTTCTGTCCCTCATCTGCTGAATCCTAGATGCTCCCTGACACCCATGAGATGCTGGGGCCTGTGCCAACCTGAGTAGGGGCTGCTTGGCAGCAAGACTGTCACAGAGACTGTCTTCAATGACCTCAGGCTCTGGAGAGGAGGTATTCTTGGTGACAGAGGACTGTAATTCCAAACTGCTGATGCTCTCTGGTGATGGAAACCCTTTAGCTATACCAGGGGCATCTGACCTGTTTTAGGTCTAATCCCCTATGCCACAGGCTACCCTAGGAGGGTGTCACTGTCGGCATGTGACCCATGTTCCCAGGCATCTCAGGTTTACTTTGTTCATGTTGCTATTCAGCATTCATTAAGAACCACTGTATGCACTTCAGCTGATCTCAGGAGAAGGTGGAGACTGGAAGGGGTAAAGAAACTTGCTTTCTAGTCCTGACCCTGCTGTCAGCCATCCATGTGGTCTTGTCTTTCTAGGCTTCGGTAAAATGAGAAGATTCTGCTATAGGATTTCCAAGTTCTCCTTGACTTTCTAGCCCCTTTTTGCCCTTAACCTGGCTCTGCTCCCATAACCCAATACAGAATTGATTGCATAATTGGTACCTGATAAATAGAAACTTACTGGACGGTATTGTGTCTCTAACTCAGACCTCTGAGCACAAATAGGCCCTTAGACTTACTCCTTCCAGAATTCCAGCACTGTAGGGAGCATGTTACCTCCATGTTTTCCCTAGAGAAATCACCATACCAGCTCACTCACTCACTCACTTGAAGACATATGTGCACCTATTGTGTACATAGGCATACGGGGAAGTGGGTTCTAAGGATGCAGAGATGAAAGAGGCATCCCCCCAGTCACCAACCGGCTAACAAAGAAAGAAGTCCCAGTCGCAACTCTTGTGCAGGAGCATATTTGTTTTAGGGACTTTGGCAGTACCACAGTTAATTCAAGAAACATTTATACCTTGGTGCTTGCTGATAGAGGTCTGCTAGGGCAGAAGGTCAGGGTCTCTGCTGGTTTCAGGCTGGAGCTGATAATTGCATAGACTCCTGTTGTTTAAAGCAGCATCAGCAGCCCAGGAGCTGGTTGGAAATGCAGGATCATAGCCCTTGTTCCAAGCCTGCTGAATCAGAGCCTGCACATCAACACACACAGACACAGACACAGACACAGACATAGACACAGAGAGTCATACATACAAACAGACAAATAGCTATACAGCCATATACACATACATACACAAACACACATACAAACAGGCCCACAGACCCACAAAGACACATGTACATAAATGGCCATAAAGACACACATGGGCACACAAACACACACACACACATTTACACCTTGAAACACATATAGACAACACTTATAGACACAAAGACTTACAGATACACCCAAATACACATAAACATATACAGACAGACACATATAGATATACACAAGCACACACATAGACATAGACATATAGACATACACACAGACACAGATACAAATACAAACACGCCGACCCACAGACACACACACACATACACACACAGAGACACATAGACATGTAGAGACCCACACAGATACACATATACATATAGCCACACACATACATATAGACATCCAGACACACACAGACATAGATACACACACGTACAAACACACCAACCCACTGACACATTCAGGCACACACAGACACACACATATAAACACACCAACCCACAGACACACACACCCAGAGACACACAGATACACACACAAGCACACATACTGAGACACAGATCCACAAACACATACACAGATACACACAGACATACATACACACACATACAGAAACACACACACACATACAGACACACAGACTTATAGGCATACATACAGATACCTAGACCACACATACACACATACAGACACACAGACATACACACATACACACACACATACAAAGAGGAAGAGGAAAGAGAAAGCCTTTTAAAAGGTTATTATGTGCATCATGGATTTTAACCAGGCCGTGGTTAGGATTCTAGGGGAGTCCATGAGCACTGAATTAATATGCTCAATATGTTTATATGCATTTTTCCTTGGTGGTCAAGAGAGTGTCTGTGACTTTTCTAGATTCTCAGAGGAGACTATGACCTAAAAAAGCCAAAGCACCCTTGGTCTTAATCCAGGTCGGCTTCTTGGGATTTACTTAACACCTTGCCATTGGAGACGAACCAGGGCCTAACTGAAGGGCTCTTATGAAAACAACTCCTGTCCACCAGTCAGGCATGGCTTTGCTTGCCTCTCTCAGCTCCTCCAAATTTCTCTTTGTTCTTCTTATTATCTCGATCAAGGGCTATTTTCAGGGCTGATTGGAAACAGAGAGTGGGCCTGGCAGCGCAGTGACAAGGGAGGATGTTTGCCGGAAAAAGCATGGGCTGTTGTTGAGAGCAAAGGCAATTAGCCCTCAGAATTGGCCCGTACTCCTTACTCTCCTTCTTTTTCTAAGTGAACCAGTGAAGCCATTTTCTAGAAAATGGCAAAGAGCAGATTCAGGCCTGCAATTTCTTTGTTTCTGCCCAGATGGATGTTCTGGAACAGGAGCCATGTCACTGTGCTCTGGGCTGTGCTGGGCGTTCTGGTCTCAGGGTCTGATTATCTATTCATCATTGCAAGCTTTGGCTGTGTGGTGGGTGGGGGCCATCTCTGGGCTCATCTGTCTCCTGTGGTTTCAGGGCTAGTCTCACTGCATAGAAGTATGCCTACCACTTGCCACACTGTCTTCAATCCCTGCACCTGCAGCAATGGCTGCAAGAAGGACTTCACAACACAGACACTAAGCCAGATGCATTTCTGAGGTCTCCAGCCTGGTTCTTATTCTTGTTTCTGACCCCATGGTGACTTCACCTCTTGTTTCTGTGAGCAGATGGCCTTGAAGACTGGAATTAAGTTCTCTACCTTGAACTGTGGCCCTCCCAAGAATGTGGCACTCACTTCTCCTTACCTTCCCTATCCTTTCTAAATTTCCTGTCTAGGGCTAACCCCCAGTCCCCTTAGCCTAACCCCAGCACCTTGCTAGGTATTGCCCATTGTGAGGGGAGATTTGGCCAACACAGTACCTTTATCTCAGTCCATCAATTTTATCAAACATATCTCTAATTCCTGTTCCGTATCTTTACCAATGCATTGAAACCTCCCCAAGCTTCTACTTTTCTTTATTTTGAGCCTGTCAAATCCTACTTCTCTACCAATGAGAGCATCACTCATCTGAATGGATTTTCCCAGTCTCCTTTATGCTGGAGCCTTCTTTACTTTCTAGGGGATCTTCCAGCCTCCAGGTCCCTTATTTATTTAATATACAACCTATTCCATTGTTGGGAAATCTGGGCTGTTAGAAATGTTTTCTTGGAGTGTGATCTTACTATGTTCTTGAATTTGGTTTGCAAGAATTTGTTTCTTTGTTTGTTTGTTGTGAGACAGGTATCCCTGTAGCTCCAGCTGGCCTGAAACTAGCTATATAGACCAGACTGGTGGCCTCCATCTCACAGAGATCCACCTGCTTCTGCCTCCCAAGTGCTGGGAGTAAAGGCATGTGCCACCATGTCCTGTTGGTTTGCAGGAATTTTATTGAACATTTTTTTGACCTATATTTATCAGGGAAATTGCTTTATACTCTTCTTTTCATTATATTTTTATGTAATCAACAAATGGACTAATGAACTGTATAGATAGCTCCCAAAGGAAGAAATAAAAACCACCAATGAATATATAAGAAAATGTCCAACATCCTTATCTATTGGGGAAATGAAAACCCCAGTCAGAATGGCTATCATCAAGAAAACAAATGACAACAATGCTGGTGAGGATATGGAGACAGAGGAACCTTTATGGACTGCTGGTGAGAATGAAAACTAGGGCAACCACTGTGAAAATCAGTATGGCGGCTTCTCAGAAAACCAAAAATAAACATCATATAATCTGGCTATACCACTCCTGAACATACACCCAAGGGACTCAAAGTCAGGATACCACAGAGATACTTGCATATCCATGTTTATTACTGCTCTAGTCACAGTAGTCAAGATAAAGAATCAGCTTAGATGTTCAGCAAACAATGGATGCATAAGGAAAATATGGCACATACAGACAACTGAATTTCATTCAGTTGTAAAGAAGAATTAATGACATTTGCAAGAAAATGGATAAAACTGGAGAAAATTATACTACCTGAAAGAAGCCGGACTCAGAAAGCCAAATACTGTATGTTTTCTCTCATATGTAGAAACTAGATTTTAAATGATATGTTTTTATATAATATATGCAAATATATGTAGGCCATGAAAGTAAAAAGGGGACCATGAGAGAAGAGGAAGAGGCCAAAGAGAAGGGAAAGCATCAACAAGAGAGGGTAGTGGGATATACGTGACATAAAAGGAGAAAGTGGGACTATTTAGAGGCAGGCAGGAGACCAGTAAGGGGTAGAGGAAGGGGAGGGTGGGCAGTGGAAGGGCGATAAGAAATAAAGTACAATGACGTATGTATCGAAATGTAACAACAAAACCCATGACTATTTGTATGCTAACTTAAAAAGTAAAATTTACAAATAAGTGAAAAGCCAGTGTTCTTGGGCCAGGAAGATGGCTCACTGGGTAAAGGCACTTGCTCCCAACCCTAATGACTAGAGTCAAACCCCAGAACCCACATGTTGGAAGGAGAGAACTGACTCCCACAAATTGCCCTCTAACCTCCACATGAGTACCATTGTGCATACATAAATGCACCCTAAATAAATAAATGTTAAAAAAAGAATATTTAAGAAAGGGTCCTTGGGGCTGGAGAGATGGCTCAGCAGTTGAGTACGTACTATTCTTACAGAGGGCCTGAGTTCAATTTCCAGTTCCCACATCAGGCTGTTCACAAATCCCTGTGACTCCGTGTGGTAGTTTGAATGAAAAAATATCCTCCATAGTCCCAGTACTTGAACACTTGGCCTCCAGTTGGTGGCACTGTTTGGAGAGGTTATGGAAGGTTTAGGAGGTGAAGCCTTTCTGGAGGAACTATGTCACTGCGGACTTCCCCCATTCCAGTTTTCCCTCTCTCCTTTCTGTATGAGGATGAAGATGTGATCTCTCACATTCCTGCTCTGGCTGTGTGATGCCATGCTTCCTCTCCATTATGAGCTCTCTCTCTTTGGAACCATAAGCTAAAACAAACTCTTTATTCCATACGTCATTTTAGGTCCTGGCATATTATCATAGCAACAAAAAGTAACTAACGAACTCCAGTTTCAGGAAATCTGAAGCCATCTTTTGGCCTCGCAAGCAAATATTATGCACAAAGCCACATTAAAGCCACATTTCACACACACACACATACACACACATACACACACACACACACATAAGTTTTTAAAAAATTAAAACAGTTTAAAAAGTCTCCTTATTTAAGCTGAGGATTGTCGAGCCTTCATTCCTCTGGCTTGTGTTCTCGGAGTTCCATGGTAGTTAGGAGTGTGGGTTTTGGAATCCACTGAGTGGAGCTGAAATTCTCATTTATTAGCTGTGTGACCTCAGTAAAATTACATAACTTCTCAAGGCATGGGTTTTGCTGTGGAACAGGGTGACTGATATTGCTTATTTCAAAAGGTGGTTGTAAAGACTGTAAAGGTCTTTGAGGCACAGAGTGGGAGTGCATTTAGGAATAGCTGCTGTTGTAATTTTCTTTTCTGCCGCCTTTTAAACTTCTCATTTGGCTTTTAATTGCTCTTATTTTATCTCATTTTTCAGTGTGTGTCTGGTTCACTCAGCTCAACTGAGCTCTTAGCTGGAAGACTGGCAGCTTCATCTTGATTTCTTCCCCTTCCTCAGGAGGGCCGTGCCCATCATACATACTTACCAGTAGGTGATTCATTGATTCAAATCAATGAGAAAATACTGGGTCGCCTAAGCAGTTGAATTAAGGCAAACTTGCAAATAGTTTAGATTCAGACTTGATTAGCCAAGCCTGGTGGATTTGCACTGAGCAGGACAGTAATTATTAACCAAACCCTCTTTTTTCTCCGAGAGGTACACGTTTAGCTCCCTGAAGGAGGCAGGAGGCACTTTTGTGAGCTCCTGAAAAGCCCTGCATCCAAAGCAGCTCTGTATCCATCCACCTATCAGGCTGGCAGCAGGTGACAACACCACTTGTGTGGGAGGCAAGAAGACGCCTTTGAGGTGCAGCCACAGCCTCCATGGAATCTGTAAGGAATGTCCTGGAAGCTCTGTGGAGAAAAATGCTACAGGCCAGGTTGTTGTGAGACATTGCTCATGATGGTGTCACAAGGCCACACAGGTTGACATCTGAAACAGGGGCAGTGAGCCTGGGGTTATGGCCTGACCCGCTTCCTTGGTCTTGCTTTATAGCACCTTGCATCCTCTGGGATAGCTTGAAGGTAACTTCCTGGGTGCTGAGACACACAGTAAACCAAACTTCAGTGAGAGGAGGCTGCTAGGAGCCCCATTCTTATCCTTATGGTGGTTCCTACTGCCTGTTCATCTATAGACCCTGGACTGGCTGTGAGGTTTATGAGCGTCTGAACCTCTGGGAGTGAACTCCCCCAGAGGAAGCTGAGATTTTATTTCCATATGATCAGGCCAGACTGTGGGGAGGCAGAAAATGTGGAGATTAAGGACCGGCTGCTTTAATGAAGAAAACGAATCTTTCATAGTTTAATGTGCCATCCTGGTCTCTTGCAGAGAGCGGGTTTGTATTCGACTAAACTATTTAATTTTATTTATTTATTTATTGTAAAGGAAACTGGATCACAGGAACATTAAAGGTGTAGGAGTGAAATGCGTAAAGCCGAACTCACAGCAAGGCACAACAAACACTGCTCACCAACCAAGCAGAAAAGCAACTAATTAGAGGTTGGCTCTCCCTGGGCTCCTGGATGTGAGTCCCAACTCCTTCCCTCATAGTACTGCTGAAAGTGCAAAGGGAAACAAAACTCCCATTGGGCAATTGTCCTAGGGAAGTAGTCATGTTTTCTGGTCCTACCTGTATGCCTGCCTGTGAAGGGACTGTTTACTTTTCTAAAAAAACTCTTTTATTTATTATTTTTCATTTTATGTGTATGTGTGTATTGTTTGCATGTAGGTAAGTGCACCTGTGTCATGCAATGCCCACAGAGGACAGAAGAGGCTGCCGGAGCCCCTGGAACTGGAGTTACGGACAGTTGTTAGCTGCCATGTGGTGCTGGGATTCGAACCCGGATCTTCTGCAAGAACAGCCAGTGTTCTTAACTGCTGAGCCATCTCTCCAGCCCTGGGACTATTCACTTTTGCAGTGACTTGTGAGCCTGGTCTTGGTGACAAGATGGCTAGGGACGGCCTTTCTGTCCACAAAGTGAAGGATTCCAGCCAAGAAGACAGACTCTGTCAAAGAGTCACCTGAGCCCCAGCTAAGTTCTCTCTGTAATGCTGGGGATCCTGCAACTGCAGTAGCTCCTATACCAAGGGGGGTGAGCAGGGAGGGCTTGTTAAGGTGGAGCATGTTGCTAAGACCAGTCCTGAAGCAGCCCAAGATCATTCTTCTGGACTCCCATGGAGACCAGACATTGTCAGCGTCCATGTTCAACAGACCAGGAAGAGCCAGGGGTGCACATTTCTAGGATCTTGGGAGCCTTGTGAGTCTCTGGCTGTCCCCAGGAGAAGGAGAGTGTGGAAGTGTTTGCAGAGCTATGGTCAGGGCATCCTCTGTTCTCCTTTCATTTACCAGTTGGATAGAAAATGCTCTCAGGAATTAGCAGGGGGTAAACAGGCTACACGAAGGGAAGACCCTGGACTTCTAGTTGCTATTTGAGAGCCACACAGGAGAGCAGTGGGCTGTTGCATGAAGGGTAATGGAGGAATGCTTATTGTGTCAGGCTACTGGGCTTCTGGGTCGTTTCTTATACTGCTAGTTTATCCTGCCTAATTTGAAACAGGGGCATAAATCATGCATTCAACAATTGTGTGGTAAGCAGGCTGTGGTGCTTGGTGAGCCCAAGCAGTGACAGAGAGAACAGCATCAAAGGAGAATCACAAAGGTGAAGGTGGAAACCCACTGAGTTGGGGGAGCACATGCTGGTTCTAGATTTGAGTGAAAACACATTGTTCTTGCTTTATGCAGCTCCAGGTCTGTTTCTGTCATTTGAGGGCAGCAGGAGCTGGACAGTGTGACAGTCTGGCCATCAGACTTCAGACTTTATATGGTGTCCTTGAAAGACATCACATTCTCACACCCAGCAGGTCACTTTGGCATCTGGGGCTTTGGATTACCCTGAGAGGCCACTGGAGAGAAACGAGGGCGGCTTTCTCCATTTCTCAGATGATGAATACACTCCTTTCACCTCGTGGCTTTTACACGGGCACAAGAGAAATGTGCATTAAGAAAAGAAATGACATTATATCCTCAGCAGGCTTGATGGGAAGCGGTGGGGACAGGCAATGGAAGTACTCCCAGCAGTCAGCCGTAGGCTCTGGAAGAGGGAGTGCTGGCAGCAGGCCTGGGAGATGTCAGGGCATGTCCCCTCTACCCTCCCCCAGCCATCCTTTGGCTTCTCCCAGGGCCACCTTGGAGGTTGCAGCGCATGCATCTTTAATTTTTTCAATTAACAACAATATAGAACAAATGTAGTGGAGTTTTAATTATTCATAATTCATTTAGGAATAAAGTCTTTGTAAACTGAAGAAAGGGAAGAGCCATATTACCTTTTTCTTAAGCCAAAAAAATGCAGATCAATGAAAGGGAGAGAAAATCTACTCAAGGGACTGACTTTGCTTCAGCTTTCCCTGTGCATAGAAATCAGGCTGTGTGGGTGATGGGAAGATTGGCTCCTTTGATGGTAGTCAGAGGGTTACCTTCACCCTGTCCTGGCAGGCCAATAATGCACCGTGTGACCTATCTTGTCACTGTTTCTCGTTGTGCCTACATGAGCCATTCCTACCAAGACTCGTGAACTGATCAGGACCATGAGGGAAATATTCTGAGTCTCGCATATTAACAAGAATTGATAGGGTATTTTTATGTGCTTGGATCCCAAGGTCCCTGTCTACCCAGAACTTGCAGGAAGGTCATCCAGAAGGCATGTGTATCTATCCATGTATGGCACACACATGGATGCTACATATAAATAGTCAGAGTACACACACACACACACACACACACACACACACTTCTTAATTATTTTTGGCTGTGAATGATAACTAGGGCATCTTTGGGGTTGATTTTATAGTTTCAGAGTCTTGGTTCAGAAAAGGGGCAGGCAGGATGGACACAGGAGTTAGAAGGGGCTGTTCCAAGACTTCAGTGAGTCTTGGAAGAGAATGCGGGTTTAAGAAAGTGGGGGACTCTCTTCAAGGGTCTGTGCCCACATACTTGGGTGTGTCTTGTTTTCTTCAACTCTTCTGCAGAGAAGCCCACACCCATGCTTCAAAAATTTTTTATTGAGCTTTGAAAATTTCATACATTTCCCACTCAAATCCAGGCTCCCTCCCCCACCCATGCCTCCCCTATACCCCCACAAAACCCTATGCATTCTGCCATACATGCTGAGTCCTATTCACTCAGGTGTTTGTACCCAAATGTCCTTCAGCATAAATGCATCCACTGGAATCTAGTCAGACCATCCAGTGGTCATATATAAATCATACTCTCCTTCACCCAGCAACAATCAGTCTCAAATAGTTCTCAATCTAATGCTGGCTTACCACCTATTTCTCATCTTCCTTTTGGGCCCTTGTTTAATTGAGCTGACAAGGGCCCCGTGCTTGATGCCACTACTGCCACAAGCTCACATGAGCAAGCCTCCAGTGGCCTGGGAGCCTCTACCTCCCTGTGTTCATGAACCAGCCCCGGCTCTTAGAATCTTTCTGCCTCCTCTTCTGCAATGGTCCCTGAGCTGTGGGTTGGGTTTCAATAGGAGTCCCATCCTAAACTCTACTGTCTCTTATTCTCCAAAACTTGGCCAGTTGTGGCCTTCTGTGTGTATCACACTCTGATGTACATGAAAGCCTCACTGGTGTGAATTGAGGAGTGCATTAGCCCTCTCTCTACCCCTTATTCCTCTATGTACCATGAGCCTTAGTTGTAGAGATTTGACTACAGATGTGTCACCTAGTACTGGGCATCTCCCAGGTGTATGTTCTCTGTGTCTGACCAGATGTGCAACTCTGCAGTAGCCTCCATCTGTTGCAAAAAGAAGCTTCTTTGATGAGTGCTGTATGGCATGCTTGTCATTCTAAGGGAGGTCTCTTCTATCTGACACTGCATTGCCTGCCAAGCAGCTCCAAGGTATACATATATATTAATGTTCAGACACTCTATGTGCATGTCTCATAGGGTTTCTAAGACATCACTTTTCCTCTAGGTTTCTTGCCCCCGAGATTCACTCATCTCCGCTTTTTTCTCCCATCTGGCTTCCCTCCTCCTTCCCTCCCTAGTCACAGTGCCCCCAATACCTTCAGACTCCCACCATCTTTCCTCTCCTGATGTCCCTCCCTCCCCCACAGCATGGTCCCTTGCGTGTCCCTCCCTCCTCTCCTCCCTGCTGATTACTCCCACTTTTTCCACCTCCCTCAGGTAACATCTGTTCCCTACTATCCCCTTTCAGGTTGTTTCTTGTCCTTTACCTCTATGTATCCTTTCTCTTTCCCTGGCTCCTGGTGTTACACCAGAATTTATATACTCACATTCAAAATATCTTTATTAAACCCCAGCTCTGGGGACTGAGGAGGGGGCTCAACAGTTACAGTACTCGCAGAGAAACCATGAGGACTGGGAGTGTGGATCACCAGAAACCCAGAGGTGTTGGGTGGATGTGGCAGCCTGCCTGTAATTTCAGCCTCAGAAGGCAGAGAGTCGGGATCTCTAGACAAAGCTGTGTAGGAAGACTACCGGTATCAGCAAGCTCTGGGTTTGAATGACCTGCCTCAATGAATAAGGTAGATGAGCAAACGAGGATGATTTCTGATATCAACCTTGGGCCTCCATGTGCATGCACACACATGTGCACATGCACCTATGCAGATGCAAACACATGTATGTACACATATAACATACACATGAAATGTAGAAAAAGAAAAACCCAATACTCTATCACTTAAAAAAAAGCAAAGAGAAGGGAGGGTGTTACAGGTGAGGTACTTGTAGGGGCAGAGGTGGGTAAGAATGAGACTGGGTCCAAAGTGTGGAGAAGCTGGTCCATGGTAGTGGGTGTGGCCATGGTTTGGGGTCTAATACCTTTCCTCCCTCTGTTGTTGATGGTCAGTGTTTTATCACAGCAATAGAAAAGCAAACTGGAACAAGTGTACAGTTGATATAGCAGGGCAGGTATAGTGGCAGGGGTGGCTCATAGCTGTGGTGGCAGAGGCCTGAGGCTGCTTCCTCACATCTTAATGCTCCATGGAGCAGAGAGACTGGAGCTAGAATAGAGCTGAGCTATAACCTTTAAGGCCCGCTCCCAGTAACCTACTTCCTCCAGCCAGGCCCCGCCTCTGAAAGGTTTCACAACTTGACAAAATAGTGCCGCCATCTGAGGGCTAAATGCTCAAACAAATGAGATGTGGGGAGTATTTTATATGTAAACCATAACATTCTGTCCTTGACCCCCACAGGTTCATGGCCACCTCATAATGCAAAATGCATTCAGTTCAACTTTAAAGTCTCTATAGACTTATAGTTTTAACACTGTTCAAAAGTCCAAAATCTCTTTGGAGACTCAAAGCACTGTAATATCAGAAGGAAAGTTACATATTTCCAGAGTATAAAAGCACAGGGTAAACATTCTAATTTCCAAAATGAAGGAACAGGAGGATAGCAAGGAAAGGCTAGAACAAAGGAAGACCCAAACCTATTAGGACAAACACCAAAGCCTGCAGCAGATCAAAGCCTGTCTAGCATTCAGGACTCAGGGGTATCATCTGGGTTACTGTGGGCTTATATAGATCTACCCTTACAGCTCTGTTGTCTGCAGCATACATGGCTTCTCTTGGGTCATCTCCAGTAGATGCCTGAAGTTTTCCTTGGAAGATGTTACATATTCCTGGTATTTCTAACTTTCTGAAGTCTCTATTGCAACTTAAGCAGGCATCACAAACAGCCCACTCACAAACAGCAGTATGCAGGGGATCCAACTCAGCTACGTATTGCCTGGCTATAGTGACTCTCTGGAACCTTGGTGCAAGCCTCCATGACCCTGTAACTGTGTTCTCCGTGCCTACAAAACCAGGCCTGCGTGGACAATGATGGGAAGTTCTGTCAACATGAGTTGTAGCCTGGCTCACTTGGGTCATGACTACCTTATAGTCCAGTGTTGTGTGTCTGATCTAAGGAAAGAATTTAGGCTCTCTCCTTTCAAACGTTTTCTTAGATGGGTTGTCAGTTGTATCCTCTGGAGCCTTCAGCGGGTGGGATTTTCTCCTCTGGGTGCCATTCCTTTTGTCCCAGTGGAAAGGGCTTCATTTCTCCTTAATTACGCTAATCTCTTTACCAACTACAGTCACTTTCCTGCCTTTTCCACACTTTCCACAACTTTAACCACATTCATGCTTCTTTCCTTGCCATATTGTACATTTTCACATCTTTCTGATTCACTTTCTGCTACCTCTCATAATAAACCTGCCTAAGGCAACAAGTAATAATCGTGCCACAGGCTAGATATAATGCCATACTGTCATTTTATCTGTCAAGCAGATTAGTCTTTTAACTTTTAATTCAGCTTCACTCAAAATTTCAGGACACAGGCAGAATGTAGCCAGATGTTTGCCAGGATGTGGCATGAATGACCTCTACTCCAAATCCCCATAGAGTCTTTGCTTCCTTCTGAAGCTTCATGAGCACAGTCTTTTTTGCTGACATTTCTATCAACATTCTGTTCTTCCACACTTCCACACAGAATGCCCACTAAGCTATGCTTGCAGCATTATAAACTTAACAGCTTCAAAGTCTCCCACATCCATCTCACAAATGACCCTCAAAGGCTTGTGAACCACATAGTCAAGTTCATCACAGCAATAACCCCACATCTTGGTACCAATTTTCTATATTGCTTTTCTTGCTGCTGAGATAAAATACATAAAAGGAACAACTAAAAGGAGGAAGAGTTTATCTTGGTTCATTGTGTGAGGATACAGTCCATCAAGATGGGATGGGAGTGACTTGCATCTGTGGTACAAGAGCATGTGGCAGCTTGTTTATGTCTCAGCAGACCAGAAATCAGACAGCAACTCTGAGAGGCCAGAAATGGAGCTGGTTTATAACTCTTAAGACCTGTCCCCAGCAATTTGCTTCTTTTAGCTAGGCCCTACCTCCTACAAGTTCCATAATTTCTCCAAATGGTGATACTACCTGGAAGTCAAGTGTTCAAACAACTGAGTCTATGGGGAAAATTTCACATCCAAATCATGGCAGTCATCAACTAAGCTGGTGACCCAGGTACAACTCTCCCATTCTTGTGCCACATTCATGCTTCTCTTTCTTTGGAGACATAGTCATAGGGACTTGGATGGGTAATGGGTTTTCCCAATTGTCACTGGACCAGCAGCTCAGCCCAAAGCTGAAGTTAAATAGTTCACTTTCTGAAGATGGTGATTGCCAGGGGTGGGGGTAGGCATCTTCCTCAAGGAGGTGCACATTGGATCTCAACAGTCAGCACCTTCTCCTGACCCTCCTTTTCCATAAGAAAGGCACACAGGGGCAAAGATGATTCTTGCTCAAGTTGACAAGAGTGAAGAACTTATGCTCTCAAAGCCAGATGAGATGGTCTCCAAGAGGGTCGTTCATGGGAGGGTAGCATTTGTGTCTTTGTGCTAACTGGTGAGGATGAGGATCTTGGCAAAACATGACCTGTGATCCTTGGAGTTTCAGGGTCTACCTGATCACAGGGGTTAGTTGCTGATCCTTTCCTAGAGATTTATGAAGTCAAAGAGTTCAAGGACGGGACCTGGAGATGTGGCTGGAGGAAGAGAATGTGGACTGAGGCTGTTCTGGTGGGGCAGGGAAGGAGATTCAGTGGCTCCTATAGCTATGTGGGTGGGCTGCAAGGGCCATGGAAATGCCCAGGTGGCTGCTGCTGTGATTCAGTGATGGGGGTTCAGATAAGACTGCCAGTAGGGGCAAAGGGAAGTGTTCTCAGCATTTAGGGAACTGTGATCACCTTTGCCATAGCTATAATCATCAACCAATGAAAGAGTTGGACAAAACCAGCGAGATCTTCACACCAAACAGGTGACAGCCCTCTGAGGGGACACATGCCATCTTCTAATACCTTCCCTAACTCCTGTCTCAGGAGACATCTGTAGGAAGAATAAGAGAGAGGGCCTTCCTTTCAGAGGCCATCAGTTTGTCTATTGCGGGTCTAAAATCAGATGTAAGCTTATGGTATGTACCAGACTACTTATAGCTGAGAATGATCATTAAGCAGTGGGATCCACTCAAGAGGCTGTTAAGGGACATGGAAAGGGTTTGACAGAACAAGGTTGAAGGCAGTAGTTGGAAAAACTTTACGTACTTTTGTGATTATATGACAGAACAGAGACTGATTAATAAGCTGTATGAGCCAGTGGAAATAGCCTGGGATTGCCATACCAGTTGCTCACAGTAGGCATCTGTTCTGATTGTTGGTGCTGGATTAGTGGTTAAATATTCTGACAATCACCCCTGTAAACAGGTATAATCACAATGGCAGGAAACACTCACCAAGATAGTTAAAATAGAGATGACCACAAGTATAATCAAGCAATCATAATTCTAGAAACAGGCAGTAATTATGCACAAACAAGCTACGGACCTTGGAAGTCAGGGCAAGATCACAGAAACAGCTTGGCTTGGAGAGCTATAAGCCTAGAGGACAGGCAATGTCACAGTTCCTGGAGGCAAAGCAAAAGGGCAGGGGCAGGTATGAACCTGGACTGGTCCCATAGCCATGAGAATTAGCCGAGGTAAGGCTTCAGACTCTGACATATGCTGCACTAAGTTTCTTACACAGAAACCACATCTCCCTAGGCTTTCATGCCTGCTGCTCTTGGAGAACTGTTTCAGAGGGATGAAGCTCAGTGCTGGGGAAGAAAAATGAAAACCCAGCACTTTAAGTTTTGCTTGTTCTGGGCCTCTTGGCTTGCCCTGGTCTCAGAAGCTTGTTCCATTAGTTATGAAGTGGAGATGACAGAAACTTCTGTTTGTGGTGCAGGAAGGTCAGAAGGTCTGAGGTAAGATCTAGGTGAGATTTCTCTCAGGTAGCATCTATGCTTCATCACAGTGTATCACTTCTGGTGAGTGGTTAATGACAAGCTCTGAGAGAAAGCCATGATGAAGTGGCTTCTCCAACAAGGGTACTTTCTTTCCTGGTTGTCCCCAGCCTTGGATCAGGTCCTGGAGTGACATCAGGGCTCATGCACCCACAGGCTTGTCAAGAACAGCAGGGGGAGTAGCACTTTCTATGAGGATGTTGATAAGACTGGTAGAGAAGGCTGCAATGAGAAAGAACCAGCAGTAGCTGCCCTACAGGAGTGTAAGCAGGATTAGTTAGCAAGTGATGGTTCTCTGGGTTCTGTGCTGATTTTTTCAGATAACAGTCTCTGCTCTGATCAGTTAAAATTCCCCACTTCAGGGGCTGGAGAGATGGCTCAGTGGTTAAGAGTATTTGCTTATTTAGTTCCCAGAACCCACATGGTAAATCACAACTACCTATACTATCAGTTCCAGGTGATCTGATGCCCTGTCTGGCCTGTGCAGGTACCAGGCACACACACAGTACACATACACACATGCAGGTAAACACTCACGCACATTAAATAAAAATAAATAAATCTTAAACAAAATAACTTCTGGGACTGGAGAGAATGCTTTAAAAAAAAAAGTATGGGCTGCTCTTGTAGAGGACCTGGGTTCAATTCCCAACACCCACATGGCAGCTAATAGCTGTCTAAAACTCCAGTTCCAGGGGATCTGATGCCAACTTCTGACTTCTGTAGGCATTGTGCAATACAGGTGCACTTACATAAATGTAGTCAATATACTCACGCAC
Source organism: Nannospalax galili (assembly GCF_000622305.1). Taxonomy (NCBI): domain Eukaryota; kingdom Metazoa; phylum Chordata; class Mammalia; order Rodentia; family Spalacidae; genus Nannospalax; species Nannospalax galili. The sequence goes on from NW_008330570.1 coordinate 2,320,720, forward strand.
ATAAAAGAATAAATAAAATATTTTTTAAAAAATCGCTTCTTTGAGGGACAGCTTTGCATTTTCCTCATCTGGCCAGCTCTGGATTTTAACATTTAGACTCAGAGGCAATTCCCAGTTCCTGTTTCTGCACTTGGCTAAAGGACCTGTGTCCTCAATCTTTGTCTTTATACTGTTAAGGAGCTTTGTACACGACTGTAATCTGCCTACTTTGGGCTTGGATTCTCGACTAGTTGGTGTGATATTAAAATGCTTCACATCCAGTCCCTAAAGTCCATGAGCCCTGCTTGAGCATTGGTGAGAGCTGCATCTGGAACAACTTGGAGCCACAGAACCTGAAGAACCCAGGTTTCCTGTCTTCCATCTCTGAGTTATGAAACCTGAAGCACCTGGGTTTCATGACCTCCGTCTTTGGCACATCCGTGTGTCCTTGTATCTGGCAGAGTGATGCTGGGCAGGCAAGGGAGAAATTCAGTAATGCTTTGAGGTCATACTTTTCATCTGAATCTCTTGTTATGATCTCAGTCTTTTTTTTTCTCTTGGTTCCCAAGATGCTCCCTTGAGAGCTGCCTCAGACTAGGCAATGTTATTTATTACATTGATCACCCATAACTTCCCCCCAAGGCTCAATGGAGAGGGAAGTGACTGGTCCTAATGGCCCAATTAGCTTTATTATCTTCTGGCTCCTGATGTAATGTTTCTGTTATAACCTCTGCAGCAAAGGGAAGGAGCCAAGCTGAGGAGTCTGGGACACAGACTGTGACCCTCACTAAGTCACTAGTTCTCCATGTGACCTTTGATAAGATTTTTCTCCTTTTGATTATGGTCTTTTAATTGTAAAAACATAAAGAACATTGATTAGATCTGGGATAGCCCACTAAATCCTGGAGTAGGTTATCTTGTTGAAATCTCTCAGCAAACTATAATGTAGGTACTATTATTAAACCATCTTATAGGTGAGGAGGCTGAAACTGACAGAGAGAGAGAGAGAGAGAGAGAGAGAGAGAGAGAGAGAGAGAACATGGCTGAGGTTTTCTAGATGGAAGTATTAGGCTGAGTTTGAACCTAACATGTATGAATTCAAAGCCAACAGTTGAAAGTCTTCCATTCTCCTGTCTCTTCAGCTACCCACTGCTAACCTGGTAAGGGAGACAGGTACTTGCTGGAAATCCTGACGTCACCCCATCAACTCCTATGCCTTATATCAGGCACACAAGCACTGCTGCAGCCTATCCTGTCTAGGGTCTTGAGAGTAAAAGACTCTAGCTTGTCTTTATAACATGCTACCTGGAATTCAGAATCTGTTTACATTAATATTATAATTCTTTAATGGGAATAATTTGTATATATAAACATTTTTTTTAAAAAAATATTTTTTAAGACTGGTTTCCTCTTATCACACATCTTGCCTTCCCATGATCTTTGTTACAACATATCCTGCAGAGGAAATACCTGGACGTTCTCCCCAGAGAGCCTGAGAGTGAATTCTGTTTGTGGCAGGGGCTGTGTGAGACTTTTAGGCATGGTAGTGACATAGTGAGATGGATATTTATGGATGATCACTCGAGAGGCAATGAGGAAGAAGGCTGCAGTAGAGAGTCAGTAGAGAAGAGGCGGGAAGATGCAGCTGAGATTCCTTTTGGACATAGGATTACAGATGACGCATTCTCGTCACAGACTTCGTGGATGCCATTTGCTCAGCCCCATGTGGACCCAGTTATCGAGAGTTTCACTGTATTTGGATTTAGGATCCTACATTTTTTCTTTCTGGTCCTTTTTATCTCCTCCTTTTTTCCCACTCCATTTGATGGCTTAAACATCAGAAGCCCAATCCAAGGGCATTAAGCTTGGGACCAGCTTGGGCTTGGGTGATCCGACACCCCATTTTCTTTTGCTTAATCATGGCCTCATATCACTTCCTCTTGAATTCTAAAGGCACCTGTATCCACAGAAGGGTGGCTTTTTAAATCGGAAATTGTGAGAGCCTCTGGTGGCCACCCTGACAGTTTCAGATCTGGAGCCCAGGACTCTCCGGGGAGTGGGGGACTCGGCAGGCTCTTTATCCCATGTCTCTGGAGGCTGGAGGGAGGCACCAAGGGCTGCCAGGTGCACTCTAATGATTGTTTTCACAGAAGAATTTTGGACTCTATGCTATACAATTTTCATCCTTTTTGCAAAATGGATGATAATTTGGGTCTGTCTTGACTGCCGGTTTTGCATTGCTAATATTGGTGGGAGGAGGTTTTGCCCAAGTTCTCTTAAAATATGAGAATTTCAGTCCAAAATGAGTATTTCATGCAATCTTGGCAGCCCAGGGCGGGTTTTGTGTGCGTCTGTTCCTTCCTCCTTGCTCTGCAGCCTCTGCCTTGCCTGTCCTTCCCTTTCTAGCCTTTCCCTGGGCTAGGACTGCCCGTTTTTTCCCCTTCTCACTCCCTGCAATGAGCTCCTCCCAGCAGCAGGACCCAGCCTTGCCTTCTGCCCCAGGGTGGGCTCGGCAGCCGTGCATTACCAGCGTTTCCATTACACATGCTATTTTCCAGGGGCTCCTAACCGAGTCATACACATTTGTTTGGGTTTGGAACTCGGCCTTCTGGGCAAGGTCTCAGTCTGCACAGGCTCACGGTTCTGAGTGAAATCTCACTATTGTCAGTTCGGCCATTTTCCCGGTTGAGAAACTCGACAGTGGACACGTTCAGATGCTGTTTATTTCTCATATTTGCATGGCAGGGACAGCAACTGTTAAAAAATTGCTCCACCCCTCCACCCCACCCACCCCATCAGTGATCAAACACCAAATGTGCTGAGGTTGTCAGGAAGCCTCAAAATATGCCTTATTTCCCAAGCTCCTTAGCTTTACACAGCAACATAGTCTGACATTTTTAAAATTAATCTATGTGGTAAAGTTATTAGCGTTCAGTGTTAGCACTGGAATATCCACAGTGACCTCTCCTCCCAGGCTGGTGTTTGTTTGATGAGGATTCCCAGGCTGTGTCAGTGCTGAAAGCAACACAGTCACACACACTTTTTATTAATTCTAGTACTGGGCTTCACCTTGGGGGATCTCCAAGTGCTCTGTAGGAGAGCTCTGCTTTCTCTAGGCAGTAGCTGGAGGAGCCGCCAGCTAGCTATCACAAATGCCAAATAGGCTTCTTCTGCCCAGAGAGACAATGAAGACCCAGAGAGAAGCCAACGGATGTTTAAAAGCTGCTCAGAGCAGCTGGAGCAAGCACATAAATGACCGTGGTTGTCAGGCATAATCTCATACCCACACATTTGTGTGTATCTGTGCTATTTCATGTCATGCCTGCCCATGGCCTTCTTCTGGCCAGTATCTGTCTACCCAAGGTGATGTGAGGAAAGGTTGATCCATCTGTCCTTGCCTGCCCCCTATTATGATAGGCACCATGCACGTTTTATGATTCTGGGTGGCTTACTACTGATGGACTCATAAGATAGACTGAAGGGAGCATGTTCACTAATGTCTCTGGTGGACAAGACAGTGAGGCAGGAAAGGTAGAACACCACAGATAAAATGATGCTGGCATAAAGTCAGGGAATAGTGAGGAAACAGCAGAATGTCATTTACCTAGAGAAGGGATATCTTGATAAGAATTACAGGATGGAAGTGGACATTTTTGCAAGAACCGGTTCACCTAAGACTTGACTGTCAGCCTATAGCAGAGAGTCCAAGTGAAGGGTTCTTTTGAGGCAATCTTAGCAAGTAGATGTCACAATCATATGTTCAGAGGATTACTGTGACATCTGATTAGAGGATGAAATGAAGACAGGAACAGGAGCCGGTTATGTCCAAGTATGACTTTCTGTCCTTGAACTTACTTCTCTTTCATTTCCGAGAAACTCAGCCTTCTTGGTTGTCCTGCTCCTGTCACTTGTAGTCCTTGTCCTCCTTCACCTGTCTGTCATTAGGATTCTCCAAGGTTCATCTTCTAAATAATACCTACCTCACTCTGCGTCTTCTTCATGGTGACCTCACCCATATTTACACTTACATATGCTCCCTGTGTAACTGACAGGAGTCCCTCACCTCCTGCCCACGCCGTCTCTGAGCATCAGTCTATACATGCACCTGGCTCACTTCTATGAAAAATCTCACTGGCAAGAGTGCAGAGTTCACATCTGTGAACTGCCTTGGAGGGTTCAGTGCTTAATTATATGACAAACTCAGTGTGGTCTGAGATGATGTCTCGTATCTTTGCCTCTCCTATGTTCTCCTCAGATGCTGAACTTCCATTTTCCTCATGGATTCCTAAACTTTCTAATACCTCTTATGTTTTCAGGCCCATCCTTTTTCCATACTTCGCCATGCTTCCATTTTTTGGTCACTCTTCCTTTTTTTTCTCTCTGTTTGTAGAAACCCTTCTTGGGTCCAAAGAAGATGCAAATGTCAGCTACACCTAGAAGATGTTCCTTTCTCTGGTCTCCATGGCCTTCTCCCACGTTGCTTTGATGTGCTAAGGTATGGCTATGCTCCTGGGAAAGAAACCTGTTCCCCTATCTGCTTCATTGTTACAGGGTATGTATTGGTTAAGGCACTAGGACAGTGTGGCACTTTGAAGATCAGACCTTCCCATGGATATAAGGAGTGAGTTTTATCCTAACTCGTATCTCACTCCCATCATGATTGGTGAGGCAAAACCCTCAAAGAAATTGCCTGTCTTCCCAGTGGCTCACAACATAGGTTTGTTCTAGCCTTGAGTTCTGCAAGAACGAAGAGTGCAAAGAAGGTAGGAACCAAGAAACCCAGGTGGGCCTGGGAAATAGTGTGACAGGTCAAGGGTGGTGATATGGAGTGGGCCAGGGTTTCTGTATCTTGGGTGGAAAGTAACTGGAGAAGACTTGATTTCAGGGGTGTGAAAAGCTCCCCTTCTTTCTCTCCACATTTCGTCCCTTTGTTCTGTCAGAGGATAGTGGAGTTGTTTTGCAGTTTCAAGTTTGTTTCAGCTGGCTTACAGAAACTAGAGGGAATGTTTGCCCACTCTGGGGATACCAGTAGTTCCAGAGTGTGCATGGTGGTGGGGCCAGGGAGAGGTCCCAAGGTTGGAGGATCATCCAGAGCTCACGCCAGACCCTTCTCGAGACTCTTGTTCAGAGGAGAACACGTACAGGGCTGGTTGGTGTTTTCCTGTGAAGCTGGCTCTCCCATAATGTCTGTTGTGGGCAGCAGGAGCTATGCCTTGTCATCTTTGTCTAAGCCCAGAATCTGGAGTTTCTCTCAGCAGGCTCCACAAATACCCTTTATCTTCTTCCACCCCCCTCCCCATCTACATAAACACATACTTACTGTGGAATCAATATAATTTACCAGTTTGAAAATGAGTTTTCTGGGAGAAATGGAAGACTATGCACCTTTTCAAGTGATGGCTGTGTGTGTATGTGTGTTAGAGAGTAGAAAAGAAGTGCCTCAGGGTAAATTCAATTGACCAAGTGTCAAGGGAAAAATCTGCTGAACAACACAAACCTTACTACCTGGTTTGTCTCTGACCTTCAGACCTTCTTTACCTTTCCTTTGGCCATGGGCCTCAGGTTGGAATGGGGGTTAATTTGGAAGAGAATACCACCACATCTTTCTTTACTGACATGTTCTGTTTTTGCTCAGCAACACGCTCCAGGCAGGCTACCTTGCCATGTATGATCCTGCCTTCCTTGTGTCTCTCTCAAAGACAATGCCCGTGACCTCAAGTGTTTCCTGGAAGGGATGGGCTGCTCTCTTGAGGTGAGGACAAGTGGTTTTGTTGACCTCCCTTTCTTCCTCAGCTGTGAGCCGTGTAAATGGCAAGGCTCCCCTTGCCAAAAACAAACATGCAAACAAGCAGACAACAAAAGAATCCTGATGTGGAGAAGTGTTCCACTCCATGTTTGATAAAAATAGCTTTAAGGTTTTAATATTTCAAACACTAAGACCTTCTTTCCCCATGTCTCTCAGAGAAAGGTTTATTGAATATACTGCAAAGGGGGTATTGGTGGACTGGGTGGCAACAAGAGTATTGCCACCATGATTTCTCTTAGTCTTGTGACTAGGGATTAAAAAACAACTCATTTTGTGTGATGATGGAAGAGGAGGAAGAAAGAACATAAGAGCCAGAGGATGGAGAGGCGTGTCATGAAAGACTGGCCCCTGGATATGGCATAGATGTTACACACACGAACTCAAGGCAGCTGTGGTTACCTGCACAAGACCTCCACAAGATGAAGAGAGTTAAAAGTTCCAGCATGGATATCAGAAGGACTCCTGATGCCTTACCCCCAGCTGCAGAGTTAATGGTAGTTGATGGTTGCTGGAAGAAAGAGAGTCACTTTTCTTTGAGGTGGTGGTGGTGGCCATTGGTGGGTTGCCCATGCCCTGATGGATGATCCCACTCACATGGGCATATGGGCAATGCTAACTGGACTTAGTGAGTTATTTTTTTAAAGACATGAAGTTGGGAGGGAGATGTGGGAGATATGCTGGTGGGCCATGGGGAGGAGCTAGAAGGAGAGAGTGGGGGACGGATATGATCAAGATATATACACACATGAAATTTTCCAAAATAAAAGTAATAAAAATTATTCAACTTATAGCATCATATATATGAAACTCAAGATAGACATGTGAACACACAGAGAAATATACAATTGGGCAGTGAGATCTGGAATCTCTGTTTGGTCATTCATCAGTGGGTCTAACAGGGTCCTGAATAGAGTGAGTGGAGAAAGCCCCGATTTCCAGTTTGGGTGCCATCACTCATTGAGTAACTAGTTTAATTCTGAAGTCTCCATTAGGAATATGAGCGGGTGGCTTTACAGTGTTTATTTATTTGTTTACTTGAGCATCAGTGAATAGAGGAGATTTTGTGAATCCATGCATTCCTAGCAAGACATGAGAAAGTATTAATTAGTTATTTAATATGGTCATAGTTATTTCTCAAGGAAAAAACTACAAACATGACAAATAATTGATATTAATCTTAATTATTATAATAACTTCCCTATAAACAATAACTGTCTGGCTAGTCTGTCACGTGTTTATTTCATTACTGACAAGAGAGATCTTTAAAATCTCATGGCAAATTAATGCTTTTACCATTAGCCTCAGTATGCTGGCCGTGGGGAAGAAAAATGAATGCTTAGTTTATAAAACTGTTCAAACAAATCCTTTCTCTCTAGCTTCAATATTCCATATTTCTCAACATAACTCTTAATTCTTTATTCCCTGTCCTTTGAAACTCTTTCTCCGTTTAAATGGTTTTGTTTCCTAATTGACCAGAGTGAATGCATATGTCTGCTTTGCAACGATGCTTACAGGAATCTTCAAAAGGATCCAGTGACTGGTCTCAATGATACAAACGCCTGTGTTGCTGACAGGTTATTATTATTATAATTTTGCTTCAGGCCACAGTATGTCATGCTTAGCCTTGTCTGAGATAGCTACAGGAGGATGTGTTTATAGAATGTCTCTAGATTTATTTCAAGAGAACAGAGAGGGTAAGACATTTTTCCTGAAATATCTAGTGAATCAGTTGCAGATGCAGGACCAGAATGTACACATTTTACCATGTGTTGTCACATACTGGCTCCCCCTGGTGTCACAGTAACAACCGGCTGATAAATGAAGCTGAGTTTATTGCTTACTGTGTTTGGGTTGCTCCAATTACTGTGCTATAGACTGATGGCTTAAACAGCAGGCCTTTGTTCTCAGAGTTCCAGAGTGTACATTCAAGATCAAGGTGCTGAGGGTCTGCTTCTGGGTTTTCAGATGGCTGTCTTCTCACTGTGCCCACAAATGTAAGAGGGCAAAGAAGAAAAGCAAACTCTCTCTGTTTTTTTCTTATCAGGCACTCATTCCATTCAAGAGAGCTCCACCTTCATGATCTGTTCACCTCCCAAAGCCCACTCCTCAAATCCTATCACACCGAAGTTTAGATATACACTTAGGAATTTCAAGGGGACCCAGACATTCAGTTCATAGCACGGTGGTAAGAGAATACCAGCCTGGCAGAGTCCCATCCATAGGTGAAGAGTCAAGTTGGTATATTTACTGAGACTGAAATCAGGATTATGAAGAATTTCTCCAGGTGGAAAATGGGTTAGAAGTGGGCAAGAGTCATGATCTGATCATTTAAAATGGGGGACAATGAAATGACATTGAGAAGTCTGACAAACGGAATCCAAAGGGTCTTAGGATACAAACTGCTGTTTGATGCTTTCTATTCAAGAATCAATACATCTTTCAACAAGTTCCTGATTTGAACAACTTTTGCTTCCCTGGGCAAGAATATCCTAGAAAGTAGTCATTTTAATGTGAGTTCTACGTCTGGTTTGACTCTTAGCACGTATGTATTGAGTTATTTATGCATTTAGTTTTTTTACTCATCTTTCGATGTGTGTTGATTTTTGTACTTCCATCGCCACAGGCTGCTGTCTGTTTCATCTTAGCTGTGGGTGTAGCAGAGACTTGCCCACCTCCCACCCCAGGGGTACCTAAACCCTCAGAAACAGATTTCAACCTCCCTTCACTTGAGCCATGAAGTCGAGCTTGACTTTTGCAGAAATATTTCCACATGTAAGTGAAAGATAGAATTACCCTAGGTGAAATCATTTATCAAGACCTTGTCCCCTTGGACTTCGAGAACCTCTTAGGGGAATGCTTGCATTTCTGTATTTTCTACTCGGTTATTTCCAACCTTGGAAACAGTCATTCTCAACTCGTGTGCCCTGGGACAATGGAGAGGGAATTGTGAATCCTTACAGTTCTATATCCAGAAGATTTAGAAATATGTAAAATTAACTTTCACGACAACTCCCTCTGATGAATGCATGGGTCATGGTACACTGTAGAGGTGGCAGAATGTGTTGCAAGAGTGACATGACACGTCTGTGCTAATGGGAGATAGCTTGCTCACTGTCAAATGAAATAACTTTTCCTCCTTTGTATGTAAGAAAGCAAGTAAATCAACCCTTTCAAGCAGTGTCACAGCTGAAGGGAGAAGTGTGATCATTTGTATGGAATGTGATCACTTCAGTTGTGCTGCTGGGAAAATGACCAGTTGAAAGCATACTGCAGTGGGGCTGGAGAGATGGCTCAGCAGTTAAAAGCACTGGCTGCTCTTGCAGAGGACCTGGGTTTGGTTTCCAGCACCCATATGGCAGCTAACAATGGTCTGACTCTAGTTCCTGGGGATCCAGTGCCCTCTTCTGACCTCCACAGGCATTGCACCACATGGGTGCACTTATGTACATGCATGTAATATGCTTATACACATAAAATTTTAAAAAGTATTAAAAAATAAAGTATGTCACAAATACCCAAATCTGGGGGCAGATGCAGCTTCAGATAGTCTGTCAGCAAATTGGTGAGGGTGACCGTAGCTCTTCACAGACATTGTCCAAATGTCCATGGCTGTACGTCATATCTTCATGACAATCTATTTTGGTTGTTTCTGGTTGGCAGATGAGTTTCCTCCAAATGGTGGTTTAGAGGATCAGATGTCTTTCATCTTGGGGCCCTGCCACTGCTTAAGATGTCTGTCTTCCGCATTCAGAAAGGGGAAAAGGAAGCTGGAGGTGAAAGACCCACTTGAAAGAGCCCCTAGCATGAGCATTGCTTTGGGAAGAGTGCGAACACAGGTACATGCAAGAGCCGACGTCACACCAAAAATGCAAGGGAAAAGCCAGGAAATGCAGTCCCTGCCTCCTAGTGGCAGCTCCAGCAAGAAGCATGAATTGATGGACAGCTAATTGTCACCACCATATCCTGCCTCTGAAGAATCCGTCTATACACATTCTTCCTCCTACACTCAGACAAATCCCACTTCTCTTCAAACTCCAGTTCATGTATCAAGCTCTAAAATTCTGGAGTCTGAGTGATCAGGTATCAGTATGGTTCATTATGCCCCAGTGGTCAGTGAACCAGAAGCCATGCACCCTGCCTTCTCCTCCGTCAACCCAGTGAGTGTGGTGGAGCAGAGGCCATGGCAACTCAATTAGCATATGCTTGGCATCCAATAATACATCATGCATACAATACAAGCAGCATATGATGGAGGAACCAGAAACACAGCCCACCACTGGGCCATGGTGAAAAGCCTGCCCAGTCTTGCAAAGTTCTTTCATCAGCCCTCAGTCTGTTTTATGAGAGAAACTCTCTTGGGCACCATTCCCATCTTCCTTGGGTCTGTAATCTAGAAGATTTTGCTTTTCTTTTCTTCTATTGGCATATCTGAAGTGGGCAGTGTTCCTTTTTATTTTGCTTGCTTCTTTATGATATACGTTAAAAGGGTTGAGAGTGGTTTAATAATTATAAATTTTTAAAGGCTCGGATTATAATTTCTATGGTAATATGGTTTTGTCAAGCTCTCAGCAAACTTCTCATTGACTTACCATTGTACAGGTGCAGATGCTCACAACTCTACCCAAAGTTCTTTCCTAAATGTATGATTAAGCCATCCCAGTTTGCTTGCTTATTTTCCTTCATGCCTCTGTCTTTCAGTTTAATGGAAGCTGAGATCTCGAGACCATGAGAACAGGCTGGGTGGGAAGATAACATTCTTACTTTACTCTCCACTGCAGGATGGAGTCCTTCTTAACTGAGAAGTCTTCTAGTTCTTAAGATTTATTTATTTTTATTTTATGTGTATGAATGTTTTGCCTGCATTTATATATGTATACCACATGCGTGTCTGGTGCCCTCAGAGGCTAGAAGAGAGCATGTAATTTCCCTGGAATTGGCATTATAGACAGTTGTGAAACACCGTGTGGGTGCCTGGAATTGAACCTGGGTCCTCTGCAGCATAGCAAATGGTCTTAACTGCTGAGCCATCTCTCTAACCCGTAACTGAGACGTCTTAATGGATCTTAGTTGTTCATTTTTCAGTCTAATCACTTACTGTTTTTGATCTACAGTGGGTCTCAATTTTAGGTTTTCTCTCTCCTTTTTTCTTTTGTCTTACTTTTCCTTGCAACTAGCCACTATTTTTTTCTAAGCACAGATATTTTTATTTCTTTGTTAAACACTGATTCTTTCCAACCACTCCCCTCAGCCATTCACTCTGTAGACATGTGACCCACCTTCCCATGATAGCAGATGACAGTTCTGAATGTTTCCCCAAATCAAAGTGAGGGTCTCTACCATCTCAATCTCTGATAGCTATTGCTTTACTCAGTTATCATATAACTTCTAGAATAATACATGCTTTTTATTTTTACTATTGTGTACTTTTATATTTACCACTGTATCTATATTCTACAACACTCACTTTACTGTTTATATTGGTCCCTGATAAGTCTTCCTGCCCTGGGTTAATGTCTCTGACTTTGCTGGACCGTAACCATCTAATCTTCCTGTGGCTCCTATGTCTGGACTCAAGTTTCTGGGCTTGTTGTGAGCTCTCAAATGCTCAGATTATAGGTAATTTTTCAATTGATCTTTACTATGTATGAAGTGTGACATTAATTGCTACTATAGCTAAGGTATTGAATTCTGAATGAGAATGCAGACAAAGACTGTGAGCAGTTCAGGCAGAGCAGTGGCTAGATTTCCATGGGGACTGATTGATTTTAATATTAGTCTTGGAAGCACATTCATAACGGGAGAGGTTTCAGCAAACTATTCACAGAGTGAAATGAGCTTGTGCATACTTTCTATGTCATGCAGCACACAATAATATTAAATAAAAATATTTAAGTAAATACCTGTGTCCAGCTCAACTGATGAAATACCACTTGCCACAAAATAAAACATTCATAGTCTATGGTTAATGCAGACCATACTTTGGTGAGGTACGAAAGTTTTCGTTGCTCGTATTTTATAGTTGGGCCAGGAGGATGTCTAGTAAAATCTAGCTTTATGGTGAATTTCATATATTCTGAAGTTCATTTACAGTTTATGCAGCCAAAATTCAAACCATGCTGTGACAGAATGTTTACTGCTGACTAGTCACTAGGCACAACGGAGTGGTTTGCACTACTCGGGACATGCTATGCTTTGCCATAGCAATGAGTCCCCCTCAGCTCTCAGGGACTTAAGCTGACAATATTCCATTTCTCTCTCAGTCACAGACTGCTGCGGGTTGGGAGGCTGTTCTATCGTCTCTGCCCACATGGTGAGCATGGATCCAGACTTCTGCCTTGTCGTGTTGCCATTTTCAATATTTGTCTTCCATGGTTGATGTACAAGGGGAAGAGACTGTGTGCAGTTGTGTCATTTTATTGTTATCTACAGATTATGTATATTTTTCTAACTTTACAGGATGTGTGTCCAAGATTGAAAATCTGCTACAGTGATCTCCCCTTATCTGTGGGTTCACTTTCTAGAGTGTCAGTTTCATTAAATTGTAGTTAACAAAAAATATTACCTTGAAAATTCCAGAAATAATTCATAAGTTTTAAACTGAATCTGTTCTGAGGAGAATAGTAGAGAGACTCATAAGACCCTGTTCCATATCACTCTCCAAAGTGAACCATTCTTTTGTGTATCAATGCTGTATACACTACCCTCCCTTTAGTCACTTTGAAGCTGTCTTGGCTATTGGATTGAAGTTGAAGCTTCCCTGTACTTACCAAGTAACTGCTATATATTAGATGAACATTGCATCAAATGTCTGTGTGTATTCAACCCCACTTCATCTTCTCATGTTGTAAGCACTGTGTTACCTCACATCATAGCAAGAAGGCTAATTACATTGCAACAAGATATTCTAAAAGAGAGACCCCATCCTTATAACTTCTATTATAGTATATTTTTATAATTATTCTGTTTTATTAGTTGTTACTGATCCTTTGCCTAATTTATATATAAAACTTTGTATGAAGTATACATGTACTATTTATTATTCATATATGGCATAGTATATGTAGGCTGGTGCTATCCTGGTTTCAGACATCTACTGGGGGACTTGAAATGTATACTCTACAGATAAGTATGTGTGTAGTGGTGTGGGGACTAGTGTATTTATTTAATTTCCACCACAGCTTACATTATGTGGCTCCAATTTGACTCCAAGGAAGGCTGAGAAGTGTTTAAGGAGAATTACAAATGAGAGGGGCGTAAAGAACAAGGGTGAGGGAACAGAGGATAGAGCTGTTCAAGAGCAGAGTCTGCTGGCTATGGGATTGGTTGGATGTTGTGATAAAGTAAGAGAATGCCCCAATAGTTTTTTTGTTGAGTTTCTGGGGAAAGGTGGAGCGTTGATTTTGACTGGGGTGGTGTGTGTACTGGTCATCTTTTGTCAATTTGACACAAACTGTAGTCATTACAGAGGAAACCTCTGTTGAAGGATTTCCTCCATCAGCTTGGCTGGTAGCTATGTCTATGAGGCATTTTCTTAACTGCAAGTTGATGTGGGAGGGCCCAGCCCATTGTGGGTGGTGCCATCCCTAGGCAGGTGAGCCTGCACTGTATAAGAAATGTACCTGAGCAAGCCAGAGTGAGCAAGCCAGTAAGCAGCATCCCTCTATGGTCTCTGCTTCGTTTCCAGCCTACAGATTCCTGCCTTGAGCTCCTGCCTTTGTTTCCCTTGATGATGGACTATATTAGTCAATGTTTATTCAAAGAAATGAAAACCAAACTAGAACAGGTAGAAAGGAGACAGATAAACTCTGTTCATGCTTTGCACATTTCTTTAACACATTTCTCCTTTTATCCTATTGTGAGAGCTGGCGTTGCATGTGACAATCACATTTTGAGCCTGCATAGTGGCAGCCTCAAAGCCACGGAGACCAGAGGCACTGCTGCCTTGTTGAACTTGGCTTTGCCTCTAGCATGTGTACATGTAAGATTTCCTGTGCTGCCTTTGGGTAAATTAATGTCCTTGGGCTCTATTTAAAGTCCATTTTAGTCCTCGGTAAAGCTGTTAGGCCTTCTTCCCAGAGATTAAGTCTTCTCACTGAAGTCTGAGGCATTGAAACTTGAAGATGGAAGCATCCAGTGAGCATTTACCAATCAGTCTTGCCAAGGATGAGAGTGAAAAATCTTTTCTTATTCATAATATTCATAAATTAATAGTATAATACATACCTGTTTATTTTTCAGGGTAGATACATCATGGCTGCTCAGAGCACTCGCAAGTAAAAATGGGATGATTTGGTCATTATATGGTTAACTTGACTTTTCTGGGAACTAAAAAGATACTGCTTGTTCTTATTTTCTAGCACCCAGACATAAGTGCAGAAGCCTAGAAGAGACGGATTCTGGGTAAGGACTGACTGAGTGAAGATACCCTCGTGGCTGTCCATTTGTGTCTGGTACCCACAAAGGAAGCTGATCTTTCTATAACCTGAACTCAGGCATTTTATGCCTCCATTTGTAGGCCAATGGCTGTTTGAGTCATCTGTTTGTACAGCTTGCTGGTGCCCTATGTCTGGGTCTGCCCTGAGCCCAGATGTACTACTAGGCCTCATTATGAGTTGGTGCTGGGCCCACCTGACATTTTAACTTGGGAGGTCTGATAGAACCAGGTTTATGGTATGTAGTCCTGCCCCCCCTCCATGGTTTTCTAGATGCTTCAGGATCACACTCTTAGTTGGAGCATGCATTAGATTTTGAGTCAAGTGTGGTTCTCCAGTGAGCGGGCATGGGCTTGCTCCAGAAGGCCAGGGGTCCATGCTATGATTCTCCCATTGCAACTGTTAAAAACCTCAAGTGTTGTCTTTTATGCTCTAACAGGAGCTCACAAATCTACCTCAGGTCCCTGTGTATCAGTGCAAATATGGGCTGTGTCCATAGTCTTTGAAAGATTTGGGTCTTTCCCTTTCTGCAGAGTATAATTTTCCTGCCAGTCCTTCCCTTTGATGAGCCATTACTATATAAACTTGAAGTGGCAGGGTCTAGTCTTCTGGGGACACAACTTTTCATTTAGTGAAAGTGCTGAGGATATTAGAATTAAATCAGGTCTAGAAGTTGATCAAAGGATCATGACTTTTTATTGAGAAATTTCTTTCAACCTCCCACTCATCTTACACTTGTTTTCCTTTCACTGTACACATTAACCAATATCCCATCAATCTGATGCCTTATACCTAGGAATGCTGAGATCTCAGCAGACCCCACTCACAGTCATGGGGGGGAGGGGGTACCTCTTCCATAAGAGGAAAGTCTGAGTGGTACCTCTTAGTACCCACCATGACCCTCCGCCTCAAAAGGAGCTAGATCTATGCTAGGAAAGATTTGAGCTCTTCTTCACTGGCCATGCCACTACTCATTTCTATAGCAGGCTGTTCAACTTAAACATAAGTAGATCAATCACATTCATCTTCCTTTTATCCTTCCTGAAACGCTACTAAAATGAGAGTAAGAGAGCAAAGCCGTTAGAATTCTGTGAGGAGGAGGATAGAAATGGAGGCAATAGTAGATGAGTATTACAATAGACAGGAGGGAAACAAAAGTTGAGTGGACTGGCAGCTAGTTTACCTAGGTAGGAGAGTTATCATTTCAGTGCCTGAAGAGGGTGATATCTATAAGATGTAGATTGGTTTGCTTTTCTGGGAAAAAATGCTAATGCTCAGGAGCTGGAAATGAAGGACCACAGGGGCCTGAAAAGAGATGATGGTTGGCAGTCATATATGACGTTTGGGACCTGGTACCATCACTCACCCTTACGAGCAAGACACAGCTACCTTGGAGAGTATAATTTTCCTGCCAGTCCTTCCCTTTGATGAGCCATTACTATATAAAACTGAAGGTATTTACAAATAATGTGCATACCGTCAAAATAAAATTGCTACTTATTTAATAGCATATGTAAACTTAATGAGAGGATGAGAAGAGGAGGAAAAATACAGGTTTGATGGTATATGAACATGTAATCCCTCTGCAATATAATCAGAAAAAAATATATAATGTCTGAAATTGATAAACCAAGGTATTTAAAGATATACTTCAGAAGAAACAATGAAAAAAGAAAAGTGGCTGTTTCTTTTTAAAAAGATTTTGTGTGTGTGAGTGTTTTGCCTGCATGTATGTATGTACACCATGTGCATGCAGTGCCTGTGGAGGTCAGAGAGAGCATTGGATCTCCTGGAACTGGAGCTACATATAGTTGTGAGCCACCATGTGGTTGCTGAGAACTAAACTTAAGGTCCCTGCAAGAGCAGTAAGTACTCTTTCCTAAGGACAGTTCTAGTGGGTGGTGAAAGGCACAGAAAGAGACTGTTGTCTTCCCTTACATGTAAGATTTATTTATATCAAATACATAACACTACTGGAATTTGTATTAAAATTCAAATAAGTACCAGCTGAAAATAAATATTATAATCACTCTCCTTCCTGTGGTGTGGACATTCACTTATTCATGCATTCATGGCAGTCTTGATTCACCTGCTTAATCATTAGACAAATATATCTTGAGGTCCTTTGTCCTGTTGGACAGCTATTGCATTGGATATGAAGGATGGAGAGATGAATGATCATGGGCTTCACAGACTCAGCAGAAGAACAGATAGCCTTGGATAATTGGTGCTATAGTCAATATAAGCAGAAGGAAAGGAGTAACCACTCTGGAATTTTCTCTCAGTGGCTTCCAGAGGAGTATCCTCCACCACAGTCTTCTTTCAGGACGACTTAAATGTGAACACTCATGTTTGGAGGGTTCAGTGTCTGTCAGGGCTGCTGTTTTGTGAAGTTGCACAGCAAGAGCTGAGCTAAAGGAGATTCTGGGCATTGTCTGGCCTGTCCTCGACTCAAGGGATTAAGATCTCTTGCCTTGTATTGCCAGGCATGGAAATGTCCTAGGCAGGCCTGGTGAGATGGCTTGGTGGGTGAAGGTGCTTACCTCTAAGCCTGACAACTGGAGTTCAATCCCTGGAACCCAAAGGGTAGAAGGTGAGAACTTATGCCTACAAATTGCCCTCTGACCTGTACACGTGGGCCATGATATGAAAACCTATATACCACACACTAAATATGTAAACCAACAAATAAATGTAAGCAACATAAAGATGCTTAGAATTAATGATGGTCTAGTGGTCAGTCCTAAACAGGACATTTATTTTTATTGTATATATTTTTGAATTTTTGTGTATTTCATATAAAACATCTTAATCATCTTTATATAGCTCCCCCTGCCACTAGGTTCCATTCATTCTGTCATTTATGTTAAGGCCTATTGCATCAAGTTAGTGTACCCAGACATCCCTCAGTGCAAGTTCATCCACTGGGCTCTTGTCAGCCTATGTAGAGTCACTCCTTTAAAGAAGATCAATTCTCCCTCATCCAGCAGTAATCAGCTGTGACTAGTTCTTTGGCTAAGGCCAGGGCCTGTTACCCTTTTCCCCTGTTATATGCTAGGTTTTTGTCTGAGTTTACATAGATCTTGTGCATGCTGACACCATTGCTGTAGGTTCATACCAATAAGATCCCAGGAACCTGTAAGATTTTGTTTCCGTATGGTCATGCACTACCTCCCACAGCTCTTAGAATCTTTCTGCCTCCTCTTCCACAATGGTCCCTGAGCCCTGGGTGGGTGAACTTTAATATAGCAGTCCTGTCCAGGGATCCACACTCTGCAGACTCTTATTCTCTATGCTTTGGGCACTCTGTGTGTGTGTGTGTGTGTGTGTGTATGTGTGTGTGCGCGTGTGTGTGTGCGTGTGTGTATGCGTGTGTGTGTGTGTGTGTGTGTGTGTGTGTGTTCATTGCCCTCAGTTGCATGAGGGAGCTTCATTGACGAGAGTTGAGAGATGCATTAGTATTCTCTATAACCCTTGTTCCACTGTATTCGGTGAGCCTTAGGTATAGAGGTTCCATTGTAGATGTGTCACTTAGGCTTGAGCAATTCACAGACACTTATTCTCTGTGTGCGACAAGTTGTGGAACTCTGCAATAGTCTCTGTCTGTTATAAAAGAAGCTTCTTTGATGAATTCTTATTGGCATACTTGTCTTTAAATATAGGGATCCATATGTAGCATATAGTAAGAAATTATATTTGTCTAGGGATGTGTGTCTTAGGATTTCCTCTAACGCCTATGACCTCTCCAGCCATGTGCATTTGGTTGTGTTTACAGTACCACACATGAGTTCCTTCCCACTGAGTGGGCTTTAAGTCCAATTAGGTAGCTGTTGATTACCCCCAAGATAAAAGTGCCACTACTGCCCCAATATAGTTTGCTGTACTGGTCATTGTTGTGGTTATTAGGCCTTAAAGCTGGGGTTGGACCATCAATTGATGGTCTCCCTTAGCAGTTTGCATAGTGTCCTCTAAAACCATGAGAGCTAGCCTTCGGAGAGGTGGCTTCCAGGTCATTCCAGCTCCGTTGCTTCAAGTCCTGTGTCCAAAGTATGTCCTCTCTTCAGTAATAGGGTCTTACCTTCAAGTTCCAGGAGGCAATCAAGGGCTGTGGCAATAACCTGTGTAATTTTGGGAGTCTCTTGAACTACCCTGGCCAACATCTTGAAGGGAGGTTTCTACTGCCTGGCACTGTTTCTTATTATACAGCCTTTAGCTGTACACATGGAATCATGTAGAGATGTTGCATGTATAATTTTTCAATAGGATTTTGAACTAGTACATTTCCCTCTGGTTTTTCATACCAGCTAAACATTATTTATCTTTCATCTCTCTCTCCCTGTCTAGCACTTCCTCTTAACTCCCCAATGAAAGCATACCCATTTTTCCCATTTCACCTTTGATACTACCTGTCTCCTGTGGTTCCTCCTCTCTTGAGCTCCTTCATTCCCTTTACCCCAATGGTTTCTTGTATAACCCTCCCTTTCCCCCACCCAGTTAATACCCCTATTTTACCCATTTCCCCCTTGGTAATGCTGTCTCGTGCTATTCCTCTCTCTCAGGCTTCTTCCTTCCCTTTATTTTCTGGTTTCTTTCCATTTTCCTGTCTTCTGTAGTTATATCAGGATATGTACTCACATGTAAGGATTTGGTGTTAAAATCCACAAATGAGAGTCTGTGTTACTTTGCTTAGTATAACAGTGTCTATGTACATGCATTTACCTGCAAATTTCATAATTTTGTCTTTCTTTACTGCTGAGTAGAACTCCATTGTGTAAATGTACCACATTTGCATTATCCACTCATCAGTTGAAGGACATTTGGGTTGCTTTCATCTCTTACCTATTGTGAAAGAGCAGTAACAAACATGGATGTGCAAGTATCTCTGCAATTGGGTGAGTCCTTTGGGTATATGCCAAAGAGTGGTATAACCAGATCATATGGTAGGTTCATTTGTAGTTTTTTAAGAGTTCTCCACACTGCTTTCCATGGGGGTTGCACGATTTTGAGGTTTCACTAGCAGTGAATGAGTATTCCCCTTTCCCCACATCCTCTTCAACATTTGGTATCATTTGTTCTTCTGATCTTAGCCAGTCTGACTGGGGTAAGATGAACTCTTAAAGTGATCTTCATTTACATTTCCTTAATTACTAACGATGTTGAACATTCTTTAAGGTGCTTCTTAGCCATCTTTATTTCTTCTTTTGAGAATTCTCATAGCCTATCTTTAATTTGGGCCATTTGTTTTCTTGATTCTTTGTTTTTTGAGTTCTTTATATATTCTGGATATTAATCCTCTGTTAGATGTGTCACTGGTGAAGATTTTCTCCTATTCTCTAAACAGGACATTTCTACCATCCTCTGTAATGCCCAAGGAACATTGTGGAAGAAAGAATAGAAAGGATGTTAGAGCTGGAAGACAAGGAGAAGAGATGGGAAATACATCTTCTGGGCATGACATAGCCATTGCAAACATGAACTCATAGCATCTATGGTTGCCTGCTCTACACTGGGCCTGTCAACAGCCAATCACAAATCAAGGGGCTCATGGATCCCTTCTTCTCCCTGCTGAGTTTTTGGAAGCTTAATGGATTCTGGGGGAGAGATTGTTGTTGCTTTCAGTTGTGTACCCAATGATGAACCCACTAGGCTCCAAAGGATAGTTCCAAACCTGTGGCCACACAGACAGTTCTGGTTAAAATCAGGTAATAAAACAAAACCAAACAGGATGGCATGAATGTAAGAGAGGCTTAACTTTCAGGGAGGAGCTGGGGATAAAAGGGGTTGGAGGAACATAAGAGAGGGTAGGGGTGAAAGTCAAGGGAATGGACTACACACACGCATGAAATTGTCAAAGAACAAATTTAATCCATTAAAAAAAGAAAAAAATGAAAAAGTCCCAGGCAGAAAAGAAAGAAGAAGTGATGATGGGGAGAGTAGAGAAGACAAAGAGAGGAGAGGAGAGGAGAGAGGAAAAAGGAGAATGAAGAGGAGAGGAGAGATTGTGTAAGTAAGGGCCGCCCTCTTTGCCAAGGAGGAAAAAATTGAGGATTTTGTTTAGACTTTGTTTTCAAATATTGTTGAATCTCTTTCTTCATCTTTATTTTTCATCTTGATGGAAATTTTGTTATTTTTACACTGCCACAGAACAAATGGAACCGTCACTTAAAGATCAGTGTATATAGTCATTCCAATATATTTTTGACAATTCTATCACATTTCTGACAGGCATGACTTTTTTCTTCCCAGAGAAAATAGGAGAGAAGGGGTGTGACAAGTTCTCCAAATGTTCTGCAGATGCTCAGGCCAGTGCCCAGGTTTGAAGCCTTTGTGGGTCATGGGGCAATTGCAGAGAAGCTGGCTCCAGGCTTTGGGGGGAAACCCAGCAGTGGGAATGTGGTTCCTGCAAAAGATGGAGAGGGGAGAAGGTAGAGGCAGCAAGGCTTGAGTGGAGGGTGGGATGGGTGGTCAACACCAGCCTCTCAGCAGAAACCAGGGTTTGCTCTGTAAAGTCAAAGGAACCGGAGTCTCCTTGGCAGTGTCAGTGCTGTGCGGACAGTGAATGGCTCAAGGGCACGGCTGCTCTCTGGCATTCGGCCACTGAGGCTAGAGTCTGATGAATAGATAAATACCCAGAGTAGCCTGAGGAGCCTTGGACTCTGGCTTAGCTTGCTTTCTGTGAAATGAGCAGGTATGAGGCCCGAGGCAAGTGTAGGCAGAACACTCCTCACACCTGTCCATACCCTTGAAGTGCCTCAGGGCATCAAATCTATGACATATTTCCTGATCACCCTGCCCCAACTCAATGATCTCATATGAATTCTCATTAAAATTCCCATACTTCTGGGACATGTTATTGTGAATAGAATTGGCCACCAATGATGAAGGGTGCTTACTAAGCACCAATCCCTCTACATGCCACTGATTGCTCATAGTGATATGGCAAGGTAGGAACATCTTGAGGCTCACAGAGGTTAAGTCTAAGGCTTTTCATCTGAGTCCTCTGTATCATTTGAGTCTGTGGCAGGTACAGACTATGTTTTATTCATCTCTGTGTACCAGTACATGAAGCCCCTGGCTTGTACATGACTAGGTATGTGAGCAAATGGACTGAAGTCAGGTACTTTCTTTCTCTAGAAAAAAGATTGTCTAATTCTGTCTTCTACATCCCATATTCTATGTTTAAAATCCTTCAAGCAGCCTCCTGACCTGTGAGTTGGTTCCTGAGGCCTGGAGGTATCTTTCTAAATGCCAGGATGAAATAGATTTGCTGAGAGTCCATCATCAGCTGCAGAGCAAAGTGTTCAACCCAGAGGCAATCTGGGCCTAGGCTGGTCCATTCTGAATCTATGATATAAATGTACCTATCTGTCCTTATGACCTGGTTCTGACACAGTGTCATCCCACAGCTTGTAGAGACTATGCTGACCATTGGAGGTGGTGCCTAGTGGGATTTATTCCAAGTAAGACATTCACTGGACACCTGTCAAGTACCGAAGAGTATGCTTAGGGCTTTATGGAGTTTGCATGGGAGTCAGTGCAGACAGGTGCCAAGACACCTTCATCTTTGAATAGGTGGCATAGAAGAGTGGTTAAGTTCTTAATTTTAAGAGTCAGGCTTGGATTCATATCCTGACTCTGACTTCGGGAAAATTACCTCGATCTGTGCTGTGTTTCCCACAATGTAAAGTCATTTCCCTACATGAGGTTTTATTTTTTTAAACATTTCATTGAAATATAAAGACATATAGAAAAGTATGCAAATATGTGTTGGAGTGAATGTTCAGTGTAAGCACACTCATATAAGCAACACCTGATTGAAGAAACAGATCATCACCTCCACCTAAAAGGTCTTCTTCAGGCCTTAGCACCTATAACATAACCACCCACCTGACTGCTAATTAGAGTAATTAATTTGTACAGTTAACTTCATGTAGTTATAATCGAGAAATACGTGATCTTCCATGTTTCATTTATGCTTTTCAACATCATGTTTGTGATATTCCTTCATATTGCTGTGATATATACTTGCACTTATTTATTCCTATTGAGTTTTAGAGCATTCTAGTACCACAGTATTGTTATCATATGTCTTGTGATATACTTAGCACACATTATGTTTGTTGTTGGAATGAAATGACTGGGTCATAAGGCATACAGATGTTCATTGCTAGTAAATGTTCTAGTTTGGTTTTCTATTGCTGTAATAAAATCCATGATCAAAAAGAAACTTAGAGAGAAAAGGGTTTGTAGGTTATAGTCCATCCTTGAAGGAAGCCAAGGTAGGAACTCAAGGCAGGATCCTGGAGGGAGGAATTGAAGCAATGGAGCAATGCTGCTTACTAGCATGCTAGCTTGGCCTGTGCTCAGCCTGCTTTATTATATAATCCAGGACCACCTGCCCAGGGGTGGCACCACCTATAGTGGGCTGGGCTCTCCCATGTTACAATGCTTCACAGTCATACCCACAGGCCAATCCAATAGAGGAAACTCACCAACGGATGTTTCCTCTTTCCAGGTGTTTCGTGAAGTTGACAATTGAAGCTATCCAGCATTGTTAAATATTGCTGGGTTATTTACAGTGGCTGTTTATAAATCCAACAACGAGGCAGAATTTTAGTTGTTTATGTCTACACTAATGCCTGAGACTTTTTTCTTTCATGGCATTCCTTCTCAAGGGTACACAGTGACACCATCTTGGGAACACAGTTTGCACTGTTATCATGGAGCTGTTTGGAGAATTAAATAAGTTAATATACAAAAATCACTTAGAACCTGAACAGAGTGACATCATTAGTTTACTAGAGGTCTTAGAAGGTCAGAGATGTCCTTGGAGGGCACCTCCCTTATAAGAGTCACAAACCTATTCACTGACTCTGTTCCTAGCAGGAGCTGTGGCATCTGGGATTTGGACACCCAGAACTGAGTGAGGAGTTCAGGATCCCAGAGGATGAATAGAAAGTAAATATTGTTTCCTACAACTGGATCCCAACAAACATTTCTTCCCTGACTCTCCCCCTAGCTCAGAACTATACAAGAAGCTCCAAGTTTGGGCATGTACAGAGCACTAGGTATTAGAGACAGTCTATCAGCATTCCTGTACCCTATCACAACTCATGTTACATAGAGACTAGGGGTTGTGAAAGTGCACCTGTTTCTGAAGGAGGTCATTCTTGGGAACTGAAGCAGTGGCCTAGCCTGCCTCCCTGGATCCCTTCTTCCTCAATTCCTTACTCCATCAATGTATAGACCTATGCCTTAGCTGGTCTGTATCACCTCTAACTCTTTCATGTCATTGTGGGCACCTGAAATTTCACCACTTCTGTACGAATGACTTTTATAATATGGACATAATCTGGACTAAAGGACTTTTTACCTAACCTTGCAACCAAAAAAGCTCCTGTTTATAATGTAAACAAGCTCACTAGAGACACGTGCTCCTCTTATGACCTGGACACCTGACTTTAATCCCTCAGGACCCTTTCTTGCCCTCCACTCAAGATAGTGAATGAATGTGGATGTGCATGATTAACTTATTAAAGTACTGAAAGCATTGAGCTTATCTCATTGGAAGCAATGAGAAAAATTGAGAAGTCTGTAGTTCTGTGTGTGACATTTGAGGCCTAGAGATCAAAGGGCAGGATTCTCTGATAAGCTAAGTGTGGGTCCTAGCTTCTACTTCCCCAATTAATGCTAGAGATGCTGTTTCAACAAAAGAATAAGTGAGGCCTGATTTGGGAGCACAGTTCCATGAAACATCTGAAGGAATGGATGCTTGGCAGTTCAGGTCCAGTCTTGGCCTTAAAACTAAGCTAAGAGTCAGGGTGTTTCTTTATTCAGACATAAGTGTAATGTGGCTTAGAAATACTGAATACTTTTGTCTAAACTCAGGCCAGGATAGCTTTGTGCCAGGACTCCTGAGACAGCCCGACTGCATGGGGAGATCCTTCCAGGAGAACCCGATTGTGTTTGTTTGCTAGGATCCCCATAAAAGGCACTGTAATACTGGGTGGTTTAAATAACAAATTAATTTTCTCATTTTCTTGGGGCTGAAAGTTCAAGATCAAGATGTTGGTGGGGTTGGTTGCTTCTGAGATCTTTCTTGGATCACAGATGATCGTCTTCTCCCTGTGCCCTCACACTGTCTTTCTCTGTACGCCTGCCCTCACCTCCTCTTCTTAGAACACCTGTCTTGCTGGATTAGAGCCCACCCTGTGATCTCATTTTATAAGAGGGCCTATCTCCAAATAAGGCCACATTCTGAAGTACTAAGAGTTAGGATTTCAACATATGGATTTTTTGATGAGGAAGAAAAATTTAAGTCCTATCAGGGACCACATATTTTTTCTGCAGGTGACATATTTCAGACACAATTTTTATTTTGCTTTTTCTTGCACTTACTTGTGTCCTAGCCTTAAACACTTCCTTTAATCTTTCCTGCCTCTCTACAGCCTGCCTGCCCCATCCCCACTCTCACACAATCTTCTCTCCTTGTACCCATGCTTGTCAAATGCTTAACGTGCTGCCCATTTGCTCCACTTGATTGAATGCTTAATCCCAGTTCTCTTCTGTTTTGCCCAGTGTGTTGTGTCTACTGCATTCAGCTGTGTGCTCCTTGTGAACAGAAGTCATGGCTTTCATTTTCTTTTACATCTATTTAGTGTCAGGCATGTGGCTAGTAATAAATACTATTTTTGATAGATTAAACACTGACTTGCATGGGCCCTGTGAGGCCCTTCTTAAATGCCAACCCAAACCCTTGCTTGGCGGGAGGCAGAGCACTGTAATCCCCAAAACAGCTGAAGGACCCTCTGGCACAGGTATTTTCACTTTAAGAGGCAATGAATTCAGGGACATGGGAAAGGTTTAAACATGAGTCTTAAATTATTTGCTCAGATTTGATTTTTATTTTACAAGATGCCAGGGCAGTGCTGGGAGCTATTTGCAGAAGGGGTGTGTAAGAGAGAGGAAGAGAGACTAGGAATGGATTTATCCAGATGTTGCCTCATAGAAAAATATGTGTGCACTGGGCAGGGGTTTCTCTGTTGCAGAGACTTGAAGAACTTCGGGTTATGCCCCTGGGTTCACCGGAGGGAGATCTGATTTCTGTTCCTGCAGTTTTGTTCCTCTGCTGGGATGCATTGAGCCAAGCCACTGTCAAGTATGGCTCCTCAGAGGAAGAGAAGGTAGATCAGCTATTTATAGGCTGAAGTCAGCTGCGACCCACCTTTTCAGCCTGTAATTTACAGTATATGATGAGAAAACGAACTTCTATTGCCGCAAGAATGTAAAAGGACAGGAGACAGATTTTTCAGCAGCTTGGGGGTTGGCTTATGAGCTTATGAAATGTCTGTGAAAATGGCCACTTTGCTTTGCCAGAAACTCTGCTTGGT
Source organism: Nannospalax galili (assembly GCF_000622305.1). Lineage (NCBI taxonomy): Eukaryota > Metazoa > Chordata > Mammalia > Rodentia > Spalacidae > Nannospalax > Nannospalax galili. The sequence goes on from NW_008330570.1 coordinate 2,346,327, forward strand.
CTGTAGCCACTGATGCCCAAAGCGCTCATGCCCCATACTCCTGGGGACTGACCATATTGTCTCAGCTATGTGGGTAGTAGAAGGAAGGGCATTTCCATATTTAAGAGGGAAGGGGGGCAGCACAGGAAAGAATTCAAGTGGTTGCAGCTGAGTTTCTATGGGAGCACATGGGGCATGTAAGAATGACTTTGTTGTGGGGTTTCAGGGTAAAAGTGTAGATTTTCATTGTCCTCTTGATCCCAACCTTAGCTGTTGGCCTTTGTCAGAAGCCTTGTATGAAGTTCAGAGACTTGAAGATAGGTGTTTGTCCCTCAACATAGTATTTCTGAATCTGTCCAGAGGACACACAGAACTTAGTGCATACTCAATCAAGTAGCACACTTTACTATACATCTTCCACAGGCTATGTACTGAGCAAGCTGTAAAGGTGAATTATGTTATACATGGTCCCTGACCTGAATTTAGGCTGAGGATGTCACCATCCCAAAATTGACAGCATCCATCCATCCATCTTCAAGCTCTGGTATTACTCAGGGTGCCCACTGAGGGAGACTTCGGGCTGCAGTTGCAACCCTAAAAAGAAACCCTTTACGTCCTATACTTGCAGCGCTGATAAAAATCCATAATGTGAGGTACACTTGCTGGGGATATGTGGAGAATGGAAATGTTAAATGAAGGGAGGGTGGGGGGAATAATGGGGTGCTGAGAGATAGTAACCATCCAGGACTATAGAAGTCAAGCCATCAGAGAGTTTTCAATAGTTTTAACACAGAAGAATACAAATATGGTCACTGGGTAGTCATTACATAGTAGGTGTGAACAATCTTAGAACCATGCTATCTTCTTGAGAAATTGTTCTTTTTGTTGTTGTTTGGTAGTGAACATCTTTATTTCTAATACTTTTACCCAGAAGCTATTTTTTAAGGCTTCTTTTGGTTGGTAGTTATCCAGTATATATGTGTCTACCTTTTTACATTCAATTGTCTTTTCGTTTTGAAGTTGCCTTTTTAAAATAGCATATAACCAGATTAAGCTTTTCTGTCCAACCTAACAATCTGGGTTTTAATGGCTGAATTTAATCTATTTAATTTCATGTAATTACTGTGCTATTGCTATTTATGCTGACATTTCTTATTTCAATTCTCTTCTCTCTTTTCCTACATTCTATGCACACTTAAATCTTTATTCTTCATTATACATTCTACTAGTTCAAAGTTATCTATTTATTTCTAATTTATGGCTACTTTTAAAATTACGTATATTTTGATCAACAAAGTTAATCAATAGTGCTATAATTCTCATGAATTAAATAAAGAATTTAGGAAGCTTTAACAGTTCCATATTATGTTTCTTTTGCTTTTCTTTTTATGACTCCAGAATTAATAATGAGTTTCATTATTATATTGTTATTTTTTAGAATTATACAGTGATTATTAGCAAATCATTAATAGCTCTAATAGAAGTCAGAAGCATCTCTTGCAATAATTAACAAATTACTCGATATAGATTTGAATGACATAATTAAAACCTTGATTTAGTGAATCTGTAGAAAATTGGTCAACTATATTTTGTCACATCTCATCACCCATTCACTCCCTCTATCCCAGTGCTGATGCAACAGCCACAGATGAGCACATCCACAGGCCTTTGCTTTTAAAACTTTAGAACTCTCTGACTCCCATGCCCTGGACTATGAACCCTCTGACACCCTGACTCCTACATCCTAGAGTGTGAACCCTCTGACACCCTGATTCCCACGCCCTGGACTATGAACCCTGACACCCTGACTCCCACATCTTTAGAGTATGAACTCTCTGATACCCTGACTCCCATGCCCTGGACTATGCATCTCTAGTTCTCTGCTCCTTTTTCTTTCTTGTCATCTTTTCTTAGATCTTACTCATCTGGCTTTTGCTTTTTTTTGTCTTAATTTTCATTGTTTAGAGGAAGAAAATTATTCTCTCAACAAAGGTGAGTAAAAAATCCTTTCAGTCAGTATACTTTTTTAGTGTTAATTTAGCAAGGTATAGAATTCTATGTGAACAATTTTTAAAAGTCAGTTCTTTGAAAAGAATACTCCATTGCCTTCCTATTCCTAAAGGGTCTATTGAAAATATTGGAGTTGGAGAGAGAGCTCAGTGGTTAAGATCACTGGCTACTCTTGCAGAGGACCTGGGTTTGGTTTCCAGCACTCATATGGTGGCTAACAACTGTCCTTAACTCCAGTTCCAGGGATCTGATGCCTTCTCTGGAGCCTGTGGGCATTTCACAAATGTGGTATAATTACATACATGCAGGAGAAACACCAATACACATAAAATAAAAATAAATAAATTAAAAAAATAAAAATGTGTTGTCGGGCATGATGGCGCACACCTTTAACCCCAGCACGTTGGAGGCAGAGGCAGGCAGATCTCTGTGAGTTCAAGGCCAGCCTGGTCTACATAGTGAGTTCCAGGACAGCTGGGGCTACAGGGAGACCCTGTCTCAAAAAGACCAAAAAAAAAAAAAGGTTTTTTTTTTTTTTTTGCAGGTTACAAACCTTTTCATCTGGCTTTGTGTTTAGTGGTAGTGCAAAGTGACCCTCAAATTATATTTTTCATTAACCTTACAAGAACATCACTCTGAATTTTATATGAATTATTTTTGGCATCAATTTATGAATTATGGCAGAGTTTTACTGAATTAGTAAAACATAATTTTACTCAAATATTTTTAGATAAAATAAATAAAAGTCAAGATTTGAATAACTTATTCCTACCTCCAACCTATCATCTTATGAATACCCTGTGGTTGAAAAGCAGAATGTACATAAAATCATCCAATTTTGGAGGCTTGATGTGATTTTCAGAAGATTTCCTGTGAAGAAAAGGGTGGGAGGGTAGGAAGTTTATGTAAATTCAATTTTCTTAATATAAGTGACAGACTTGACTATTTGTGATCTAAGGAGAAAGAACCAAAAAGGAGGTGGGGCGATCTGAATATGCATAAAGAAGAGAAAATGGAAAGATACAAGTTGTGGAAAACTTGAAAAGATAGCAGAGATTTTCTTTCTTTGAGATTGAAATTCTGTCTTTTCTGCCATTGATTCTTAAGCATCTAGATTTTTCTTCTGATGGGGAGGCTAACTCAAGACACCCCTATGACCTTGATCTTCCTGGTCCCAATCATGCTCTTTAAAAATTTCTTATCAAACTCCAAGCTCCCAGTGTAGCACTAAAAGTCCTTTGAGATTTGCATTTATCTTAATTTCTGGTCTGACTGGTGAAACCAGTCTACTTGGTGCCTTCTAAAGGTATCCTGCATCTTCTCAATTCCTTGTTTTTGTCCTGAGTTCCTCTTCATGGTCTCTTGCCGGTTCAACAGTCTCTCTTCTCAATTTTTTTTTTTCTCAGTTTTTCTGTTTAGGAGGAATTTTTCTCTTCTGTGTCTCAGGGAGACCCGAGCCCATAGTCTGCTTGCATTTGGTTCCCTGGTACTAATTCTTCAGAGTGCAGAGAACGTGTCTACTTCACCTCTATAAACGTTCAGTTTAGCTCATCTACTAGAAATGTCTCCAAATGATTGTAAAGGGATATGGAAGGGATTTGTATTTATGATGGTATGAAAATTGTTTCAAAGGATTATGAGAACTGTCTCTATTAGTCAGCCTGCCTTCAGATGCCATGGCAGAGGGGACACTGCCTGTGAGGCTGAGGTGGAGGTGAGCTTACCCTGGCCTTCTCATTTACCTTTGTCTGTGGGAGACCTGCAGAACTCATTCTGAAAACTGCAGCAGAGAGTGCAGTAGACCTAATTGTTTAACCACCTGCAGCTTTATTGCAGATAGAAGCACTCCCAAGATTGGATGCTAGATTTGGCCTTGAGGTAAGACTAGAGCCAAACTTAGGTCTGCTTCTACCTGGAGATCTCTGGAGGGTACCACCACCCTTCTCTGGGAAATCTATAATCCTGGAAGGGGAAATCATGGGCTAGAAGCTAAGGACTCTCTATTCTGACAGCCTTTGAGCTTCTCCAGACAGGTCCTTCTTATCTACAGTCTCCCTTTGTATCACATGATCATGCAATGCACTCTTTAATTTGTGTTTTAATTTGACTACACATGGCTCTTCCTGTGATATACAAAGAAGCCCAGCTATTTTGAAACCTCAGTATATTTTGGGGCCTGACACGTGAGTTTCTAGAGCTGTCTAGAGCCTCACTGAACCCAAACATGCCTTTATTGTCTACTTGAAAGTTAAAGCTAACAACTGGTATAGAACTTTCCTGGAGACTTGATGAGATCAGATATAAAAACAGGCCTAGCATGGGGTTGCAGAAGTACACTGTGCCCTGTTCAAAGAAGAGCAGCTTATGTATTCTCCAGTGTGCAGCATGGCACAGATTTTTATCAGGCTTGGCCTATCTCCCAAGAGATGCTTGACCCTCTTGACAACCCCCATGGCATACAATTGGTTCTCCAGAGAAATTTGGGCCTTGGTTGCCTAAGAGTTGTGCTGGGGGTTCATACCAAAAACCCCCAGGCAGTGGTGATTGAGGATGAGTAAGCATGCCGTTCACCAGCCCACACTGCCCCCAGTACCAGGAACACTCAGGTGCAATGGGGAGCCTAGTCAAGCAGGGACTCATTTATCAGGTGTTACAGATCTTATAAAGGCACCTGGAAATCCGCCTTCCCCACCTGAGGGTGCATCTTAAGGATGGTCACGTGCTGATCATGCGCTCCTCAGCAGTGCGGAAATATTCTTCAGACTTTCAAAGCAAGTCAGGCTGCGCCCTAGTAACTTCCTCTCAGACTTTTGCAAGGTGGGGCCTTTAGGTCCTCACATCTCCCCCTTTTTATTTTTATTTTAAGGCTGGACTGACTTTATTTCATGGGTTACCCACCTCATAGATGGCTCCCTGAGGAGAGATGGCTATCTCCTTCCTCAAATCTTATGCATTTTGCCTGTCTTAGGTTGTGTCACCTCTGATCAAGCCTTGCCCGTCATGATCATGTACCTGGCCATGTGCATGTCCTGTCTTAGGAGTACTTGTCATGGGATGTCTTACCCATCCTTGGCTAAAAATGCATCATGATTAAGGGCAGCCATGTGGGTAATGCCAGCCCACGACAGTCTTAGTTTCTGCCTAACTCGGTTAGCCAAGCGTGGGCAACTGGAGGGAGTATATTCCTGGGGGAGTCCGTAATCATGAGGAGGCAGGCCATGGCAGTTCCAAGGGTCCTCTGTCACCGAATTATCTGGTAAAGACACTTATCAAGAGAAACAAAGCAAATCATGGAGTAGTACAAGTTGAAATACTTCTGAGATCATGTACCTTTTAGCCAATCAGCCAGTTGTCAAAGAGGCTGAGTGGCAATGAAGCCAAGGAACTGGGTCCTTCACCTCAGATGGATATAAAGAGAGGAATTTTGTCTCATGAACTATTGTCCATGGACCATCATGCTAGTCAGTCGGATCCTGGCCTACCCACTTAAGGTTTTTCACAGGCACCCATATAGGGTTTGAATCTCCTATAGGGTAGACACACCCAAAGCCTTGACCCATGGTTAGCAATGGATCTGGTCCTTTCCATTGCCCAGTAATGGGATCCTGGGGTCCTTACACGTACCTCAGGTCTCTCCTCCTGTCATCCCCAGTGCTTCTGAAACCGGAATTCCAACTGAGTTTTTTGAAAATTAAGAACATTAATAGTGAATAAGGCCACACACAACAACTGTTGGTGGGGGCTTATTCACCCTTTTTGTTTTTGTAATTGAATTTTTAGGTTTTGATGGTTGCATTCTATAATGGCTTGACCTTGGGGATTGTAGGGAATTCCTGTATTGTGTTGAATTCCCCAAAGTGAGAAGAAATCCTGTAAATTTTTACTCTCAAAACACGGTACATTATCAGTTTTAATTCTTTGGGGCAATCCCAATGTAGCAAAGCACTGGAGAAAATGAGACTGAGCATGTTTAGACTTCTCTCTTGTATGAGCGGTAGCCCAAGAGGCATGTGAGAATGTGTCAATGGACACAAAAATATACTTAAGCTTTCCAAAAGTAGCATAGTGTGTGACATCCGTTTGCCACAAGGAATTGGGCTTGAGTCCCTTGAGGTTTACCCCTGGCTGTTGCAGAGGTGGCACCTGTCTTGTCTCCCTCTGCATTGCCTTGGGATAAAAGCTCCGGCAATCCTTGGTGCCCCCTAAGATGCTGTAAGAAGATAGAGGCTTTTCTCTCTTTAAGGAGCTTACAGGTCTGAATACTGTCAGAAAACAATGGCCATGAGTTCCTTGAATTGAGCTTTTTGGTTTCTCCACATCTGCCCCAGTCAGTGAAAACATTGTAGGCTTTTACTAAGGACTCCCTTGGCCCTGGGTTTCAGTGAGCATTGCTGCTGGCGGAGCTGTAACACTCGGGGGTGGGGTGGATCCCCCACCACCTCCCCGAACAGGGCCTTCCCAGCCATCCTGGAGCTGGTCGTGGTGCACAGTCAATGGTGGTTTTCTTTGTTTTTTGTTTTTTTTTTAAATGTGCCCGGCGGACAGTGCTGATCACCAGCCGGGAGACTTGGGGGTGGGGTGGATCCCCCACCACCTCCCCCAACAGGGCCTTCCCAGCCATCCTGGAGCTGGTCGTGGTGCACAGCCAATGGTGGTTTTCTTTGTTTTTTGTTTTTTTTTTTAAATGTGCCCGGCGGACAGTGCTGATCACCAGCCGGGAGACTGTCCCCTGCCCGTCTTTTGCGTGGGCCCCTGACTTGTGCACGTGTTGGTTCAAGGTGGGTCACGTGAGCAGATTTTGCCTCCGACCCTGTGTGCTCTGCTCTGCCCCACCCTTCTGAAAAAGGCATCCATGGGTCCTGTTTTCATGGGTCCTGGGGGGCTCTGAAGCTGGCCAGGGCACACCTGAGGTGCCCCTTGTTACTTTGGCTGCTTTTGGTTTCCCTTCTGTTGCATTTCTGCCTTCTTCCTCAAACCCTTCCCACGATTCCCATGTATCCCCAGTAAAAACATTAGCCCCAAGTAGCCAGGGAGCCAAATGAATCGCCTCTGCCCAAACCTTTTGAGCTACTGGATCTGACAAATCCAATCCCCCGCTTTTAAGCATATCTCTCAGCACTTTAAGTGCCTGGTCCTCAGACTTAAAAGTTGCGTTACCTATCTTTTCAGGTGTTGCTTACCCCGAACTTCTCGATTGGCCCCAATCCATTTCTCTTCTTTCTTTCTTTTCTTCTTTTCACCTTCCTTTGAGTGCCACGCTGGGCGCCAGTTGAGGGGGGTTCGAGCCAGCGACCCCTGGGCAGTGATGATTGGGGATGAGTAAGCACGCTGTTCACCTTCTCATGCTGCCCCCAGTACTGGGAACACTCAGGTGCAATGGGGAGCCTAGTCAAGCACGGACTCATTTATTGCAGGTATTACAGAGCTTATAAAGGCACCTGGAAATCGCCCCCTCCCCCTGAGGGTGTATCTTAAGGATGGTCACGTGCTGATCATGCACTTCTCAGCAGTGCAGAAGTATTCTTCAGACTTTCAATGCAAGTCAGGCTGTGCCCCAGTAACTTCCTCTCGGACTTCTGCAAGGTGGGGCATTTAGGTCCCCACAAATTGCAAATCCCCTGCATGGCATCTTCTTTATCGTGGACTCTCAGGACAGTGGGGGAAGGGATTTTCCCGTACATGGCCACCACGTCATAAGACCTTCATGTGCCAGGATCTTTATGTGCTATGTGTGCAAATAAGAAAAGTTCAGGCTCACCCTCTTCTCCAGAGAGATCATGATGGGAATTGCACTGCGAATGCACTAAGCCTCCTGCCAGACAAATTAAAGGCTTTGTTCTAAGAACAGCAAAGGCCCTTGCCTGCAAGAGTAACTTCCAGCAGCTTCTCAGTGCCTCGAGTCAGCATGCAGAGTGAACTGCCCACAGGAGGCAGGAGCATCGGCTGGGGAAATTTTATATGATTACTAGGGTGGAATCAGACCCTCAGCAGCCCAATGCCCTCCCAGACCTACTGAGCAGCCACTCAGCCCCTGTTTCCAGGCAAGGCTTTCCACAGCAGCCCTTTTTGTTTTTCACTGTACTGTAAATGTGGCTGAATGATGGACATGTTTGGGAGGAACATTCCAGGACCTGAATTCTTTGGCTCTGCTGCAAGTTCTAGAGGACAGAGATGGTCAAACAGTCAGTGTCTGGGACCCATTTGTCTGTCATCTTCTAGAGCTTTCCTGCATGTCATACAGCCCTGTTGTGTGACCATAGGAATGGAATACCTGATCCCAAAGATGCCCAAGTCTGTGGCATAAATAGAGGAACAAAAAGAATGGAGGCAGGATGTGCTGTGTGCAGCACAGTGCATCTTAGTCTTTTAAACATATGTCTCTTTTGGAGAAACATACATCTTGAAAAGTCTTTTAAAGTTTGTGTTTCAAAAGGAATAGAATGTTTAAAATTTTTTTTGGTTTCCAAATATGAAATTATAATATTGAATATATTTTACAAACTACAGATGTCCTCATGAGATGTTAAAAAATTTGAAGTATAACATCTTCCAATATATGGTATAGTGCATGAACTTCCTCATACACATGCATGTGTGTGAACATCACCCAGATATATAAGAAATATTTTCAGTGCCCCAACAGATGTTCTCAACAGACACTCTCATGTGACTGATTCTGACTTCAGTGTAAGTGACACATGCCTGCTCTTGAGCATCACATACACAGAGGCTTGATTTGCATCTGTCTTCTTTCACTCTTACTACAGTTACTGCATATGCTAGTATAGATACTCCCTTTCTCAGAAGCCCCATTTTGTTGACAATATCCCAAGGAAAATGCATTGTATGCATTTACCCTACCGGACATCTCAGCAACACAATGCTGCTGAATCTCAGTTTGTTTTCCTTTGTGGTCATGTGACTTTCTGGAAGTTGCAATATGGGGCATCAATGCCTCTGTCTTGCACATATCATATTATTACATATCATATAAATAGGACAGGATCATGACCCTACTGAATGGGTTTCACTTTTGTTCCATCAGAAAGTCAAAGTGCTATGGCTTGTATGATCAGAGGTTGAGAACAGTCTAGTTTGTCCTTCATCATGCTTGTGTAGTATTTCATCATGTCAGAGCTGCCCTTCCATGATTTATGTATTTATTTTCTTCTCTTGAAACCACTGATATAGTAGAAAAACATTCATCTTTGGAGCCAGCTATAGAAGATCACCACTTATTTTCCTCATGTTAGTTAGCATGGAATCTTGGTTTCCCCCTTGCAGAATGGGGTAATTATGTTTATCTCACAGTGTGAGGACAGGGACCAGTGTATGCACAGTCCCTGTTATAATTTCTGGTGCAGTAGGCATTCAGTAAATGGAACCATAACTGCAAAAGGGTGTGAGGACCTTGAGATTGTTGCCTGAGTTCACTGAGCCTGGAGGAAGTTTCCTTCAGGTTGGGGATGTCAAGCCTTGCAGTGGGTTGCACCATCATAAGATATGCCCTGGGGGAGATCACTGCGAGAAACAGAGACACAGAGTGTACCACAGAGCATGTGGGAAGGGCAAAGGGAAGACACTGAGATGAGGATGTGGGGTCTCTACTGTAGGAGGCTCTGTAGGAAGCTATGAAAATCAAAGTCAGTGCCCAAGAGTTGTAAGTGCAGTGCACGTCATGCTCAGGGCCAGATGTCAGCACTGTTGGTTTGAGCCGTTGGAGCTCAGAGTTAGAGAAATGCTTTGCACTTCTAGAAACTTCTGGAAAACTATCAGAGCAAAAGTGATTCTGGAGCTGGTTCTTAAGGGAGGTGTCTGCATGGTGTGGACAGGAAGATCTGCGCAAGGACATGGAAATAGGAAAAGCTAGAGTCAGCTTGGAGGTCAACAAACCCCCACCCTGACACTGCTGCCCCCACTGCTACTCTGACCGATAAGCTTGAGTACAGTGTTGGGAATTGTACGGAGCGGATGAAAGCCCTTTCATGTCAGCTTCATGTGGTTAAGTGCAGTAGACCCAGTGATCTCCATTTTCAGATAAGATCAGGTGGAGGTTCAGAGCCACTGACTACCTAGCTGGGCACCTAAGGCCATTTCCTCAGTGTTTTGTTCTCCTTTGGAGGTATGGAGATCTAGCACAATGGCTTCCATGCCCTGAGCTGTTGAACTAGTGTCTCTGGAAACAACTATTCCACCCTTCTCGGTGCCTTAGAACTGGGAGGTCTCATAGTTGAGTGGACATGGGGTTACAACTTATTTGTCCTAAAGGGGAGTGGCTGTGACACTGGGGGGTGCTTAGCTATGGTTGTGTTCCTGACCTGTGTGAACAATTTCTAAGCTTGTGGTAGAGCTTAGGAGCCACACCTTGGTTTTTCATACTTATCTTCACCAGCTGGGTTGAACTGGGGATAGGGTATATTATGGACTAAATTATGTCCCTCACAAAATTTGTGTGTTTAAAGCCCTAATTCCACTCAGAATGTGACAGGGTCTTCGAAGAGGGTCTTAATGACTAATGTCATCATAAGAAGAGGTGAGCAGGACACTCGCACAAATAGAGGGAAGACCTTGTGGACACACAAGAAGACAGTCATCTACCAGCCAAGGAGAGTGGCCCCAGAAGAAGCCAGCCTCGCCGACACTTGAGCCTCCTGAGAAAATGAATTGCTGCTGTTTGATCTGGGCAGTCTTTGATACTCTATGGTGCCCAAGAAAACCAGTACAGAAAGCTCCTCACGTCATCTGAAGCACAGAGAAGAAGATTTAAGTTTTAATAGCAATAACAATGTCAATCCTCACTGACAATGTACCTTGTAGCTGTAAGTGGTCAAAGGGGATTTTGGGCATGATATACCTTAGAGAGAAACAGGATGGCTTGTTTCTTATCAGGAAAGCTGCAATGCTTTTTAGACACTCTAGCATGCCTGACTCCACGAGTATTCGTTAGTGAATGCTGCCTGATCATGCTAGCTCTCCTATACATCAGGCTAACACAAAACAACTCACTTTATTTTTCCTGTTCATTTTCTGAAGGACACAGTTGCCCCATGTCCTTGGCCAAAGGTCTCGGGGAGATGGAGTGCTAGAAGGTAGAGCTATAAAGGTCTCAGTTTTCTTTCACACATACTTGAAAAGGAGACGTGTCTGTACTCTGGTGCAGCCTGAAAGCTCACTGAGGAGATAGATCACACCAATATACATCCTAGGACACTCATAAATGTCTCAGTTTATGATGCATCTGTGTGACTTACGGAACCAATAGTTTTGATCAAGTGCCCAGCTCTATTGGATTAATAGAAGGATAATGAGAATTGAGAGTGGGGTCTGAGGGGAAAGGGTAGAGTGGCCTTGGGGAAGATGGGGCCGGAGGAGCTGGTAGCTTTCCATTACTGAAGGAGGCTGTTCTCCAGGCTTGCTCGGTGGGCCTAACTTTGCAGGGTTGGGATGTGGAAATAACCTCTGCCTAAGAGGCTGGCATTCTGGACACAGTTTCTGGACATGGCCAACACTTCTCTCAGGTGAGACTTCTTTCCTCCAAAGCACTCACACCTGTACGTATCCTGTCTTCTCCCAGAAGCCCTACTGACAGGAAGTGACTGGTCACTGAAGGATGATGGAAGCCCAGGTAGGGGAGGGCTGGGGTGGGGAGGCCACACACTAGTCTTGCTTCCATCTCTACTGGCTTTCTAGCTGTCAGTGCAGGGAGCATCTTGGGCATTTTCTTTTGGCCCGTCCACCTTTGCCTCCTCAGCTCCCTTTCCTGCTTCTTTGCTTCTTCTTCCTTCTTTCCTCTCTAGTGTTTCTTAAGGAATGTCTTTCCTTGTCTTCTTTCTTCTCTCTTCTCCCCTTTCATTCTTTCCTCCTAATTTTTCTCAATAGCATGATTAATTAAATCTCAATTTAACCTAATACTTATTAAGGTTAAACATTCAACACACCGGCCATTGCTAGGCTCTGGGGACATATTGTAAAAGAAAGATGGGCCATGCTTCGCAGAGCCAAAGATCGGGAGACCATGAGTAATGAAACCAACGGGATGGAAGAGAAGATGGAGTGGTCTGCAGATGGCTCAGTGAATACCTTTCCTCTTTCTCTTGCCAAACCTAAGCCAACTGAGAAACAGACAAATGAGACTCCAACAGCACTCAAGTGACCTAGGAAGCTGCTATTAGATGTAGTTTATATCTTCAGACACATGGATCAGCTGATCCTGAATCTACATACTGAATCAGCTCAGCCACCAATCCCCAGACAGCCCCAGACAGGGCTGTCTCTTGCAACAGGACCTGCATCCACGTAAAGCCCATAGCCTGGAAGAATAGTCATGTGGACTCTATACAGGGATGGACTTCCTGTGGGGAAACTGCTTCCAAGACAGAGGGGAAAAAGAGGAGACTCCATGATAGTCAGGCCTAGGCCAATCCATGGCCACCAATTAGCTACAGTATAAATGCAGTAAAAGTTGGGGGGGTAGGGAGGGAGGGAGAGAGAGAGAGAGAGAGAGAGAGAGAGAGAAAGAGAGAGAGATCTTCTAGCTCATCTGCCTGGTATCACCATTCACAACAAGGATGTGTGTGTGTGTGTGTGTGTGTGTGTGTGTATGTATACGTGTTTATGTGTGTGTGCATGTGTCTGTGTGTGTGAGACATTGCACAGGAGAGGAACCCATCTTAGTCTATGGGTAACAGGAGGCTCTCCTCAGTGCCAGAAGTGACATTTAATATGACACTTCATGGATTGCTACCTACCTCAGTATGATAAGCGTCAAAAATTCAAGATAAAATTAAGAAACCCTACTCTTCTCCTTCTCTCTTTAACATTCTCCTGTACAAAACAAAACTCTAGGGAAGTCTTTCATTCAGTATTTCAGTCAACAAATATATATTTAATTCCTATTAGATGCAAGGCACTTTACTATGCAGGAGAAATATAAAGATTAATAGCAGGTGGCTTCTGCCCCAAGGATTGTTCAGATTGGTATGCCAGGTAAGGCAGACTCATAAATAGCAGAGATGCCAGGCCATGACTGGTATGCTTGTTACTTGTTGTTAAAACAGGTAAGAGTGCTAAGTAAGCTATGTTACAGTTTTATAGGGTCTGTCTGAGGAAGGAAAACTTGTTTAAGGGAGGAAGTAGTATTTGAGTCAACCCTTGAATGACAAGTAGGATACAAATACATAGATACTGCCTTGGCCTTGTGAGTAGAAGGAAAAGCATCACAGTGGAATGGAGATAGGGATTCTAAGGATATTTCTGGGAAATAATGAGTTGTCCAGCTTGTCTTAAATACCGTATAAGATGGAAATGCAAAAAGATGAAATCCAGGCTCTGGAAGGTCATTGTAACAGTCTGCACTTTGGTCAACATGGGTAAATGTGAATGTTGCTAAGTATGGAAGTATGGCTTGATTGGGTAAGCATTTTGAATAAACAGTCTGACCAGTGCTTGGAATAGAGGGAGCAGAACTTGGAGATGATTGGCACACAGGGAAACTTTTGGATGGTCCAGGTTAGAAGTTCTGATTATTAGCAGTGACAGCTAGGCAGGAACATGTGTGTAGATCCCAGGGCTTCCCTTAGCAGTGCTCCAAGGCTTGGGAACACAGGGAGGGGGTGGGGAGAGAAACATGGGGGAATTGTGTTTGTGATTGAGACTAGTTAAGACATGTAAAGGAAGCCCATGGGGTGTGAAGAATACAGCAGATTCCTTCAGGATAGATTTTCATGGCAGGTCCAACATGATGGAGTGGAAAGGACAGATGTGAATAGGCTTGCTGATACTCAAGGAAGTCCAGGTGGTTGGCAAGAGAATGAGGGTTTGTGAACTCTCTCTGTTGGACCCTGCTCCAAGAAGTAAAAATGAGGTTCTATCAAAGGTGGAAACAATCAGGAAAACTAGGGACGGCCTTCAAGACAAGACAAACCTTGATCATGGGTTGGCAAGACTGGAGCAGGATTCTGAGCTCCTGTGTGCAGGTCTCAGCTGTGGGATGCTGTCACTTCTCCCGGAGTTGCCAGCATCCCTCCATTATTGCTTGGACTTCATGACTTTCTTGTTCTGGGAAAGAGAAAGGAGCTTATTAAGTGAGGTGGCTGCCAAGTGTATTTTAAGATGAACAAAGCCTAGATCATTTTTTTCCTTACCACATACTATACATAATTGTATGAAGGGCAGGATTTATTTGGTTTGCATTATGATTTTTCCCCCAAGCTTAATTACAGTGTTAAAAAGGCAAGTTCAACTTGAAAGGAACAAACTCCATGGTCCTGGAGACCAGCATGACCATTCTGAGTTTGAAACACAATTTCTTTGTGAAAGGAACTAATTGTATATGAAACTTTGGGACTTATGTAAAACACATTTTATGAAAATAAACTTGAACAGTCATTAAAATGAATAGTTGTTTTAAATAAGACTGTAACTGCATGGTGGTGCCAAGGAATTTTAGATGCCTCCTTTATGGTCTTTGTTTTGGGTTCAACACTGCATTTACTAAGACAATATCAGGGCCCTGGAGCTAAATCTTAGCTTATAATTGGGAATCAAATGTATAATTCCAATGGTAGATTATTAGGGGAGGTAAGGAACTGAAAAAGCTTGTATGGTGTTTAGGTCCAAATAACTTTACAAGTAAGTAATTCTGTGTTGGAAAACTCCAGTATGTTAGCAGGGAATGCTGTTTGGCCTCAGACCAAGGAACTGATGATGGAACTTTGGCTTTAATCGTCAGGACATTTCTGGCTTAAAGATCTATGCACTTATGGAAGAGTCCAGAGCTGAACTCTTTTAGCAGGGCCAGGCCACTTTGAAACTTGAGCTTACACAATGTATTTCTCTGGGCTTTAAAAACATGTAGCTGTGAATGTTTTTTGTTTTTTTTTTTTTTTTTTGTGGGTAGAGAGTCCGTAAAGTTGAGCCCAGAAAGGTAGGGAAGAAGATCAGAGTTGGATAGATATTTTTCTTGCCATTCTGTGTCTTTCTCTGTCCTTTCTTGTTCAAAAGGTGGGACTAGAGCCACAGGGAAGTGTGGACTCAGCTTTTGCTCTGTGGGAGGTGAGAAGTGACATTTTTTTGCACCGGTAGTAACCTGTATGTGTGGTCCCCAGTCCTCTGAAGAATGCCTCCGTGATTTCCACACTCTGCACCCTGCACTGATGGTCTCCCCTCTATATCATGACCATTTCTCCCATCCTTAAGCCCACAATTTCTTCCCTACAATGAAATCCTTATAGTTACATAGATGAAAGCCTGCAAGAGAGGAAAGAAGGAAGGCTCTTGTAGATGCATGTAGAGAAGCTGACCACCTTCTGATTTTGTGCTGAGGTCATAATTTAACTGGTGGGCATTGACCTCAGTCCCAGCCCTGGCAATCATGTTTTTGCTTCCCACAGAGTTGGCATGTGTTCTCAGCAAGGCAATGTGACACCCTTTAGCAATGCCCTACTCTGCTCACTTCTTCAACTCCCTGTTTCAAACCAGTGCCCAACTGGTGTAAACAATGAGACCAGTAGCAATCAAAGGTCTCCAGAATGATGGGGTAAGTTGAATAAATAAGGGGGGAGAGAGCACCCTGGTTATAACCTCTTATTGGGGCTACGAGGGACAAACTCCTAGAACCCCCAGGCAGCATGGTTGGGTGCTCTAAGTCCATCTTTGTGGGTGTCAGGGGTCGATGCACTCACACTGCTGCTCTCCTCTGGGTATGTTTCTTTGCCAAGTTGCCGCCAGCACTCCTCTATGGAGGAAGTATTTGTGGACAGAGCCATGACTGCATTGGACATATTAGTCTCATTGTAGCCATAGCCCAGGACCCCAGAATGACAAAGTCACAAGGTGGCTCTTCCTTATTCTTAGTCTGAGGTTGAGCCCCACATCCCATGTCCAGTTCCCCAAGAATGAGAACCAGGTCAGCTTTATTTTCTGTATCTTATAAAGAGAGACATATGGGACATGTATGAGGTGTTACGTGGGATACTATATATGCATGAAAAACAAGTCAAATGATTTATTATTACATATTTTTTTTTGCAGTAGAAACACTTTCATAATTCAAAGTACTGAAGTGTATTTTTGTCTGGTCCCCAAATGCATGTCTGGAAACACAGGGTCTTTGACATTTCCCTTCCCCTTCAATGGCAAGGCTCAGTGAATCAATTCAAA
Source organism: Nannospalax galili (assembly GCF_000622305.1). Taxonomy (NCBI): domain Eukaryota; kingdom Metazoa; phylum Chordata; class Mammalia; order Rodentia; family Spalacidae; genus Nannospalax; species Nannospalax galili. The sequence continues at coordinate 2,362,476 of NW_008330570.1, forward strand.
CCCATTAAGATTTTCAGAATGACAGGAGGAGAAAATTCTCCTAGTGAACACTCTTAGGATTCTGTGACCAAACACCATTTCCTTGAACCTGGACCATTTTTTTCAAATCCCATCAATTGCAATCTCTCCTCAAGGCTGAATATCTGGTTTCTACGTTCCTATTTCTTGACACAAAAGCCTATAGCAAAAGCTTGTAGATACATGAATTACATTCTTGTTAGTAACACTGTGTGGCTTCACGTTCAAGAGGTAACATGGAAAGAGTTGGTGATTTTTCTGAGTTTGTAAATCTAAAGAGGTAATTGCCTTCAAAACAGCAGGAGTGGGAACCGGGGGCAGGAAATCTGGCTTTGAGGTCTGAGCTCTTCTCCTAACTACTTGTACGATTTTTGTCTGTATGCTTTTTCAAGTGAAATTGTGTGTGTGTGTGTGTGTGTGTGTGTGTGTGTGTGGTGATGTCTTAAGCTAACTGTTTTCTGCGGGAACACAATTGAATTTGAAAATCTAAATTAAACACATCTTCTGCAGGAGCACATCTGTTGCACAGAATGAAGCCCATTCCATCAATACTGTTGCCTGCAGAGCAATGAAGCCATTTCCATCTAATTCCTAACACAGAGATGAGGATAACAGGCCGGTATTAAATATTAAGGTCCTTTTTTCCTTCACGTTTTGCTGTTCTCTTTCAGAGAACACAAAGAACACTGACATATTTTCCAGAGCTCAGGTGGATAGTTAATGGACTGGAGAAGCTTTCAACTCAACTGGAGCGATACATAAAGAGAAGACTTAATTATACTCAGGTTTCAGTGGGTTAACTGAATAAACAAGGAGGACTCCATATTTCAAAGCATCTAAGATGCTACCTACTTTAAGGTCCTAGAATTTCACGTACCAGTAAGAAAAAACGCTCCCCAATTAAGCTCTGGCCACAGCATTTTATACCTTAAATTTTTAAATTTTATGCTGGTTGTAAAATACCTTTCATGCTTATTGAGCCACTTGCAATACATTAAAATGAAAATACAAGCAGAGTAAGTTGGTTACAATGTTCCTAACTGTCGTCACATGACAGCCTTCAAATGAGTCTCTGACTGTCTCTGGTGTCCTTGGTTGTCCATGTAGTCCTATCCACCATGATATCAGTAGTATAGTCTCCTGATCTGGAATCTTCTTTCCAGAGGCTGACCCCCATTTATATGCTCCAGAGCTGGTCCTCTCTTGATCTTTCCATAAGGTAAGAAGTCAACATTCATATTTTTCTCTTTAAATGTCTTGTTGACTGAAAGATCAAGGTATGCAATCATCCAACCTTGCCATTAGACCAACAATCAGGAGTACCCAGGTGTGAATAATGACCATGCCATGACTGTTACTTGGTTTGATGATGATTTAAGATGCCACTACCACCAAGTCACTGGGTTGCCTGGTAGGCTACTTCCTTCCCCTGTGGGCTCAAATAGTCATATGTATAGAACAGTCTAACGTGTAGCTCAAACCAGTTAGATACACGAATGATAATGCCTGACATCCTAATGGTTAAACCTTGTATGGAAATGAGAAGTAGAAGAGAGCTAGTAGAGTCTAGATGTTTTGCCCTTAAGGAATAATAATAATTGTATCCAACAAGTATCAAAATGTGGTTCAGTGAAGAATCCTGTCTAAATAAATGGCTTCTGTTTCTGCAAGTTTTATATATCCCCTTGCTGTGCTGGTACCTCCTGCTTCCTCACTCACACCTTCCATGCTATATAGTGTGCCTCTTGTTCAGGTGACTATTGTGACCTTCTTGAAAGTAGTGATCACATCTTATTCATCTTTATAACCCTAGTGCATTGTGAAATGCCTAGATCTTAGGGCCCTCTAGTGAACATTTGTCAGGAGGTTGAAGACGGAGAGAACAAGTCAGGTAAGGGTCAGGGACAGGGAAATGTCAACCAGCTTTAGGGGTAGTAGAATTGTGCTGTGCGGTTGAGGTCAAGGTCTGTGAAAGGAAGTGGAAGAAAGTTGCAACATTAGGGGAGCTGGTCACAGACCATTAGGGGGGCCTCTGCTACTACCAGGAGGGTTATTACTGGGTCACACAGAACCTGATAAAGACCTGTATGTGACCTAGAATTGATTTTGAGTTACAGAACACAATGCGGTGAAAGGAACCATGCACTAGGTGGGGTTACCCAAAAAGAGAATTTGGTTCCCCTGAAGCTTCCACAAAGAAGGTTGTTTTCTTTGTAGTGTCTTTCATTTGTTTACTTACAATTTGCACTGCATAATGAATGGTGAGCGTGTTCCATGCACAGAGGTACATGGGATCCTCGAAGACGATCATGTTCTGGTAGAGGAGGCAGAGTTGTGCATAGCTATGTATATAAATCTGGATATGAAAATACAGAAGACATGTAAAGCAGAATATTTGAATTTCGTAGTATTATATTGAGATTGCTGTCAGGGAACAAAGAAGAGCATGATCAATTTTACATGGGTGGGTCAAAGAAAATTCCACACAACCAGCATGATTCTTAAAACATTTATGACCAAGAAAGAGACAATTGTCCTCTGTAGAAATAGTTCCCCAAAAGAGTAATGTCCTCAGCTGAAAAGGGGGTGTAGAAATGATGCTTAGCTCACAGAATTCACAGAGTACACTAGCATGTTAAAGGCATATTGAAAACTAGTAGTAAAACAAACAACAGAGCCTGACTTACTTCCCTTGGTTTAATGTACCATTTTCCAAACTTGGTTGGTCACAGATCCTTTGCATGACAGAAGACTTATTAATATAGTGATATCTTGCTAGATATTAATATTTCACACTTATTCACATATTAACATTACAGTTTAAGAAACACAGTGAAGGGCCTTGGGTGGAGTTTTATCTGAGCACAAGGAGTTTTAATGTCCTTTACAATCCTGAGGATTTCTGTGTTTCTTAGAGTTCTCACTATGAATTGATCTTTGCCACATGGTGTGTGATTTTCAGTATCTAAAATTCTCTTAATGAACACCACAAATTGTATAGCTTCTGTTTCAGAAACCTTATAATGTGTGGAGATGGCTACTACGTTGAAACCAACGACTATTAATTATATTTCCAAAATTAAAATAATGTTTGTAGGATAATTTAGAGACTGTAAAAGTATAAACACACTGGACACCTTCAGAGTAGGAAAAGGGCTTCTAAGGCATCTGACTTGTTGCTGTCTTGGACTTTAGTTTTGGATGTAATTTTGGTACCAACACAGAAATCACTTGTCAAATTACCTGGAGATGTTTTCGTCTTAGCAGCTGAGTACTTTGAAAGCGTCAAGAAAAACCCTTATTGCTATAATGAGAAAGCTCACCTTTAAGTGAGCAATAACAATAAATGCTCCCCAATAAACTTACTCAGAGGAGTCTGTTATACATGGAAGGCTTGGGATGACTTTGGCTTCTAAAAATTTACTTTTGATTAATGTGTATTAATTATATATATGAATAGAGCTCAGTATGATAGTTTAACACATATATGGAGTACACTGATTCAAATACAGTCTCTACTTATCCACTCCAGCCCCTTTACCTACTCCTTCCCAAACGCTGGCAGTCACTGTTCTACTGGACTTTGGTTATTTGATCATTGGCACTGTGCATTGGGGTATGCAGGTTGAACATGCCTGCAGAGTAAAATCTTGAATACTGACACAAGATTTCCAGAGCTGCATTCTATTGTGTAGACCCATAGGGAACGGCTGGTCTGTGCCTACTGCTTGATTTGCTACAATCCCTTCCTCTTCCTGATGTCCAGTTCCTTCCTTTCACTCTGGCAGAAACCGTGGGAAAGCACAGTAAAACACTGTAGCCCAGGATAGAGAAACATCACAAGTGACTGCTTTGAGATAGTTAGAGATGCAAGTTCAGGGCTGGTACAATATGTGTATTCGGGTAAAGAGAAAACTTCAAGAGGTATTAAAGGACTGAGTGAGTGAATAGATGGATGCCTTCAGGGTCACCTTGAGCAATGTTCATACTTGAGCTTTTTATACAGTTGAGGGCCTATCAGTGGAAATCTCAGGCCAGGTAGCATGCTTCCTTTGATTTTTAAACTCAGTATAAACTCGCTCAGGTGCTACTCTGCTAGTCCTTAGGACACTAGACCTGAAAACATTTCCTTTCACCCTCCTTCCAAAGTGCTCCCCTTTGCAGCCCTCTAGCCAAACCCCTCTGTCTGGGAAAGGTGCCAGGGAGGAGGAGTCCATGAGCAAGGCTCGGAAGGCATCTGAGAGTAATGAGAAAAACACATCTAGTTGCACACACAGCTCCTGCTCAGCTTTGCTTGTGTGAGCCTGTGGGAGAGGCCGAAAAGCACATTCTTTAAAATCCTGGCCCTTAAAAGGAATGCATCTTGGGCTGAAATGTCAGCTTGGCTGTGCCCCAAGTGCAGGACAGTTTTTTATATTGCTTTATTTTTTTTTTAACATGATAAAACCCAGCCCCTTCCTCTCCACTCTGGAGATAGTTCATAAAACTGATGAAATTTCAAGCCCTCACTCAGCCAAAGTGTATTGGATTTTTATCACAATGCAAAGATTTTACAAATTGTATTTCTATCCTTCCCTTTAGCCTCCTTCACAACCCCCACCTCAAAATCCTGTCTTATTCCAAACCAGTGGCATTAGCTATATCAAAGTAAGTCTTTTCTCTAGACCTGGGGGTCAGTTGGGTCACATCCATTTCTCTGCACCTTTTAAAAGCCAGTCTGAGTGTCCACCTCTCTTGCCCTCAGCAGGCTGGGTCGGCTGTGGGTGGTCAGAGGATGAGCTCATTCCCTTGTCTCATTGCCAGGCTCACAGCTCATCTTGCTCAACTGCCCCTTGCTGAGTTAAATCTAGGTTCCTGAAGCATCATTCTTCAGTGATTTATTTTTGACTTTGGAGATGTTAAGTATAGTTCCTTTAAATGCATTCCAACTTTGTTTGGAAATTTGGCTTAGCTCACTTCTGACCTTATAGCAGGCCCCCTGAATTTAATTGCCTAATGTTACTTTCGTGTTGATCAGAGATTACTTCTCTTTTCTTGCACTTGGAAAGACACAGTGTCAATTCTACAGAATAGAGGTTTCTAACTGACTTCACTTACCTTTTATTGCAGATTTTCATAGTCTGTGTGCCTCTGAGCAAGGGAAGGCAATGATCCATCTGTTGACTTTTCTGAAAGGAAGGACTGATCAGACGTTTGCATAGAAAAAGCAATCAGTGAATATTTGCTATGTGAAGGATGCGTGAAGGGTGGGGGTGGGGGCTCCATTGAGACAAAAGCTTCAGTTGTTCACTCATTTGTTTGGGTGTTCTATATCGTATGGACACAAGGAGTTAGCTATGAAAAAATTAAGGAAAACTGCAGCTATATGCTGGTTACTGTATCCTGATGGTGAGAATGCCCTTTGTGGCTAAATATCCTTAAAGTTGATTTGTTCTCACAATATCAGAAACTAAGGCACCAGGACACTTTCTCAATGGCATACATATTCACTAAAGAGTCTCCATCATCAAAACCCCTGATTTCATTATATCAATTCCATTGTGATTTATCCACCACCCCTGCAATCTTTGTTGGTTTTTCTAGAAGCTCATGGCAGAAAACACCTTAAAAGTGAGGTCCAGTTCAGCGTGATTTTGGAAGGAAAAAAGGGTTACCTTACCTCATCAGTATACCACCAACCTCATAAATATCCGCAAAAGTTTCTTCAAAATCCACATGGTAGAATCCACCTGACTGCCTTTTTTAAGGAAGTCCATGCGAATCTCTGCTTTGCTTTGCTGGATAAAATTTTTCTTGAACAGCCTGTGCCTCTGAACTAAATTCTTTCCTTTGAGAAGACAAGAACCGAGAGACACCTCTTCCTGGACTTCTGTAACACTAGCACTGCATTGGGTATTGGTAAGTAATGAGGAAGGACAGCCTTTATCTCTTATGGGTCTAGACAGAAGTCAAGATAAGATATACATACACACAGCCAAATTATAGCCTAGCAGGACTGAGAAGCACAAGCCAAGTATCTGGGTTTATGGAAGGGAGAAGCAAATGTGACTGAGAACGAATCAAACATACTACACCACAGTCATGCTCTAAGTAATGATGTTATGGTCAACATCAAAACACACATATTATGGTGTCCTAGAAAATGTTGTCTGAGGATGTAAGAGTGTATGTTAACAGTCTATGGTGTTTACACATGACAAAAATCATCTAATGAAGAATTTCTCAGAATGCATGTTTGATGTTAGGCAGTGGATGACTGGGCAATGTCTCTGGAGCACTGATTTTTGGTAAAGTCTTCTTCAGGGTGTGAGAGACAGAGAGAAGAATGTTTATTTCTCCACAGCCTCAAGGAAATTTACAATCAAATGGAAGAGAAGAGGCTCATGCAGAAGAGTAGACATTCATCCAGGAGAGGCATGTTCCTGAGATTGTAAGGCATGCATGACTGTCACTGTCCAATAAGCTATAAGCCTCTGTTTCTCCTCCTGTGTGGTAGGAAGATGGTTCTGGGAGTTACCATGGTTAGTCTCAATTTCCAGCTACTCTTGACCCAAGGCAAGCAAGCAAGCAAGCAAGGAAGCAAACAACCAAACAAATAAATAAGCCTTGGTTTTAGGGACTACTTTCTGTCCTTTTAACCTTCTCCAACTAGATTCCAGCCATCTCTATTTTCTTTGTTCCTAAGTGACTTTGATTTTCAATACAGTTACAAGTGTCTTGGGTCTTTTAATGTAATAAAATAGCTTTTAAATAAGGTCAGAGACACTGGAAAAGAGGGCATGACAGATTTTCACCTTCTGTCCCTAGCCATTAGCCACTAGTCCTTGCTTGTATGACCACTTGAGTGCTGCTGCGGGGTGGCGTAGGGGATGGGGAATAGGAGGCTCCTCTGCAGGAGTGGGAAAGGACTTTCAGAAGCTGAAGTCAGGACTCTTGAGTGCTGCTGCGGGGTGGCGTAGGGGATGGGGAATAGGAGGCTCCTCTGCAGGAGTGGGAAAGGACTTTCAGAAGCTGAAGTCAGGACTCTTGAGTGCTGCTGCGGGGTGGCGTAGGGGATGGGGAATAGGAGGCTCCTCTGCAGGAGTGGGAAAGGACTTTCAGAAGCTGAAGTCAGGACTCTTGAGTGTTGGATTCCTTTGGGTTTTCAGGAAGAATAACTTTGTGTCCTTGTGCCCAGAGGTAGGCGGTCACAGCTTCAGCTTTCTGATGTCTGAATATGTGGGAAATTGTAGGTGGAAGGGATGCTGGTACTAGGTCTTGTAACTGTCCAATTAAGATTGTCGTGCCGTCTCTTTGTTTCATTACTTCCTGCTACATGTGCACACACACACATACACACACACCACATATAGACACACACTACAAACATATGCCCCATACATACAAACCACACACATATATGTATACACACACCACACACACCACATACATACACACACATATACCACATATACATACACACATGCCACACATAAACACACACCACAAACATATGTAGCACATACAGACCACACACACATACACACACACTACACACAGACACACATATACACACATACCACACATACACCACACACATATGTACCAGAGACCACACACACACATATACACACATATCACATATAGACACACACCATCAGCATATGCCCCCCCACAGATCAGACACATACACTTGTACACACACCACACACACACCACACATACACACACCACATATACACACACACCACAAATCACACACACATATACACACACCACACACAGACACACACCAAAACATATGTACCATGCACAGACCACACACATACACATACCACACACACATATACACACACCACACACACACCACACAGAGACCACACCCATATATACATACACACCACATACACTCCACACATACACCACACACAGACACACATACATACACACCACACAAATATGCATCACACATAAGCCACACACATACATACACACACCACACACACATATAACACAAACATATGCACCATACAGACAGATCACACGCGTGCATATATACACACACCATAGAAACATACACAACACACATGTATATACACATCACACATACCACATAATTAAGTACCACACAGACAGTCTACACATACTGCACAAACACACACACACATACACTATACACATACACTCACACCATGCACATACAACACACACATATGCAGCACATACATACATACAGAGCACACACATACACATACACACACCACACACACATCATACACACATATGCAACACAGACACACAGACCACACATATACAAATATACACACCACACATACATCATACACACACCACACAATACACATCACACACATAGATACCACAAACATACACATTACATACACCATACATATCACACATACACAACACACACATATGTACCACACACAGACCACACACATACCCATATACACACATGGCACACACCACACATATACACACATATAACACACACATATGCATACATACCATACACAGACCACACATACACATGTAGACTACACACATAAACTCTCATGCACACATATTCCACACATGTATACAGACCCCCACATACACTCATATGCATATATACCACATACACCCCACACATCCATCCATATATATATACTCATGACACACATGTGCATACCACATATACATACATACCACAAAAATATATACTGCACACTGTACACACTACATATGCCACCTACACATACACACTACACACACGCACACACACACACACACACACACACATAGAATACACAGAGGGTCCTTGAGATGTATGTAGCATGAGATATGTTCTGGCCACTTTACAAAAACATGCTTGGAAACCCCATATAGAGCCACATGTGGAAAAGCCCTGGCCTGGGATTGGAAAGTGTCACGGTTGGCTTTAGTTGTCAACTTGACACACTTGGAAAGTGTCCTCTATTAGATTGGCCTGTGGGAATTTTCTTGATTGTGGAATGATGTTGGAGGGCTCAGCCTACTGTGGGTGGTGCCACCCTTAGGCAGGTGGGCCTGGGTTGTATAAGAAAGCAGGCTAAGCACAGGGCAGAGGAGCAAGCCAGTAAGCAGACCTCCATGGTCTCTGCTTCAGTTCTTGTCTTCAGGTTCCTGCCTTGAGTTCCTGTCCTGATGTTCCTCCATAGTTGAAGACAACCTATAAGATGCAATAAACACTTTCCTCTCCAAGTTGGTTTTGGTCAGTGTTTTATCATAGCAACAGAAAAGTAATACAGAAGGCTTCAATCCTGGTTCTTGTTTGAACCCACTGTGGATTTGGTAAGTTACTTCCTTCTTTGCATTTCATGTTTCTCCACTGTGCTACTAGGCATTGACAATACAATTTCCAAGAATTTTCTGTGATTCTAAGGACTTTTCTTTGTATTTATAGATTCTTTCCATCAAATAGGAAGCAGGGGCTGAGACTGAAAACTATCAGACCTTAAGTTCCATTGGGCTTGCTATAAACATGAGATAAAAGTATCATTATGAGAAGTGCCTTGTAGGATGGGTGGGGGGACCAAAGTTGAAACTTGAATCACAATATGTGACCCATCACTAAGCTCCAAGGGAATCATGGAAGCCAAGGTACATCACCTCATGGGGCTGGAGCATGGGAGAAGGCATCAAGAAACCAGGGCCACTATAACAAATGCCTGTGCCTGCAGGGACCTGTAACTATTCCAAGGTCCACTGCATAGGTGGGTAGTTTATTTACAAGAGGATGAAGTCGACTAGATATTTTTATTCCATGCTGGAATGAAGCAAAGCACAGTTTTCTTTAAGGGGCAGTATGTTTTTTCATCCTCAAAGACCTTACAAGTGTGCGGGGGGTTTGAACCAGCGACCCCATGCAGCGATGATTGGGGATGAGTAAGCATGCCATTTGCCAGCCCACGCTGCCCCCAATACCGGGAACACTCAGGCACAACGGGGAGCCTAGTCAAGCAGGGACTCATTTATTTCAGGTGTTACAGAGCTTATAAAGGCACCTGGAAACCCCCCCTACCCCCCTGAGGGTGTATCTTAAGGATACATGAACTCCTCAGCAGTGCGGAAGAATTCTTCAGACTTTCAAAGCAAGCCAGGCTGTGCCCCAGTAACTTCCTCTCAGACTTCTGCAACATGGGGCCTTTAGGTCCCCACATCTCCCCCTTTTTATTTTTATTTTAAGGCTGGCCACCTCATAGTTGGCTCCCTGAGGCGAGATGGATATCTCCTTCCTCTAATCTTATGCATTTTTGCCTGTCTTAGGTTGTGTCGCCTCTGATCAAGCCTTGCCCATCATTGGATCATGCACCTGGCCATGTGCATGTCCTGTCTTAGGAGTACTTGTCATGGGACATCTTACCCGTCCTTGGCTAAAATGCATCATAATTAAGAGCAGCCGCATGGGTAATGCCAGCCCATGACAGTCTTAGTCTCTGCCTAAATTGGTTAGCCAAGCGTGGGCAACCAGAGGGTGTATATTCCTGGGGGAGTCCGTAATCATGAGGAGGTAGGCTGTGGCAGTTCCAAGGGTCCTCTGTCGCTGAATTATCTAGTAAAGACACTTAAAGATAAGCATTATCAAGAGAAACAAAGCAAG
>NW_008330570.1:2373360-2376578 GCF_000622305.1 Nannospalax galili
TGGGGTTTGAATCTCCTGTAGGGTAGACACACCCAAAGCCTCGACCCATGGTTAGCAATGGATCTGGGCCTTTCCATTGCCCTGTAATGGGGTCCTTCCACCTTACATGTACCTCAGGTCTCTGCTCCTGTCATCCCCAGTGCTTCTGAAACAGGGATTCCAATTGATTTTTTTGAAAATTAAGAACATTAGCAGTGAATAAGGCCATACCCAACTGTTGGTGGGGACTTATTCCCCCTTTTTGTTTTTGTAATTGAATTTTTAGGTTTTGGTGGTTGCGTTCTATAATGGCTTGACCTTGGGGATTGTAGGGAATTCCTGTATTGTGTTGAATTCCCCAAAGTGAAAAGAAATCTTGTAAATTTTTACTCACAAAACATGGTCCATTATCAGTTTTAATTCATTGGGGGCAGACCCAACGTAGCAAAGCACTGGAGAAAATGAGACTGAGAATGTTTAGACTTCTCTCCTGTATGAGCAGTAGCCCAACAGGCGTGTGAGAATGTGTCGATGGACACAATAATATACTTAAGCTTTCCAAAAGGAGCATAGTGTGTGACATCCGTTTTCCATAAGGAATTGGGCTTGAATCCCCTGGGGTTTACCCCTGGTTGTTGCAGAGGCCGTATCTGTACACAAGAAGCCATCTTGTCTGCCTCTGCACTGCCTTGGGATAAAAGCCCAGGCAATCCTTGGTGCCCCCTAAGATGCTCCTTAAGGAGCGTACGAGTCTGAATGCTGTCAGAAAGCAATGGCCATAAGTTCCTTGAATTGAGCTGAGCCATCACAAGTGTGGACATATCTTTTTGGTTTCTCACCTGCCCCTAGGTATACTACTACTGCAGCTCCAAATCTGCCCCCATCAGTGAAAACACTGTAGGCTTTTACTAAGGGTTCCCTGACAAAGAGCCTGGGAGCATCCCAATAGAGGGCATGAAAGGAGGTCACCCATTTGTGAGGGCCATAATGACAGTCCAAATTTCCCAGGAACCCTTCCAAGGCTATGGCCACTCGGTTATTATTTCTGCAGTGCCATTCAAAATCCCTAAGCTGATAGGGGATAACAATTTTAAGAGGGTCTATGCCATAATGTCTCAGAGCTACATCACGTCCTTTCTCAATCAGGTCAGCCAATTGGTCTGTGGGTGTATAAACCCGTGGTATGCCTCCCAGGGAGGCATGCACCCATTGAAGGGGCTTCCCATCCTGCATAAGGATGGATGTCATCAGGGTCTCACTAGAGAGTACCCATAACTTAAGATCTTTACTACGTGTGTACCAGGCAGGTTGTGCTCGGTCCAGGGCATCCTGGACCTCATGTAAGATGTGCAGGTGTTGAGGAGCCAGGTGAATTAGTTCTGAAGGCTGTTTCCCTACTAGCAACTGAAACAGTGGTCTTAAAGTCTCAGTGGGAATAGGCATCCAGGCTCGTAGTCAATTAATCTCTCCTAATAATTTTTGTAGTTCTGTCAGGGTCATGGTGGGCTTGACAACCAGTTGTGGTTTTAAAGGACTTACTCCTTCCAAAGAGAGTGTGGGTCCCAGAATTTTAAAGGGAGCAATAGTCTGTATTTTATCAGCAGATACATGGAGTCTGCCTGTCTGTAGACATTTCTGAGTAACCTTATATAACTCTTCTAATTGTTGGGGGCTTGGAGCTCCCAAGGTTATATCACCCATATAAATGTACACAGTGGCATGTGGCAGCAAGTGAGCAGGCCTTAAAAGGGTCTTCACATAGCTTTGGCAGAATGCTGGGCTATTGGCCATACCTTGGGGTAAAAGAGTCCATTCATACCTCTCATCAGGCATTTTAAAGTTGGTGGAAGGTACAGAGAAAGCAAATTTTTCACAGTTCTGGGGTTGTAGAGGGATAGGAAAAAAAACAATCTTTAATGTCTATAACTGTAAGAAATAAATCTGAGGGAATAGCAGGGATCCAAGGCAGTCCCCTTAAGGGTGTACCCACTAGGGTCATTCTAGCATTGACTTTACACAAGTCTTGCAACATTCTCCATTTACCAGAGGCTTTCTTAATAACAAAGACAGGTGTGTTCCATGGTCTTAGACAGAAGGCCGGATGTGGCCCAACTGTAATTGTTCCTACATAATTTCCTTTAAAGCCTGTAGCTTTGTCTCAGGCAATGACCACTGCTCCACCCATACCGGCACCCCAGGGGACCACCGGATAGCCGGAACCTGAGGGGTAGTGGCCCTTAGAATTGGGGGTGAATGGGTCCCCCCATAATTGATATGGTGAGGCAACGCCTGAGTTGCTGACTCAGGAAGCTTATCAGACTCTTCAAGGTCCAAAAGGTCATCATAAAAGGCCTTGCTATCAGTGGTTATGCAGGCCTGTGCATCCCCCCAAATATCTTGTCCTATGAGGTTGGCGGATAACCCGGCTGCTACCAGGGGTCAATTGGGGGTGAATGGGTCCCCCCATAATTGATATGGTGAGGCAACGCCTGAGTTGCTGACTCAGGAAGCTTATCAGACTCTTCAAGGTCCAAAAGGTCATCATAAAAGGCCTTGCTATCAGTGGTTATGCAGGCCTGTGCATCCCCCCAAATATCTTGTCCTATGAGGTTGGCGGATAACCCGGCTGCTACCAGGGGTCACACCTTCTCTTTAGCTCCATCTGCATCCTGCCAGGTGAGCCATTCTCAAGTCTCCTCTGATGGGGTGTATCCTCCCATACCTAGGATTCAGGGCCCAGAAACAAGGTGCCATTGTGATGGGACCTCCTCCTTTCTAAGAATGGTCCTATCAGCCCCCGTGTCCACTAGGCAGTGAAACCTCCTGCCATCTATTTCAAGATCCGTCTTGGGCCTTACACCAGGGATAATAGGGACTGTCCAATTCACCATAGGTTTTTCTCCTCTCCTGACCCCTCCCCCAGGGCACTGTAAATGTAGCCGATCATGGGGAAGTCCTCCTTTTGTCAGTGGGGCTGGAGGCTGCCCCCCACTTAGTTTAAAGGCTTTCCTTCAATATCAAATCTGGATTCACAATCCTTCTGCCAATGGAACCCTTTGTGACACCAGGGACAGGGCACAGATGGGGGTCTTTTGGATACTTCACCTCCAGGCTTAGGCCGGTTCTCTCGCTGAGGACAATTTTTTTTTTAATATGGCTGGGCTGGCCACAGCCAAAACATGGGCCTTCTATTCCTCTAGGACCTGTTGTTACCTGCTGTCCCAGCTTAAGTGAATTAA
>NW_008330570.1:2376983-2414459 GCF_000622305.1 Nannospalax galili
TCCTCTCAGCCTGTATCCTGCATTCCTCCTTAAAGAGGGCACACCATTTAATATATATAGGGCTAGGAAGGACTGCTTTGGCGAGGTCCAGCCAATCCTTTGTAGTACACTGCTGATGAGCCAAACCTTGGAGGAGAGTATCTACCCAGGGTGATCCCGGGCCATCCTCAGCCACCGCTTTTTTAAAATTCCTTTAAATCCTTTGCCTCCCAGGGATACCAGGGGTCAGGGCATGCGCCTCCTGGGCTTACATTAATAGGATACGCTTCCACCTGTGGCCTCACAGAAGCTTCCTGAGTGGGGCCAGAATCCTGGAAATGGGGATGGTTTTCATGGGCTTCAGGAAGCCCTGAAGCTGGCCAGGGCACGCCTTAGGTGCCGCTTGTTACTTTGGCCGCTTTTGGTTTCACTTCTGTTGCATTTCTGCATTCTTCCTCAAACTCTTCCCATGATTCCCATGCCGGGGTTTCTGAAGGCTCATGAGGAGGTGGCCCTGAGGGTTTAGGGCTCTCAAGCTGAAGGCATGTGCTTTTAAGGCCGAAGTAATAGGGTAGAACTCCAGCAGAAGATCAACCCCCATTTGAACCTCCCTTTGTCAACCTAGCTGTTCCACATGTTCCCATGTATCCCCAGTAAAAACATTAGCCCCAAGTATCCAGGGAGCCAAATGAATCGCCTCTGCCCAAACCTTTTGAGCTACTGGATCTAACAGATCCAATCCCCTGCTTTTAAGCATGTCTCTCAGTGCTTTAAGTGCTGGGTCCTCAGACTTAAAAGTTGCATTACCCATCTTTCCAGGTCTTGCTTATCCTGAACTTCCAGATTGGCCCCAATCTGTTTTCTTCTTTCTTTCTTTTCTTCTTTTCACCTTCCTTCGAGTGCCATGCTGGGTGCCAGTTGCAGGGGGGTTTGTACCAGTGACTCCTGCGCAGTGATGATTGGGGATGAGTAAGCATGCCGTTCGCCAGCCCACACCACCCCCAATACCAGGAACACTCAGGCACAACGGGGAGCCTAGTCAAGCAGGGACTCATTTATTGCAGGTGTTACAGAGCTTATAAAGGCACCTGGAAATCCCCTCTCCCCCCCCTCCAAGGTGTATCTTAAGGATGGTCACACACAGATCATGCACTCCTCAGCAGTGCAGAAGTATTCTTCAAACTTTCAAAGCAAGTCAGGCTGTGCCCCAGTAACTTCCTTTTGGACTTCTGCAAGGTGGGGCCTTTAGGTCCCCACACAAGTGCTCCAGACAGAAACACATTCAAGAAAAATCATTTAATATGCACTTAATCCAAACTCAGAAGGCTTTAGAGTAGAGGTAGAGACATGATGATTCTCATAGGATAATACATCCATAAGAGGATCCAGGCTAGAGGAAACTGAACCTGCCATAATTATGATCTTGGAAGCCCCCTCTCAGGTGGTGAATTGAGCACAAATAAATATTTTTCTCTCAAATTTACAAGTCGAGAATGGTTGCCCAAGTCAACAACCTAATTATGTGATCACTGGAGACCATGGATGAATTTGTGAGCTCTTGGGGGTAAATATATCTCATTCAGGAAAATTGTCTCAGTTATCTGATTATTCCACTACCTTATGATCATGTTACTCTTCCTGGAAATGAATTTAGAGCTTGAAGTTTGAGATTATCCCAGTGTAGCTCTTGTGTTCTAATAATGAATTTTCCATCCATCCATCCATCCATCCATCCATCCATCCATCCATCCATCCATCCATCCATTAATTAAGCCATCCATCCAAACAGCAAACACATCCTGAGCATTTACACTATGTTTGGTCCTAATCTAGGAGTTGGCGATAAGGTGTGAAGATAGTTATTTGTTTGTTTCCACCGCAGGCTTTTTTTCTTGCCTTTCCTCTGATAAAAGGAAACTTACAATGGCTTTGGTTTAAAGTGGATCACCTCTCTCCATAGATCTAGGCATTGACCCTGATTAACTGGGTCAGTGAATCTCAAAATTACACATTACCCTTCCAGCAATTGATCACAGTGAGATTCCTGTGTCTTAAGTCATATCATTAAGAAACACAAGAATCAACTCAAAGACTTGCTTGAGATCAAATCCATGGATCTCTCTGCTCCTAGAAAGGATTTCTAAGGTTGTGGGACACTATTTGGACAGAACAAGGGAAAGCCCTCAGTGTACAGAGTCAAAGCAAGGAAAGTGTAGTTAGATATCAAAGTAAGAACACAGGTTCAGCTTAGATCCTTCTTACCTTTGACTCAAGCTTTACCTGAGGCTATAATCTATTCAATTATTGAGACTAATAACTTTGTTTGAATGTTCAAGTCAGTTTGAGATAGGCTCTTTTACTTATGGTTGAAATGTTTCAACAGATGAAGAGGCAGAATTTGTATAGTTAAGATCTTGGCTGGGATAAATAAGAAGCATTGATCTGGGGGCTAGGCTGCTTGGGCTTGAATCCAAGCTGCACCATCCACTAGCTACATGAATTCTTGTGCCTCATTTTCTTTACTCATAAAATGGGAATAATATCTTTCCTCATAGTGAGACAGACCCTACAAGGAATTACGGCCAAGAATGTGAAAATAGTTGAAAAGTTGCTTGGCACACAGGAAATTCCATGTAATATTTTTTAAGAGTGAATAAAGTAGTGAAAAACAGTTGGTTCTCAAACTGGCTGCTAACTCTAAGGAGCTGTGGGACCAGATAACGGTAGCACCAATCATCACGGGCACCACTAATCTGAGTAAAGAGTTTTCAGCACTTACTTGTAAGGACTATTTGAATAAAATACAAATCTTCACGATCTCTTAAAACCATCAAGTTATTTTATTACCACATATATGAGTAATGGAACTTTCATCAAGAGTGAAAGCTAATGAACTCACTTAAACAATGGCCTGGTGAATTTGTCAGACCAGCGCTTTTACTTCCTTACCTAACATACAGTAGACTACTTCCTTTCCCATTTGTATGTTATGATACACTCATAAAGATTGTGCCATGATCATCCATGGTAGATTGTCTATAAAGACAACAAAAATGTCTTATTTGCCACAATGACATGTGGACTACTATGATGTTTTCTACTTGTGTGTCACCATGGTGTGTAGTACCTTCTGATCTTATGACATGGGGTACCTGTCTGTCAAGATGTCACTGCAACATTTTTCCATCATGATGGCATAGAATGCCTCCTACTGTGGCTTGATATGCCTTAAAATAACCAGTCTTACTGTGACACTGTGTGCTTATCATTAATGATGCTCCACCAGTGCTGGTGGTAGGAGGCATTTGGCTGTCCCAAAGGCACAGACCTCCTGTTTTGTGATTTTACAGTTTTCCAGCATTCCACAGATCAACTCCAAGTCAATTCTGTGTAGTTTATACACTATAACTTTGACCGACCAGCATCTTGTTAGTCATTTTATTTAATCAACCTAAAGCTCCAAATATTTGAAATGCTCCCCAGATGAACCTTATCCTCCTTACTTGCTGAATCTTATCTTCTTGACTCATCAAGTGGCCTGTCTTATTGGTATCAATCTGAGCTCTCTCCCTAACCTCAACCTTGAGAGTTATCTGAGTCACTGTAGTGTTATTCCATATACCATATGAGTTACCAAGTGCATCGATCAATTTTCATTGCTGTGTCAGAATACTTGTTGTAAATAACTTAAGAGAGGAAAAATTTTTTTTGGCTCATGTTTTTGGAGATCTTATTTGATCATGGTGGGGAAGATGTGGCAGATCAAAGTAGCTCAGGTCATGACATCTAGGAAGCAGGGAATGTCTACACTATGCCAATTGGATTACTACTTCCCTTTTCATCCATTTTGTGTCCATACTGGATAGTTTTGCCACATTCAGAGTGGGCCCCCACCTTAGTCAGCCTTCTCTAGAAATGTCTTCATAGATACATCCAGAATTATGTTTTATTAATTTCTAGTTATCTCTCAATCAAGTGAAGATCAAACAGCATTACAAGTCTTAGGGTATCACTTTCTAAATATGCCCCTAACCTGTTTCCCTGTCTCTATTCTCACTGCTCCTGTGAGGAGAATGTGGCCTTCCTGCTTCCAGAGAGGCCCCTAGTATGTGCCTTCTCAGTCTTATGACTAGAGAGATCACTCTAAAACAGATTGATAGTGTCTTTGGAGATCTGAAATTTGGCAATTATACTTTGCTTTTTCAAATACATTAAAACCTCACATTATTAGTCCAGCTCCTGAGGCTTTAGCTCTGATCAATTTCTAACACCTGTCTCTCAGAGCTTTCCTTTGAATTTTCTGTATTTCAACCTCCTGTTTTTCAGATCCATTGTTCATGCCTTGTGTACCATCAGATTTGCCTACTCCTCTGATATGGTGAAGAAGGTAGGTTCTGATGAGACTGCTTGAGTGTGTCTACTGGTTCCAGGATCTGAGAAATTTCTGATGTTAGATAAGTTACCTAATCATTCTTAATTTCATTTCTTCTTCATCTGTAAATGGTATCAACAGTATAGCTACCTCATAGGTTTGCTGTAAAAATGAAAGAGTTAGTTAATATAGAAAACTTAGAACATTGTCTGACCTCTACACCCTGATATAGGTGTCCCATTTAGGGATGAGTACTTTGCAGTCTCTTATTCGCTACATGGTGACCAATTGTGAGTCTCTGTGCTAATTGTCATCCGCTGCAAGAAGAAGCTTCTCTGATGACAGTTGATTTACTAATTTCTGGGCATAACAAGTCATTAGGGGTTGTTTTAATACTATGTTTAGTTAGCAGAATAATAGTAGTATATTCTCCTCTATGGTCTGTGACCTGCCTAGCCCAGGTTCTTGGCCCTGATGATAGTGCCAGGTATGGGCTCTATCTTGTGAAGCAGGCGTTAAATCTAATCAGAAAGTGATTGGTTACTCACATAGCATTTATGCCACTATTGCACCAGTGGTTAAATCCTTTATCAAGTATTTCTTCAGTATTCAAGCCAAACATTGAATCTTTCATAGGGTTGTTCTTAAACACTTGTTACATTTTCACTTTATTTTAATGTTATTTTCCTATTCCCTCTAATAAATCCTAAATTCTTAAAGGCAAAAACCACTTTAGATGTCTTCAGCACTCAGCATGATAACTAGTACAAAATAAGTGCTCAAATCCAGTGGTTGATTACTTCTTATCTTTGAAATTGTAATGAACTGAACATTTTGATCAACTGGAAACATTCATCTCAGATGCTCATTGTACATGTCGAGAGACTCTTCTAGGTCTCCTAGACAAGGAGTAAGGGATCTTAATTAAACAGTACAGGATTTGATAAATCTGGATGAGCAATGACATCAGCAAGATGGCAACACTGGTGTGTACACCCAGATCCATGCATCACTGGTGTATATACCCGGATGCACTCATCACTGGGAACTCTGATCCAGCTGTCTTAAAGAAAAAGAGATTTATTATTCCTGATAAGAGGTTTGAAGATAGGATCATTTCTAGTTAGTAACTCCAGGAATGCAACTGCATAATGGAGAACTCAGTTGTCTTTTTTGATCTTCCAGCTTGCTGTCTTTAGGTTTCTCTCAAGATAGCCTCTGAATAGTTCTTGAGACAGAGAGTGTACCCCTTCACATCAGAAATTAAGCACTTTACTCAGAAGTCCCAGTAGATCTCATCTTACATATTATAGGTCAGAAATTGGATGTAAGGCTGTATATACCAACCACTAGCAAGGGTAATACAATCTTTGTGTTGGGTTTAACCAATACGATTTTATTTGAGCCTAGAAGAGAAGCAAGGACAGGAATAAGATCAAGGCTTTCCAAGCATGAAAGAAGGGGATCTTGGTCACTGGGTAGGTGATCACAGATAGCCTTATAGGCTCTCATAAAATGGAGAGGGAGCCTTTCACATTATCTGTAAAGATGTTATGCCTATTCAAATTTTATGTTAAAAACAAATAAAAATATCATATTTACATGTAAATAGAACTGACAATGATCCAAATATGGCCTAGCCTTTGGGTGAAAAAGCTCTGCATTTATCACAGAGGTTTCCCAGCTTAGCATTTACCAGCTCTTGAAAATTATTCAGTCATTTTAGCCTTCAGGGTAATTGCTTACGATTGGAGACACACACATTTCCTCAGATAAAACCTATTTTTACCCATTGCAAAGGCATAGAAACAAAGCTCTCAGCATTACTGTACCTTTCTTCTGACTACACATGGTTTAACCCTTCAGTAGTTTTCACTGTCCTTTAGAAAAAGGAAAAAAAAAGAGTTAAAAAAACTAGAACATCAGCAAAACACAGAAGTTCTCTGTGATTTGGCTTCCTTGGGCTCTCCAGCACAGTGCCTCCTGCTCCACTATGAGCTTTTGGCTTTGAAGCCACATAGATATGCTTTCAAGGTTCCAGACATACCACATTCCTTTTCTTTGTTTTTGTTTTCTGGCCTTTGCTCTTTGTCTGTCTGCAAACTTTACTCATCCTTCAAGGCCTAAGTCTTTTTTTTTTTTTTTTTTTCCAGACTGAGACTTCCACATTCCTTTTGTTTTTTTTTTTTTTCTGGGCTTTGCTCTTTGGCTGTCTGCAAACTTTACTCATCCTCCAAGGCCTAAATCTTTTTTTTTTTTTTTTTTTATCAGACAGTAGATGGCTATGGTCAATACACATTGTGTAAAACTATGAAAATTTCGAAGAATAAATAAAAATATTAGAAAGAATTGTGGTATTTCCTAGGCTTCTGTGTCAGATCACACGCCTTTGTGTGTAGCCCCAGCATCAAAGTGCCCCCCGCTAGAGCCATGATTGCCATCTTGTAAACACCTGCCCTCTGGAATGTGGGGTACCTGAGTCAGCCAGGTGGCTCTGCTACTGCCCGATGCCTGTTTCTTGCCTCGACCAGGGTCATAATGACAGCAGGGGTGGGAAATAACCGATTTTTACATGTTAAGTGTATAGTTTTCTTAATAAATCAGAGATAACTTGGTGGATGTGTTACTTATTGCTCTCTTTTAAGACATATCCCAATTTGAGTCATAATCTGATCATTTATAAATAGATTAGCTACTTGTAAATGGGCACATTTCTGCATATTTACCTTGACATACATGCACTAATGGCAGTGAGAACCATTAGTGAATTCATTATTTTTGAATTCAAGTTGTACTTCTACTGCTAAGGTTAATTATTGATTTGTTTTATTCTGTGATTAAAGCCATTAACTACTATTAGCAAATGATGATGTTTACGCATGTTTGACTATCAGCTGGCTTGCATTTCATAGCAGGGCCCAGATTAAATGATTACTCTCTGGGACTGACATCTAGAATGGTGATTCACAAATTCACTGAAGGCACCCAGTGATTTTTTTCCTTGTGATGGAAGAATAAACAGAATCTGATTGCCTCTACTAATTATTCTTCCTGAGCAGATAGACACTGGCTGTTATTTACCTTTAGTTGAATTTGGCCCCTGTCCTTATCTGATTTTGGATGACCAGACTTCTGAGCAAGAGTTGAAAGGAGTGTGAGAAGTCTCCAGTCTTTAGGGACTGCAGACCCTGCTTTTAATTTACTTCTATCAGGGAAGTGGAATGGGCTCATTTGCTCTTTGAAATGGCTGAGAATTGCATCTTGAAGCCCAGAGCTTGGCTTCACCTGGACTGTTCCTGCCAATGATTGGAAGGCATTGCATGCTGATGACGTCTGTGAAAAGGTCTTACCTTTTCTAACTGCTCCCACACTAGGAAAGGGATGTCCTGAATCTACTTGGCACCACTGAAATTGAGTTTCTGGATGTAGGAGGGCCAATACTCAGGGAGCATACTTTCCTCCTCACTCTCTGTTGTCAGAAGTCAAAGTCTTAACACATTGCACCCAATATGGGATCACCAGTGGCTTGGGTGGGGTGAGGGCTCTGCTCTATCAGGAGTTCCTCCTTGTACCTTGTCTATCCTTTAAGGCCTTGGCCTTCTTTGCAGCTTTGTCTGTGACCATGCCAACAGTACAGAGAAAGAGAGGGGAAAGCTTGTGTGGAGGGCTAGGTTAGGCCTTGTATTCCCACTAGCCAGAACTGGCATAGACACAACTGAGGAAAGGTGGAAAGTGTGGCCTGGTATCCCCGTCTGACAAAAAGAGACACTTCTCAGTTTGGAAAGTGATTTTGGCTAGGGTGGGCTGCGGTCTCCTTTGCTTCTTCCTATTTGGAGAAGCATGCTCATGCAGAAGGGTTTTCAAACCTGCACCACTTTCTCAGCTTGTCATTTCTTTCTATGATGTCAGAGGAACCAGTCACTCCAGGCTAACCCCTCCTGAATGCTCGTCTATTTTCTACAGGCAGAGGCTAGTTTGAGGGTAGCAACATCATAGTCTCAGCTCCTGCAGATCTAATATACTGTGGGGTCCACGGTAAACATTTGCTGAGTGAATAACTGTCCAATTGAATGATTTTTGGTGAACCTAAGGCTCCTGTCATCTGGCTTTGACATATATTCCTTTTAGAAGGCTCATCTCTTACCCTTTCACAAGCCTTCCTGATGGTTATCTACAGTTCATCTTTCCCTGGGAGACGGTTCAATTAAGACACCTCAAAATGAGTCCATGAGTTGAAGGTACAGCCGGCTGCACTCTGATTAACTTCCTATTCATCAGTCACAGAGATATATGATGGGAATTACCAGGGCAGGCAGGAAAGAGGGCAGCCAGGCTGGAGGGTGGGAGGTAGTAGTCAGGGGTTCAGAGTTTGGTATATTAAGAAGATGGAAAAAGTGCCAGGAGAGGGATGGGTGTCTACAAGAGAAACCTCAGCACACAACTTGAGATATCATGGGGTCTTCTAGGAAGTGAATTTGTGATGCCTTAACTCTGGAGTGTCAGACTCTAAAGTTAAATTGAACTTTCTCACAGCATGAAAAGGATAATATACATTAGAAGGTAGAGAAGGCTAATGACTTACAGGGTTTGCAGAAGGCATTTTAGGGGTGTTATGGGGCAGCTTTTCTCAGTTATGTGATCTAGGCACTGACTTAAATGGACCAGCAATGGTGCTTGTAACCTAGAAAGGCTGTTGCTCCCTGGGCCTCTGTGGGTCAGAAGAAATCATTTTCTCTAATTTGCATTTGAGTTGTTGGGAAGATCTCATATCTGCATTGCTTCCTTTGGATGTGAATTTTTGGGGCTGTCCAGAGTCTGGGAGTTTGCTGGGCATTCTTGACTTGTGGCTGTATCACCCCAGTCTCTGCCTTCATCTTTACAGTCTTCTCCCTGTGTGCCAATCTGTATTTGTGTCAAAATTTTCTGGTTTTACAAAGACATACTTACATGGATTCACTATTACTCTAAGGACTCTATCTTAACTTTCTATTGACAAAGACTCTATTTCTAAATAAAGTCACTTTCACAGGTTCTAGAAGATTGGACATCAGTATCTTTTGGGGACTGGGACACAATTTCACCAACAACAATTACCAAAATTATATTGGCAACATTAACCTCATACAAGCCTGGAACCTACCCATCATGCTGCAGCCCTTCATCCTGGTGCTCACCAGGAGTCCCCACTGGATATCTTCTGAGCAGTTCCCACAATCATGAAGAAACTCATCACCTCCTCTCCTCCCCTCCAGTCTACTCCTTGCTCTGTGATCCTTAGCTTGGGGAATGACACCATCAGCTCCATGGTCCATGCCCAGAAACATGGGCCTCTCTGTGAGTCCTCTTTTCCCCTACCTGTTGCAGTCAATTGTCCAACAGTGGCCAGCATCAGAGTCAGCTTCATGGTGATGGCGGTAGTGTAGCAGCAAAAGGGTCTGTGCTCAGAAAGGCCTGTACTTGAGCTTTGATACTATGTGTTTGTGGACTTGGACGTTTTGATAAAACTACTTTTGAAGCTGTATTTTTTCATGAAGTCCACTCTGACAGTGGTGCATGGAATGGGGGCTCACCTCTTAATACAGTGCCAGATAGATCCTTGGGTATTGTCCAAGTGAGAACCATGGTAAGGGGGTAGCATGGGGCCTCACTGTGAAGACTGAGAAGCCAGGAGGGTCTGACCTCACCCCTAAGTATTCTTTTTGAAAAAAAATCTATTATTTTTATTTTATATGTACAAGTATATTGCCTGCACATATGTGAGTACACCCATGTCATGCAATGCCACAGAGGTCAGAAGAGGGTGTTGGATCTCTCGGAACTGGAGTTAAGGATGGTTCATAGTCACCATGTGGGTGCTAGGAATTGAACCTGGGTCCTCTGCAAGAGCAGTCAGTGCTCTTAATCGCTGAGCCATCTCTCCAGCCCCACCTCTAAGTATTCTTAAGGCAGATCTGTTCTAGTGATCTGAGGGTCTTCTGGTACTTTACTTTGGTTGAGGACTTGCATTAGCCTTTGTTAAACTACTGAAGTCTAGAGAGACCAAGAGACAGAGGTAAGAAACAGAGCTGTTTACACATTTGGAACAAGTCACCCCACATTTTTATATGGCAATGAATCTCATTAGTTATGTAAATTATGTAAGTCACCCTACTTGACACACATGTTCAAAGATAGTTGAGCTTTAATTCTCCTAAGTATCTCTCTAGTCCTCTCATAACCCTTCCCTTCCATTTCCATGAT
Source organism: Nannospalax galili (assembly GCF_000622305.1). Classification (NCBI taxonomy): domain Eukaryota; kingdom Metazoa; phylum Chordata; class Mammalia; order Rodentia; family Spalacidae; genus Nannospalax; species Nannospalax galili. The sequence continues at coordinate 2,387,575 of NW_008330570.1, forward strand.
GCCATCCAGAACCAAACTCCTTTCCAAGACTGTTTAACAACCTCTTGTTTGTCTTTGTTCTTATAGCCCAGGTTCCTAGTAGAGGGTTTGGCACTGAGCAAGGCTTCCAACAGATATACGATGAATAAATGAACCAATTAAATAAGTAGGAAAACTGGTCTTGAACGTATTTTGTTATTTCTAAAGGTCATTAAAATGCCTCCTAGGTATACCACCGAGAAGGAACCTTGGGAATTAATCAATTCTGCCCTGTGGTCTTTGCCAGGAGTTGGTCAGAGCCCTGTACTAATCTGTATGGTCAGGTATGCACCTACTGTCCCTACTCTTCTCCTTGGGAGGCTCCAATTGCAGGCTGAGGATGCATAGTGGGAGGACCAGATAGACTTCAAAGGTGGAAAGCTGTTGGTAAAACATTTGAATGACAAAGGGGCAGAGTTTATTACTGGAAACATAGACAAGTTTGTTCTTCAGTGATGTTTATTGTATGACATATTTAGATAATAGAAGCTTTGCTGAAAGAGCGAGAGATAGGTACAGGCCAATAGTTCACCCCAGCAGGGCAAGGAGTGTAGACAGAGAGTGGTGTGCCTTCATCTTTTCTCCTCTGCTTCAATTCACTTAATGAGGTATGGGTTTCCAGGAGGTTCCTAGAGTGCATAAGAAACTTTTCTTGACGAAGTACGAGGATGGATGCCTGTACTCTGGTTGGTTTAGTCTCCATCACTCTGGTTTCTGTAATTCTCAGAGCAGACTGGACAGTTGATTGGGCTAATTCTGCTTCCCCTTCTGTTTTAGTCCATTTGGGCTATGGTAACAAAAATATCAGAAATTGAAAAAAATATCAGAAATTGGGTAGCTTATAAATAATAAAAATATATTTCTTAAAGTTAGAGAAGCTAGGAAGTACAAGATCAGGTCACTAGGAAATCTAGATTCTGGTGAGGGCTTGGTCTTTGTTTCCTAGATGGTGTCTTTTTGTTGTGTCCTCAGATGGTAGAAGGGGATAGATAGCTCTCTGGGATATCTTTATAAAAACACTAAACTGTTTGTGTAGGCTTTGTTCACATTACCTGATCATCTCCTAGGAGCCAGAGCTCTTAATACCATTACTTTGGGGGATTAAGATTGAGTGCATGAAATTTGGAGGAACATAAACATTCAGGTATTGCACCTTCAAGAATCCATGACTCAACCTAGGCGTCCATCTAAGCAGGCATAGAACTCATGCCTACCCACCACTATAAGGTTATGTTCTCTAATGTTCCAATGTCTCTTCCACCTGGGAAATAGTTAAGAAAATTCACAGCTACTATGTATACAATAATAGACTTCAGCCATATACTGATGATAATGTGCCCAGAGCACACTTAGGGGCCTTTATCATAACACTGGGTTGTTTTATTAGAACAGGTATAGATTGTGTGGTTTGTTTGAGAACAAAGAGGGATGCCCAGCAAGTACTGTTGGATAGGTATCATTGTCATTGAAGGCAGGTCTGGCCACTCATGGGAAGTCTTTTAATAGCATATGGTACTATTGGAACTGGTGGCTCATGGAAGGAGCACCAAAGTTGCATCTTGGTGACTGTAGCAGCTGTAAATCAGCAGGTAACACATGTGCCAGCTGATTTTTTTCCATATCTTTTCTTGACTAACAAGGGATAGAATGCAAAAGCTGTGAACAACTCGAAAGTTCCTTCCAAGGACTTTCTGGAATACTTCCCTGCATTGACATGAAGACTTTCTTCCCTGAAGGCTCTCCCATCTAATGACTGAGCATGGTATAGGCACTGAGGTAGCACATTCTATCAAGAGGTGAAACTACTCCAGTACATGACTCAGACTTTAAGGCCTTCTGATGACTTAGTCAAGCTTCTTTGAGATTGCTATAGTCTGAGGCTCTTCCTTTCTCCTTCCCTCTCTTGCTTCTTCCAGATATGTCAGATCTAGTCATAGGTTGAATATTTCACCATCATTCTTCTGCTTTTTCCTTCAACAAATTTCCTGCAAGTCCCTGCCCATTTTGTTGTCTGTTTCACAGAAACCTAAGCGAAACCCATCTATCTACATGACTTTCATGTTTCATGTTAATGACTGTGGTATTATGTCCCTCATAAAGGAGGCACAATTAGGAAAGGGAAATTGGAAGGAGGCCTTGGGGGTTTTGGTGTCTTAGGAAAACTGTAGAAATGGATATGGGGTCACATTCAGGCTCTAAGAGGTTAGGGTACAAGGGCCCAGGTACCGGGGGCAAAGGTGAGCTTAGCCTGGATTCTATTCAGTTAGTAAAACACAGGAGTAACTTAGTACCGTAGATGTGGTTGTAATTGAGAATGGTAGGACTAGATCCATAGACAACAAACAGAACACTCACCATTTTCCAAGCACTACAGAAGCTCCAAGCATCAAAGTACAACCTTAATGAGGGAGTGGACACTTCTTAAAATGACGGAGTTGTGAACTGGTGAGATGGCTTAGTGGTTAAGAGCACTGGCTGCTCTTGCAGAAGACTAAGAATCCCAGCTCCCATATGGTGGCTAACAACTGTACATAACTCCAGTTCCAGGGGATCTGACATCCTCTTCTGTTCTTCGTGGGCATTGCATATCACAGGTGCATTTACATATATGTAGGCAACACATTCATACACATAAAATAAATACATACATTAAAAAGCGGCAGGAATTGATGTGATTTCCCATCCTGGTTAGGTGAAGACCTGAGTCAGGCTGAATGTAATACAGAAAAGTAAGATAATAATACATTTGTTATATCTCAGTATTCTGGAGGGTTATGTGCATGCTTAAAAGAATTGACAGTTTCTCTGTGTGGTTAGGGGGAAAGCACTGCAACCACATATATTCTCCAAAACAAAGACTGAGGCAGGAATCAATAGCCAAACATAGAGCATGACAGTGGGACTCTACTTTCTTATGTCAGAAAAAGCAAATCTGAGGACAGGAATGGCTCTTTGCACCTGAGTGTATTAATCAAGTCCCCAAACACAGCAGAGGACTGTAGCCAAGTTGGGTCCTGGACATTAGCAGCCGTACATGCAGAGAAGGTGCGAATGAATTGGGGGTAGGTCTCCTCAGTGACTGCTGTGTGATCATCAAAGTGTAAGAAAGACTGGGTATATTTTCAGGTGAGACATAGAGGAGCATCCTGAGCTGTTTCTTCTTCACTAGCTTTTAAACATGAGTGTAATGCCTGTGTGTGTGTAAGTGTACCCATGTCACGCAGTGTCTGTGGAGAGGGCGTTGGAACCCCTGGAATTGGGGTTATGGACAGTTGTTAGCCGTCATGTGGGTGCTGGGATTTGAACCTGTGTCTTCTGCAAGAACAGTGAGTGCTCTTAGCCACCGAGCCATCTCTCCAGCCCCTTCGCTGGGTTTTTAATTGCACTTTTAATAAGAGTGAACAGTGAGTTGCTTCCAGAAGGTCTGAGGGAAGAACTGAAAGCAACCTACACCAACACACATTTTGACTTTAAAGATTCTATAATGGACTTCTATATTTTATTTGTTGAATGACAAAATATTTGTGAATAATCTAACTACCTATGAAAGATAACACATTTTAATTTGTAAAATGCCCTCAAGTAGTACACCTTTAAAATGCTGAAAATACTACCTACAATGCCATCAGACAGGCAATCTTTGCTAAATTTAAAAAGAAAAAGCAAAGTAATGCATATATAGAATACAGTGGAGAAGTATGAAAGTAAAGTCACTTTCTGCCAGCCAATCCCCAATATAAATTCACCTAATATCAGAGCCTCAAAATACATGAAGCAGGACTTTATCACTGACCAGGATGGAGTAACAGCAGTCAGATATATCCTCCTTCTTAAACAAAAGGAGAAAAACCATGAAATTGTAGTTTTGGACATTGGCTACGAGGCAGTTCTGGATATTGACCTTGAATGAGGAGACATGATGGAGGGGAACCTTGCAACTGACCCAGTTTCTGCCTGGAGGAGTGTTTCTAGGCTGTGGCACTGGGAGAGGAGGTTTGCATAGACATTTTCCTGAGTTGTGGAGATAGAGTTAAGACTTTGGAGAGGCCAAGACAGCTGATATCTTTAGAGAAGGATCCTTGGAAGTTTGGAATAGCACAACAATGAGAAACCTTCATAGAAGAAAAGTTTCAGCGTTCCACTGGGCTCAGCTCAGGGTCTGAGCATAGAGTAGCCAATATACGCCTATGAAAGAAAGAACTGGAAAGAAGTGGGGAAAGTAAGTCTTGATCTTATGGAATCAAGAATAGATTGTAGTCCTCACTGACAGAGTGAAAGAACCTTGTAAGGCACAGGTATCAGATAAAATATGCAGCTTGTTTCCCACTGCATCCTGATCACCTGCACTCAGAGCAGCTCAATGTTCTAAGTTATTTGTTAGACCCTTCACAGGCTGTCCCTACCCCCAACCTTGTCCTTGGCCTCCTGCCACAGACTTGCCTGCCACCATGGTAAGTCAGATCCTGCCCACTGTGCCTTGATTCCCCTGTACCCTGAACAGCTCTACTGTCTCCCTGCACTCTGTCCCGCTTCTAGCCTCGGGCACAGGCCTGCTCCTGCTCTTTTCAGCTCCAGAGCTCTGGATTACCCTCTTAGTTCAAATCTGCCTACTGCATCCTGATTCCCTGTACTCAGACTAGCTTAATTCTCTACCTTTATTTGTTAGACCCTCTGTCTCCACCAATATCTTGCCCTTGGCCCTCCTCCTGATCTACTTGCCACACAACTGCCTACGACCAAGATCAGCCTACTACCCCATGAGAACCTGAAGCACACACCAACTAATTTTTCATGCCTGAGCAAAAAGCAACTAAGCTGGATCAACAATATAACCAGAACCAAACTTCAACTAAGCAAAGGCAAAATAGAATTTCCAGTCTGACATACAACCACCAAAAGACATCCATAGGGCGGTGCAAAAACACAAATAATATGAAAAGCCAAGAGAATATGTCCCAACAAAACTCACCAGTCCTACAGAAATGTACTATAATGAGAATTACCCCAAGGAAGCCCACGACACAGAATTTAAAAGAAGAATCATATATATGATTAGAGAACTTAAAGAACACACAGACCAACAACTCAAAGAGGATAGGTATAAACTTGTGATGAGGCTCAAAAAATGAAATAACAAAAACAATTCAGGACTTGAAAAGAGAATTCACAGAAGAGATAGAATTATTGAAAAAAAAACCTTTGATTATACTTTCCTTTTGTGTGTTTAAGGCTGTACAGTTGGCCCCAATAAACCAATTTATTTTTATTCTTAAGGTCATTTGGGGATCTGTTCCTCAGGGGTCACATGGGCTTGGCAGGAGTGCTTGGCTCCTTTCTTTCACCAATTCTGCCTATGTGAAGATAAGTCAAAGGTCCTGCTCAACCACACAAGCCAAAATGAAGAGATTGAAAAACTCAGTAAGTCGATTTGAAAAGACAGGAGAAAGCTTTACAAGCAAAATGTATATCAAGACTGGATGACAAAGTTGAAGAACTGGACTCTGCAAGCAAAGACTATAAAAAAAATTTAAAAAAATCACAGGAACAGAATATGCAGAAAACGTGAAACACCATGCAACAATCATATCTACACATCATAGGCACACAAGAATAAGAATCTCAGGCCAATGGTATTGACCAGTTCTTCAAAAGGATTATAGAAGAAAACTTCCCCAGGAAGTTAAGGAAAGACAAACCTATCATATACAAGAAGCACATAGAACACCCCATAGCATATCATAGTAAAAACACTAAATGTACAGAACAAAGAGAGGGTACTGAAAACTTCTAGAGAAAGACAAGTTACATATAAAGGAAAACCCATCAGAATTACAGCTGACTTTTCAACGCAAACTATAAAATCCAGAAGAGCCTAGACCAAATTATTCACAGTTCTAAATGAACATGGATGCCAACCCAGAATACTTTACCAAGCAAAACTATCAAAATCAAAGGGGAATGGGAAATTTCCTATGACGTGAATAGATGGAATAATTCATGTTCACCAAACTAGCCCTACAGAGAGTACTTTAAGCAATCCAAGGGACCAAAGACAGGAATGACTATACTCAAGAGGTTACAGATAGAAAACATAAATATAGGAACACAAAATAAGATCAAGAACACAAACAAAATGACAGTAACAAATACACATCTTTCAATAATAAATCTAAATATCAAAGCTCTCAACTCCCCAGTCAAAAGACACAGGCTAGTGGAATGGATTAAGAAACAAAAGTCCATCCTTTTGTTGTCTTCAAGAAACTCCTTGAACCTTCAAGGATAGGCACTACCTAGGGTGAAAGGATGGAAAAAATTTTCCAAGCAAATGGCACTAAGAAGCAAGAAGGTGTTGCAATTCTAATATGTGACAAAATAGACTTCAAGCTAAAACTAATCAGAAGAGATAAAGGTCACTTCATTTTAATCAAAAGAACAATTGGCCAAGAAGATATTAAAATCATGAACATATATGCACCAAACTCTGGTGCATCCAATTTCATAAAAACAGTACTACAGGACTTTAAGACACAGACCCCATCTCAGTAATAGTAAGTGACTTAAATACTCAAGTATCTCCAATAGATAGGTCAACTGGACAAAGACTAAATAGAGGCCTCTGAATTAAATGACTCCTTACATCAAATGTACCTAACAGACATCTACAGAATATTTCACCCAAGCAGCAAAGAATTATACATTCTACTCAGTAAGCTATGAATGCTTCTCTAAAGTGGATCGCATACTATGATACAAAACAGACTTCAATAAATAAAAAAATTTGAGTAATTCTATGTATTCTATTAGACCACAGTGCAATAAAGCAAAATCAACAGCAAAAGAAGCTCTAGTGACTACATAAATTCATGGAGATTAAACAGCACAGTCCCGAATGATGAAAGAGTCAAACAAGAAATTAAGAAAGAAATAAAAATATTCTTGGAACTAAATGAAAATGATAATACAACACAACAAAACCTCTGGGACACTTTAAAAGCAGTCCTAAGAGGGGAGGTTATAGCTTTAAGTACCTCCACTAAAAAACCAGAAAGAGCACATATAAATGGCTTAACAGTACAACTCAAGACTCTGGAAAGGTAAGAACAAACCAAGTCCAAACCTAGTAAATGAGAAGAAATTAATTAGAAAAATCAGCAGAAATTAATGAAGTAGAAACAAAGAAAGCAATACAAAGAATCAATGAATCTAAGAGCTGGTTCTTTGTAAAGGTAAGCAAGATAGACAAACCCTTAGCCCAGTTAATCAAAAGAAAGAAAGAGCAAATCCAAATTAACAAAACCAGAGATGAAAGGAGAAACATTACGACAACAAAAACCCAGAACATCATAAGGGAATACTTTAAAAACCTACACTCTATTAAATTTTAAATTCTGAAAGAAATGGATGAATTTCTAAATTCATGGGAACTATCAAAGTTAAACCAAGGAGAGAGTGACAGCTTAAACAAACCTATAACAAATAAATTTAAACAGCAACACAAAACCTCCTTACAAAAAAAAGCACAGGCCCAGATGGATTCACAACAGCATTCTACCAGACATTCAAAGAAGATCTACAACCAAAGTTATTAAATTATTCAAAAATGTAGAAACAGAAGGAGAATGCCCAAACTCCTATGAAGCCAACATTAATCTAATACCAAAATCAGGTAAAGACACAACAAAACAAGAAAACTATAGGCTTATATCCTTAATGGACATAGATACAAAGATTCTCAACAAAATACAAACCACATACAGACACAGGTCAAAAAGATCATCCACCATGATCAAGTTGACTTTATTCCAGAGATGCAGGGATGGTTCAATATTTGTAAGTCAATAAATGTAATGAATCATTTAAATGAACTTAAAGGCAAAAAAATCACATGATCATCTCAATAGATGCTGAGAATCCAACACTCATTCATGTTAAAAGTCCTAGAGGGAACTGTACTGGAGGGAACATACCTAAACATAATTAAAACTATATACAACAAACCAACAGCATCATTCTAAATGTATTAAAACTGGAAGCATTCCCATTAAAACCAGGAACCAGACAAGGCTGTCCACTATCTCCACTTCTTTTCAATATAGTGCTTGAATCTTTTGCTAGACTAATAAGACAAGAGAAGGAAGTTAAAGGAGTACTAATTGGAGAAGAGGTCAAATTATAACTATTTGTATATGATATGGTATTATAAACAAGAGTCCCCAAAAATTCTATCAGAAGACTGCTAGAAATGATGAATACTTTCAGCAAAGTGTCAGGTTATAAAATCAACTTAGAAAAATCAGTAGCCTTTCTATATACCAAAAATAAGCAATTGGAGAAAACATTCATGGACCCCCCCCCATTCAAAATAGCCTCAAAAAATCTTGGAATAAACCTGACCAAAGACAGTAAGGATCTCTACAATGAAAAATGTAAATCTTTTTTTAAGTTATAAATTCATTACAAAGTGATTTCACTTTTTAAAAATTTTTACAAAAAGTTTATTGAGAATTTCATACATGCATATAAGGTATTTTGATGAAATCCATGACCACTCCTTCCCCTCCAACATTCCCCCCTCTGAAGAACTAACCCTAAAATATTTTAAGCTCTGTTGGGGACCCCAGCTGTGTAAGGTAGCAGTCTTTCCATGTCCGGATAGCCCACAGGGCTCGGCGTTCATATGCAGAGACTCCTTTTATCAGCAGGGCGCCTTCCCACTCTCTTCCTGACTCATCTTTGAAGTAGCCGTCACAGAAACATGGCCTCTGGCTCTGAAACTGCCAGGTTTTCCTGTGTGATTTTCAGGCACTGTCTGACAGCCTGGCAGGAGCCCACCACCACATGTAAATAGGGTATCCTAAAAGCACCTATCAATTAAGGATTTTGCCACTGCCCCCACAGTATAAGTATCCTGGCTTTCCCCTTAATAAATCGGAGTTGCATCAGAGCTGTGTCTGAAGCTGTATCACTGAATCCTGCATCTCTCTGGAGAGGGCTGTCTCTTCGTAAACGACTCACGAAGGTCCTGCTTTCGCCATTCTGCACCTCCCCTTGCAATCCGGTGGCCAACGTCTCATTTTTCTTTTGTTTTCCAAGGCTGGACTAGTTGGTTGGGAAGAGTGGCTGGATACTCCAGTGCTTGGTACTCCTTTAATGAACAAGCACAACCATCAACAAGTCCAATTATGGCTATGTTCAGCAATCAGGCTCAGCTGAAATCGTGATGATGGTAGTTATTTCATGCAGAAAGGACTACTCTATACCATCATCTTATTAAAAGGTCCTGGAATTTAAAAGGATTTGGTGCTAGGATTCACATATGAGGGAGAACATACGTCGTTTGTTTTTCTGAGTCTGTGTTACTTCACTTAGTATAACAGTTTCTAGATCCATTCATTTACCTACAAATTTCATTATTTCATCTTTCTTTACTGCTGAATAAAACTCCATTGTGTAAATTTACCACATTTTTGTTAACCCCTCATCAGCTGAGGGACACTTAGCTTGCCTCCGTCTCTTAGCTATTGTGAAAAGAGCAGCAACAAACATGGTTGTACAAGTGTCTCTGCAATAGGATGAGTCCTTTGGGTATATGGCAAGGAGTGGTATAACCAGGTCATATGGCAGGTTCATTTTTAGTTTTTTAAGAGTTCTCCACACTGTTTTCCATAGAGGCTACATGAGTTTGCAATCCCACAGGCAGTGAATGAGCATTCCCCTTTCTCCACATCCTCGCCAGCATTTGGTATAATTTGTTCTCTTGATCCTAGCAGTCTGATTGGGGTAAGGTGATACTCTTTAAAGAAAAAGAGGAAGATAAAAGGAGATGGAAGGACTTACCATGCTCATGTATTGGTAGAATTAATATTATTAAAATGATCATCCTATCCAAAGCAATCTATATATCCAATGCAATGCCTATCAAAATTCCATGACATTCTTCATGAAGATAGAAAAAAATCATCCTAAAATTCATATGGAATCATAAAAGACCCCAGGTAATCAAAGCAACCTTGGACAAAAAAAGTAATGCTGGGGGGGGGGATCACTATACAAGATCTCAAAGTATGTTACAGAGCTATAGTCATAAAAACAGCACAGTATAGCAAAAACAGACACATAGATCAATGGGACATAATAGAAGACCCAAATATGAATGCATGCAATTTCAGCCACAGATATTGACAAAGGTACCAAGAACACACAATAGAAGAAAGGCAGCATCTTCAACAAATGGCACTGTCAAAATTGGATCACCACCTGTAGAAGAATGAAATTGGGCACTTAAATTTTCACTCTACACAAAATTCAACTTCAAATGAATCAAAGATCTCAGTATGAAACCTAAAACTCTGAAATGCTAGAAGAAAACATAGTCAGTACCCTAAGAGATACAGATGTAGGAAAGAACTTTCTAAATCAGACATCATTTGCTCAGGCATTAAGGTCACCAACCAATAAGTGGGACCTCATTATACTAGAAAGCTTCTGTACATCCAAAGAAACAACTAAGTAAAGAGGAAATCACTATGATATTGAACACTTTTTAAGATGTTTCTTAGCCATCTTTATTTCTTCCTTTGTGAACTCTCTGTTTGGATCTTATTTAATTAGGTGATTTGTTTTCTTGGTTCTTTGTTTTTTGAGTTCTTTATATATTCTGGATGTTAAACCTTTGTCAGATGTGTCACTGGTGAAGATTTTTTCCCACTCAGTGGGTTTCCTCTTTACTTCCTTGGTTGTTTTATTAACCAGTCATCACTTGAGGGACATTTATGTTGTTTGATTTCTTTGCTATTTGAAAAGAGCAGGAACAACTATGGATATACAGGTATCTCTACAGTAGGATGAATCCTTTGAGTATATGCCAAGGAGTGTTATATCTGGTCACATGGTTAATTAATTTTTAGTTTTTAAGAGTTTGCCACACTGCTTTCCATGGTTCCATAAATTTGCAATCCCACCAGCAGTGAATAAGCATCCCCCTTTCTCCATATCCTTGCCACCGTTTGGTGTGTTTTGTTCTCTTGATCTTAGTCAGTCAGATAGGGGTAAGATGAAATCTTAAAGTCATTTTTTATCTGCATTTCTCTAGTTACTAAGGATATTGAGCACTTCTAAAGGCCGTTTTTATTTTTTCACTTGAGATCTCTGTTCAGGTCCTAAGCCTATCTTTTTATTGCATTTTTTCCTTGTTTCTTTGTTTTTTGAGTTCTTTGCATATTCTGGATGTTAATCCTCTGTTGAATGTGTCGCAGGTAAAGTGTATACCTAAAGGCTGTATAATAAGAAACAAGTGCCAGATAGGAGAATTCTCTCTTCAAGTTGTTGGTCACGGTAATCCAAGAGACTTGCAAAATAACACGGGTTTTTGCCACAACCCTTGGTTACCGCCTAGAACTTGAAGGTAAGAACCTCTTGCTGAAGACAGGACATACATTAGGCACAGGACTTAGAGCAATGGAGGTGGAACTGACCTGGAAGCCTTCTCTTTGAAGACTATATCTCATAGTTCTAGAGGATAGTATGTAAGCTGCTAAGGAAGAAAAATTAATCAGTGGTCCAACCCAGCTCCAAAGCCTAATAACCATAATGACTAGTACAGCAAACTATCTCTATTTGTGCAGTAGTGGCACCTTTATCTAGGGGGCAATCGGCAGCTATCTAATTGGACTTAAAGCCCTCTCAATGGGAGGGAACTCATGGGTGACACTGTAAATATAGCAAATATACATGGCTGGAGAGGTCATAGATCCTGGCGGAAACCTTATCTCTATCATATATCCAGACAAATGAAAGTTCTTATTATATGCTAAATATGGATCCTTATATTATAGACAAGTGTACCATATACCACTTATCAAAGAAGCTTCTTTTTGCAACAGATGAAGGCTATTCCAGAGTTCCATAACAACATATATTCTTAGAGTCACACACAGGGAATATATGTCTGAGAGATGTCGAGCCCTAAGTGACACGTCTACAGTGGAACCTCTGCACCTAACGCTCATTGAACATAGGAAAGGGCGCAGGGAGAATCCTAATTCATCCCTCAACTCTCACCAGTGAAGCTTCCTCATACAACAGAGTGCAGTGCACACACAGAAGACCACAACTGGCTAAGTTTTAGAGAACAAGAGACTGCAGAGTGCATGTTGCTGCACTAGACTCCTATATTAAACCTCACCCACCCATGGCTCAGGGACCATTGTGGAAGAGGGGGTGAATAGACTGTAAGAGCCAGAGGTGGTGCATGAACATAAGGAAACAGAGGCTTTCAGGCCATGGGAACTTGCAACAATGGTGATAACATGCACAAGACCTGTGCCGACTCAATCAGACAAAAACCCAGCATAGAATGAGGGAAATGGGCAGTAGGTCCCAATCCTAGCTGAGGAACTTTGGAAAACTGATTATTGATGGGTATATAGAGAATATAGGTCTTCTTTAAGGGAGTGACTTTAGATAGGTTGACCAGGCTCCAGTGGATGAACTTGCACCGAGGTACATCTGGGTACAAATGCTTGACCACATAGGATTTAACATACATGACAGAATATATGAAATCTGGTGGGGGGACACTATGTGGGGAATGAATGTGGGAGGTTTTCTAAATTTGATTAATATTTATTATATGAAATGCACAGAAACTCAGTAAAATATTAAAAAAATTCAGCTTGCAATATATGTATTTATTTCCTCTAAAATGCACCTAAACTATCCCTTGGTTAAAGCTATCTAATTCTATCTTTAAAAAAATCTTAAAAGAAAACCTTGCATGGATCAATCTGTTTTTAAGCAATTTAACTGAATCCTAGCAAAGTTCTTAAGAATCGTACAGAAATATCAATCAAATACCTCTCAAGGTAAAATTCACATTTCAGTAACCCAACACAAAAATTACCTGGTACTGAAGCAATAAGGAAATAATAACCATGATGAAGAAATCAATGGCTCAGTCAATCAATCAATCATCAATCAACCAATCAATCTAAATAGATCTAGAAACAACAGATGACAGCTGAGTAGTCAAGGATAGTTATCAGAAATACACTTCCAGGGGTGGGAAAAAAGAAAGAAATATACTTCCTGGGATGGCATGTAGCTCACTGGTAGAAAGCTCACTAAGCACGGATGAAGCCCTGGATTCTTCAGCACCAACCCAAGGAGTGGAGGAAGTTTTATTTTATTATTTTAAAAGCACTTCATGTACTTAAGCAGAGTAAGGATTTTAAAATGGGGCCAAATCCCATCTGGAGCCTGGTTTTATATGAAATGAATGTTAAGAATGATTTCTTCTTCCCCGTCCTCTCATCCTCTTCTTCCTTATCCTCCTCTTCTACCTCTTCCTCCTCCCCTTTCTCCTTCCCCTCCTCCCCTGCCTTCTTCTTTCTCCTCCTTCTTCTACATTAAAAAGAGAAAAAATAGTGACAGAACACATTTATTTACAAGTTGAGCTTGGAGAGATGTCAACTACAGACCAAAGAAATGGGGCTAACAGCAGATATGGCACTGCAGAAGACAGGACAGTTGGACTTGATGCACGAACACATCTACTGCTTGCAATGCCACACAAAAATCCACTGAGATAAGAATCAGCCCCAGCGCAGGACAGTAGGACAACTTGAAGGAGCCCATCTCACATGGCTAGAGTCTCTGAAGAAGGAGGACTTCAGAAAATACTTGAGGAAATAAAGCATAGAAAAACTCACTATCTTTGATTAAGAGAAAGAGTAAGCCCACAGTTTCAAGAAGACAACAAATCACAAGCCCAGGGGACAGGAAGAAAATTACATTTAAAGTGCCTAAAAATTGAAGTATTCAGAACCAGTAATGAAAAATGGCCTTTTTTTGTGGTACTGGGGATCAAATGCAGAAGAGTAGAGTATCTTTAAAATAGTAAGAGACTAAAAGCACTTTCTATACAAAATCAAAACTGATAATAAACTTCTTAGTGGAAACAATCCAATTGAAAAGATGATAAGTTGCTATCTTTCAAGTACTGAAATGAAAAAAAGGCATCTTAGAATTATACACCCAACAATAACTTATTTCCAAAATGAAGACCACACAAAAGCCTAAAGACATTATCAACAGCAGAATTAATGGTATGTTAAAGGCAGTCCTTCAGGCAAGCTACAAAATCTGAATCCACAAAAAGAATGCTGAACATAGGAAATGAAAACTATGTAGACATGATGACAATATGTTTTCTTATTTAAAACATATCTTTAAAGGGTATTTGATTGTTAGTAAAAGTAATGAACAGTTATTGAGTGTTTCATAACATATATAGAAATAAAATAGAACTAAGAGCAGGAGGGGAAGGGAAATGCTCTTACATTATCTACGTAGTAGTAATTTGTTACTAGAAGTGATAATATGTTACTTGAAGGCTACAACAACTCAAAGAAATATAGTACAAAATAGGAAGCAGTTCCTGAAAAAACGGTCACAGCTAACTATGACGAGAGGTAAAGCTATAAACACGAGAAAGTGGAACAATAAAAATATATTCAAAGCAAAGGAATAGAAAAAGATACTTCATGTTGCCACAATAATACAAAGAAAGAGGGGAGAGCTATTTTATATGATGTAAAATAGAATAAGCAGACAATAGCATCAGGGATGAATGGGAACGTTTTTAAAAAATAGGTAATTGCATAAATAGGAAATAACAACTGGGTATACTAACTTGACTTGATAGGCCTTAACATATATCACAGAATGCATAAAATCTGTGGGGGGGCATAGGGGAGTGCGAATGGGGGGTATACAGAGGATAAAGATGTTTTAAATAAAATGGACAAAAATTCAATTAAATTATACATTAAAAATTAAACAAAAAGCAAAAGCATTCATATATCTAAAAGAAAATCTTTCAAAACACACGAAGCAAAAATTGATAAAATAAGAAAAGGCAGATAGAACAGTTATTATAGTTTGATATTTTATAGCCCTTTCAGTAATTGATAGGACGCATGGACATAAAATCAAGAATGACACAGAGGAACTGAATGACACTATCAATCAACTATCTAATTGACATTTACAGAACATTCCCCTCAAGAGCAGAGAAGATTCATTTCAGGTGCACTTGGCACATTTACTAAGATAAACTATAATATAGGCCATAAAACAAATTCTAACAAATTTATATTATGGGCCATAAAACAAATCCCAACATATTTAAGAGAATTCAGATTATGCCAAATATGTTTTGTAACTAGAATGGGCTTAAATTAGAACTCAGTCATAGCAAGACATTTGGAAAGGCCCCAAATTGTTAGAAACTAAGTGGCACATTTGAACACATTTCTTCAGTCAATTCAAAAATAAAGTTAATTAGAAAATATTTAGATTGAATTAAAATGAAAATATGACATAATTAATTTTTTGAATGCATCAAAAACAAAATTTAGAGGGAAAGTTTTAGTACCAAGTGCCTATATAATAAACAGAGAGAGGTCTTAAGCCAATGCTCTAAACTGCAGGAAGTCAAACCATGGCATATGAGCCAAATCTAATGTCCATTTATCTAATTAAAGTTTTATTGGAACATACGATGTCCATTCCTCTATGTATTACCTCTGGTTGCTTTCATGGAATAATAATAAAATTGATTAGAGGTATGAGTGTCAAAGTCTAAAATTCTCTAATTCATGAAAACATTTGCAAACCCCTGACCTTGAGAATCCAGAAAAAAGAAAAGCAAAAGAACTAAGTAAGTAGACAAAAGGAAATGTAAACACAGGAGCAACAATGAATGAAATAGGGGCTGGAGAGATGGCTCAGTGGTTAAGAACACTGGTAGTTCTTGCAGGAGACCCAGGTTCGAATTTCTGGGACCCACATGGCAACTAAGAACTGTCTGTAGCTCCAGTTCCAGGGGATCCGACAACCACTTCTGTCCTCCACAGGCACTGTAGGACATGGGTGAACTTACCTACGTGCAGGCAATATACACATACACATACAAATAATAAATAAAATATTTAAAAATTTAATGAAATAGAAAAACAAATCAATAGGGATAATCAATGAAAGCAAAATGTGGTTCTTTAAGAAAGATGAGAATCTCCAAACCATATGAAACAGAAAAATGCAAAAAAGCACAAGTTGCTAATATTCAAAATTAAGAGAGGGCCATATCAATAACAGTTCAAAGCATCAAAATATAGTATGGAGACTGGTGTGGTGGCACAGACCTATCATTTCCACACATGGGAGGCAGAGGAAGGAGGATCTCTGCAGCTCAAGGCCAGCCAGGACTCTCTCTCACCCCCCCATACATTGAATAAAAATATAATTTTTATGCTTATAAATTTGGCAATTTATATATAATGAACAGACTCCTCAAAGGATATATCACAACATATGACATTCCTGATAAAAATTTATAGCAAATTTAAAAAAAGTAACCTTCAATAACTTGATAAAATGCATCTTTGAAAACCTGGTATCAAATATGTCATCTTGAGACAATTAATGCTTTACATCTAGGACAGGAAGCAACGTAAGAATATTGCTCTCGTGTGCTTCATCTTGCACTGCATGTGAGGAGATAGGTACACATTAAGGTAAGAAAAAGAAATAAAATCTTCCAAATAAAGTAGTAAGATTTACTGGTCACTTATGTGAAAAAATTTTAAAGATTTTACATAAAGGCTTTAAGAAGTATAAGTGCAATAAATTATACAGGACACAAGACCAACTTGAAACAATCATTTATCAAGCATGGTGGCACATGCTTTTAATCCCAACAGGAATCTCTATGAGTTCAAGGCTAGCTTGGTCTATATAGTGAGTTCCAGACAAGCCAGAGCTACCCAATGAGACCCCATTTTAAAATATCATTTAGATATATTCTATGCAGTTCTATATAGAGCAACAAATCATCAGAAAATGAAATTTAAAAAATAATCCCATATGATAGTGTCAAAAATTGACATACAGAGCTGGAGAGATGACTTAGTGGTTAAAACCACTGTGGCTCTTGCAGATGACTGAAGTTTGATTCTCAGCACCCATGTCAGGCAACTCACAACTGACTCACAACTGCCTGTAACTTTAGCTCCAGGGAATCTGATGCCAGGCCAGATGCATGTGGCTGTTGCCACAGACCTTGATTTCCTCCTGAAACTTGATCCTATTTAACACAAGGACATACTTCAGATTCTGGACTTGGAGCAATGGAGTTATAACTGATATAGAAGCCTCTTCCCTCAAGACTAGCTCTCATAGTATCAGAGGCTGCTATGAAAGCTGCTAAGGGAGAAAATCAATCAATGGTCCAACCCAGCAGTAAAGCCCAATTACCACAAAAATGACTGGCACAGAAAACTCTCTCTATTGGTGCTGTGGTGGAAATTTTACCTTGGAGGTAATTAACAGCTATGTAATTGGACTTAAAGCCCACTCAGTGGGAGGGAACTCATGTGTGGTATTGTAAACACAACCAAAGATCCATGACTGAAGCATCTTTTTGAAATAGATGGAGATTATTACAAATTTCCACCACTGGTCAAACACAGAGAACAAATGACTTTGAGGTGCCCAGCCCTATGTGACACATCTACAATGCAACTTCTACGCTTAAGGCTCAGGAAACAACAGGGAAGGGGGGCCAAAAGAATGTGAATTTTCAGTTACAGAATACAGCAGACCATGCAGTCCGATAATCAGATATCCTTTGAGACCTTTGAGAGTAAAGGAAACAAGATGAAAAAGAAGATGGTACTTTGGAACTGGGCTATATACTAAGTGAACATTTCCACTGTTTCAACCAAAAATAGTACCCAGAATCTTTAGAATGCAGCAGATGTCACATTCTCACACCAGTGGCACCCTCAGGTGTACACCACCATCTTCACGTCACCCTGAGAACCTTCCTTGGAGTCCTGGCAGCCAGCATATCTGATATGTAATTGCATCTGGGAAATGTAGGCTTAATGGTTCTACAGTAAGCTTCAACAAGTGGAGACTGGAGCCTCTGAACAAGTGCTTCTGCTCCCTGCCTTCCATGCGAGAACTCAAGGAAGCATTTCAAATGCTTCCCATGGAGTCCCCTTGAAAGTAGGTGCCTAGTTTCTCAGGAGCAGTGCAATAAGAAACTCACAAATTAACCTTGTTCCTTTCTTGCACAGTCTCCCAGTATCTCATTCTTGCTCTCTGGTCCCCTCTGAAATGAGTCCTCTCCACCCAAGCCCTTGTCCCAAATTCTGCTTTCAGAGCAAAGCCAAAATACCACCCCAATCACTAAGTAACTTAAGATGTTTTGTTAGATACGGAACACACCCAACATGTTGATAATTTAGCTCTGGTGTGTGTTTTAAACTTTTCATGTAACTGTACAAACAGGACTTTCACAATGTTTAAATAAACATTTATTTGGGAAGCAAAAAGTGTTTTAATTTTGATCATTTACATTGATGGATTTTATGTTTATAATTTGTTCTCTTTGGAATCCAAAGGGCTGGAGAACCCTAAAATTTTTCTTATGTTTTCTCCCAAAGTTTATAATTTAACTCTTGCATTTAGATCTATGATCTATTTGTATGTGGTATGAAGAAAGGGTCAACATTCATTTTCTTCATATTGCAATAGGTCTGGCACCATTTGTTTAAAAAAATTCATTTATCAGTGAAAGTGCACTGACTATAAAAATAAGTTGATCAAGTCTATGGACATCTGTTTCTCTAATTTTCACTCTAGATTACTGCAATTTTATAAATATTGAAGTAAAACTTTATTTCCATTTTTCAAGTTTCTTATGTTTTCTAAATCCTAAGCATTTCTATATAAATTTCAGAAACAGCTCAAAAGTAGGTTGTTAGGATTTCATTGAGTTATGTTGAATCTATCCATTAACTTGGGAAGAATTGTCTTCTGAAAATGATAGTGTCTTTTGATCTATGGTCTTTATTTGTGTTCTACTTTGTGATGTTCTATGGTTTTCTGTGTACAGTTTACACAGCTTGTATCAAAGTTATCCCTATGAACCTCTAGTTTTTTATGTGTATGTATGCATGTCCATGTTTATTGTTGTAGACTTAGGCTACATACATGCAATCATATATATATGTATATATGATGTATAATGTGTTGTTCTTGGGGGAAAGCAAGTGTTCAGTCATAGACAAAAATATGCTGTTCAATATTCAATGTATGACACTAGCTCTTGAATTTCAGATGCCATTTATGACACTACCAAGTTCCCTTTAATTTTTGATTTATCAACAGTTCTTACCATGAACAGCTTCTTACTTTCCTCATCTGGAGAGGTCATATGAGATATTTTATGATGTAGTAGCCAACATTGATTGGCTTTTTAGTGTGAAATAAGCCCTATGTCACACTTGGTCCTTTTATATATTTCTGTACTTGGTTTATAGGTAACTTGCTGATGACTTTGGTCTCCTTATATGTGTAAATATTGGTCTGTAATTTTCTTATTTTGACCTGATTAGGTTTAGGTTTGCCCATCTTTATTGCTTGTTTTCTGTTTTGTTGATGTCTGCTCTGTCTCTTTTGTATCCTGTCCTCTTAATTTGTTGTAAATTTGTTTCTTACTTTCTAATTTTTCCAGATAGAAGCTTAAATCATTGATTTTAACACTTTTACATTTCCAACTCAAGCACTGAAAGGTACAAATTTCCCTTTGGAACTAGTTTAGCTAAATCTCACACATTGTTAGCTTGTGTGTTCATGGTAATTTTCTTTTAAAATGTTTTCTTATTTCTCCTGTTATTTCTTCTTAGGTTCCTTAGTTTTGCTTTATTTTTTAAGTATACTCTTGGGGCTGGAGAGTTGGTTCTGGCAGAGAGTTGGCTCTGGGTTCTGTTCCCAGCATCTACATGGTGACTAACAACCATGGGTAACTCCAGTTCCAGGGGATCTGATGCTCTCTTCTAGCCTTCATGGCCATTGACGACACAGTTGCACTTATATACATGGAGGCAAAACAGACACACAGAAGGAAGGAAGGAAGGAAGGAAGGAAGAGAGGAAGGGAGGAAGGAAGGAAGAGAGGAAGGGAGAAAGGAAGGAAGAGAGGAAGGGAGGAGGGAGAGAAGAAGATAATTTTAAAGTGTAGTCTTAATTCTGTAAGTTGTGGGACTTTCCACATATTTAATTTCAAACCTTTGAAATTTACTGAGTCTTATTGTGTGATCTGACCTCGTGAATATTCCATATACATTTGAATAATGTGGAGGAATTTTGTTTGTCACATAAGGTCAGTTTGGATGACATTATTGCTCAAACCTTTTTGCCAATTTTTGTTTGTTTGTCCTATCAATAAATAAGCCTTGAATATTAAACATCTCAATTTGTAACTATTGATTTGTCATTTCTCCTTTTAGTTTTCACAATTTTGGTTCAAAACAAAAGTTTTTAGATTAACCAGCAATAATTTCTTTCTTTTGCAGTTTTATTGTGGTATAATTGATGTAACCTAAGCAGACCATGTCTGAGGTATAAAACCTGATAACTGATGGTATATGTGGAGGCACAGGAAAACATTACCAAAATCAAGATAATTAGTACACATGCATCATCATCAAAAGTTTCTTCAAGTTGGGCATGGTAGTACACACCTTTAATACCCAGCACTTGGGAGGCAGAGGCAGGTGAATCTCTGTGAGATCAAAGAGAGCCTGGTCTACAGTGAGTTTTAGTCCAGCTGGGGCTACAGGAAGATGCTGTCTCAAAAAAAAAAAAAAAAAGTTCCTTCAGATCCTTTTACACCAGATTAAATTCGCTCTTTTCCCATTTCTAGGTATCTACCAATCTCTCTTGTTTTCAGAATTTTCTACTCTGGAAAATTATTTTGAGATTTATTTATGTTGCTGAATCTACTAGTAGTCCATTCTTTTTGTTACTGAGATATATCAGTCTATTTCAAAGCTATATTACAATTTATTTAGCTCTCCACCTATTGATAGCCATTTGGGTTGTTGATAGATTTGAACTACAGCAAATAATGTGACTATAGATATTCTTATACAGATCTTTGTGTGAATGTATTTTTGGGGGAAATAGAAAGTTATTGGAATGGTTGAGTTTCAGGATAGGTGACCACTTAACTTACTACAAAACCTCCCAATTCTTGAGGTCCTGGGTTTAGTCCCCAGTATTACCTCAATTTTTTTTTTGGTCTTTTTGAGACAGGATCTCCCTGTAGCCCTAGCTGTCCTGGAACTCACTATGCAGACCAGGCTGGCCTTGAACTCACAGAGATCCACCTGCCTCTGCCTCCCGAGTGCTGGGATTAAAGGCATGTGTGTGCCACCACGCCTGGATACAACCTCAATTTTTTTAACCCCAATTTTTTCCAAAATGGTTATATAATTTTACTTTCTTATCAGCAATTATTAGAATTCCAGTTGTTGCTAGTCCTTGCCAACAATTAGTAGTCTTTATTTAGCTATTGTAGTGGATGTGTGATTATACGGCACTGTGGTTCTAATCACCTTTTCCTAAGGACTAATGGTGCTAAAAATCTTCTTATGTACTCATCTGATATCTATCTATATATATATATATTCTTTGGTGAAGATTTTACATAAATCTTTTGCCTACTTTTTAATTGGAACATTTATCTCTTATAATTGGGGCTGAAGCATCTTCACACTGTTTTCACAAAATATATTGTAAGATACATGTTCTACAAGTACTTTCTATGGCTTGTCTTTTCTTTTGAAGAATAAAAGATTGGAAAAAAAGGAACACTTATTCACTGCCAGTAGGATTGAAAACTGGTACAGTCATTGTGGAAATCAATGTGAATAACATTTAGTAAACTAAAGCTAGACCTACTGTATGATCCAGTTATACCACTACTTGGCATATACCCAAGGGACTCAATATCCTACATTTAGACGACATGAAAATTTGCAAAATCCATAGGCAGGAAGAAACTAGAACAAATAAGTGAATTTAATAATTCCAGAGGATGAAAATGTTCAATGTACAAAATTTAATTGCATTTTTATATTTCAGCAACAGATACTCAAAATGAAATGGAATAAAGCATCATTTTACACAAAATTAAAAACTAAACCAAAGTAAGTTTTACATAAGATGTACTAAATTTTTATACCAACTTCTAGAAATATGGGGCAGATATATTAAAGGAGGAGGTAGTAAACACATGGAAAGATACATAATAGTGATATATTGGAAGACCCAATGCTATTAAAATGTTTATTCTTCTTAAAGTGGCATATCATTTCAACATAAACTGAACTCAAATCACACCAACCTTAAAAATAAATTAACAAGCTCATTTAAAACTTCTATGGAAATGTCAAGGATCTAGGATGACATTTTCAAAAATGTAAAAAAGAATTGGAAGATTTATTCTATTTGATTGTAGGATTTTTATAAAGCGATTGTAATCAAAGTTACATTGTGGGTCTTTGATAGCAAAAAATGATCAGTAGTATAGATTTTAAAATCTCAGTTCTATTCAAATATGACCACTTGATTTCCAACAATGATGATGTGACTTAATAGGGAGTATTAATAATATCAAGACAACAAGATATTCTATATTTAAAAAATCCCCTTCATAGTTTAAGTCCACAGAAAACTATTCTTGATGTGTGTATACCCAATTTCACAAGGTAGCATCACCACACTCCATCTTCTTGTCCTCTCAATAAGCAAAAATTCTTCAAAGGACATTAAAGACAATTATATATAAGACAGAAAAACCAACAAATTGGATTTCATTAAAATTAAAAACATCAGTTGGAGAGATGCCTCCATGGTTAAGAGCACTGGCTGCTTTGCAGAAGACCCAGGTTCGATTCCCAGCACTCACTTAGAGGTTCACAACAGTCTGTAATTCCAGTTCCAGGCCATCCAACTCCTTCTGTCCTCTGTGGGCATTATATGACATGGGTGCACTTACATATGTGCAGACAACACACTCATATACACTTAAAAAATAAAAAAATAAAAAAAAATCTGCTCTTTCAAAAACATTCCTCAGAAAGTTCAAAGGCAAGTCACAAGTTTGGTGAAAAATTTGTGAAACAGAATTAATGATTATTTTTCCAAAGAAGACATATGGCTGGCCAATAAGCCTCGGGCACTAAGAAACTCAGCACTATTAGTTCCCAAATAAAGGACTATAAATCTACAACCAGTAGAATGGCTAAAGCTAAAATAATCTAACAGAATGCCATTGAACTTCAGGAATTCTAGCACAATGATATGACCACTATTAAACTATTAAGTGATTTCTTTTAGTTACACATAAAAGGAACAATTGTGACTGCAGCCACTTGGAAATCAGTGTGGAGATTTCTCAAAAAACCAGAAACAGATCTACCATATGATCCTGTCATACCCAAAGACTTGGCATATACCTCAGACTCTATACCCTACTACAGAAATACCTGTTCATTCATGTTCGTTTCTGTCCTTTTCATAATAGTCAGAAAATGGAAACCACCTAAATGTCTATCAACTGATAATGAAGGCATGGTGTATATACACAATGGACTATTAATAATTCAGCTTTTAAAGATGAAATTTTAAAATTCACAGGTAGATAGATGGAACTGGAAACAATCATCCTGAGTGAGGGAACCCAGACCCAGAAAGACAAATGTCACATATTCTTTCTCATAGCCAGATGCTAGCCTTGAAATCTTAGATATATGTGTTTCAATTTGAAAATTCAGAGACGTCAAGGAACTAATAAATGACCATGGGTGGATGGGTGGGTTGGGGAGGCTTCCTGGGAGGGGTGGTAGAATGAAGGATATGAAGGAGAAAAGGGGAACGTTGGAGTAGGAAGGGTTAAATGGGGTGGGGAATGGGAGGGCACGGCAGAGGACGGAGTATAAGGAGGGATAACTAACACTAAAAGTCTTTAGAAAAAGTCATATGTAAATCTACCACTATAGAAGCTTCTTAAAGTATATACACATACATCACAAAAAGAGATTAAATGGAATCATACTATGACAGGGGGACATTGCCCTTTTGAGATATAAGATAAAGAATGAAAAAAAGTTTCACTGTATTCCCTCTCTAGAAGTTGTTGACCAGTGGTCACATAGATCCTCAAACAATACTGGCCATTGCCCCTGCTCTTGGTTACCCAGTAACTGGATGGTAAGACCCTATTTCTGAAGACACTACATATATGAGCTGTACAACAAACAGAGATTAAGCTGGTGCTGACTTCAGGCCCTCATCTCCACCAGCTAGTGTTCATAGTGCTTGAGGGTGCTGTGCATGCTACTGGAAGGAAAAAAAAATCATTAACCTTACCCAGCTGTGAAACTTGTGAACTACAATAATAACTGGCCCAGCGCTATTACCTTTTGGAGTAATGGTGACACAAATATTATGGGAGTAACCAATCACTCTTTCATTGGATTTAAGCTCTGCTTCCTAGGATGGAGCCCATACCTGACACTGATATTAGGCTTAGGAACCTGAGTCTAGACAGGTCACAGGACATAGGGGAGAACCTAATACCAGTTTTCTACTAAATAGTTATCATATTAAGCAGACTCTTAATGTCTTATTGTTTTACCCATAGATTAATGCATCTCTTAACACACACCAATAAACTTCCCTCACACTACAGATAGTGACTAACGCAGGAACCCACAACTGGCCAACATACAGAGAACAAGAAGCTGCAGAGTAGGACATCTATATCAAGCTACTGCCTCCCAAGGCTCAGGGATCATTGCAGAAGAGGAGGTGGAAAAAATTGTAAGAACCAGAGGTGGTGGATGACCACAAGGAAATAGAGGTTTTCCAGTAAGCTGGTCAATTACTAATATGAACTCACAGCAATGGTGACAACATGCACAAGTCCCATGGAAGCTCAAAGCAGAAAAATCCCAGCATAGACATGGGGAAGTGGGTAAGAAGCTCCAACCCCACCTAAGGAAGCTCAGATGGCTTCTAGGAGGGGTAGAGGCAGCCTCTTTTAAGGATGGGACTCTTGGTAGGTTAACCAGGCTCTAGTGAATGGATCCACACTAAAGGAAATTTGGAGGCAAAAATAAGACTCCATAGTTTCTATTATATATAGTCTATATATACTGTATATATATATATATATATAATATATATAACAGAGTACACTAAATTGGGAGGGGGAAATAAGGGGAGATTCAGGTAGGGAGGGGATTTAAATACCATCAAATCATGTTATATGAAAAATGTAAAAATTCAATAACAATTTTAAAAATAAAAGACAGATAATAATAAAGGACATGAATATGAAGGGGGTAGTGAGAGAGGGATGGAGAAAGAGGAGGAGCTCTGAATGTGATCAAAATGCACTGTGTAAAATTCTGAAATCAATAAAAATATTTTTAAAAAGAAACAAGAGAAGGTGCAAAGAAGAATGCAAGATTTGTTTAGCATTAGAAAATCTACACATACATACGTCATGCATATACACCTATGTGTATCTATCTATATACTAACTAATCAAATAGAAAGAATGTATAAGCACAATACTGTATATCTATGGAGTATTACTCAACAGTGAAAATTAAACTACCGCTATATACTAAGTGGACAAATCTTTAAATTTTACATAAATTTCTAAAAAATATAACGGAAATCAGATCATCCATTGCCTCTGAGGTCTACACATTGAAAGAAGAATGAGAGTACTTTCTGGGTGTAAAGGAAATGTTGTTTATTTCCCCCTTGGAGTAGTAGGCTTATACATTTATCAGAATTCATAACAGTAAGTCAAAGTAGAAACTTAAAATTTATGACTTTTATTACATATTAATCACATCTCAATTAAAAATAATATGAGAGGAAGAAAAACCATGTAAAATTATCTGTTCCATTTCCTTTCCATATCCTTTACAATAAAGACAACCAGTATTGACTCATTAATTTCCTTTATAGCATTCTCCACACCTGTGTATATTTAGTAAATATATACAATTTAGTGTCTCTAACTGGAATTCTTTAGAGAAAAAGAGCTTGTTAGATATATATGTGTCTATGTTTATATATGCAACACATATCTGTATGAAAATCATATATATGTGTACACAACTGATGAACAGGGAGAGGGGAAATGACATGGAATTAGCATGTATAGCTATGGATGTCCCATCACCTGTCTTCTGCAAGCTGGGCCCAGGAGAAGAGCTGGTGGTCTAAATTTGGCTTGAGTCTGAAGACCTGAGAACCAAGGGAGTTGGTGGTGTAAATCCCAGTGTCAGGGAGAAGATGAAGTGTGATGTCCTAGTTCAAGAGCACAGAAGAAGCACATTGCTCCTTGCTCCTGTCCTTTGTTTTGTTCAGACCCTCAGTAGATTGGGAGTGCTCACCAAAGGGGGTAGGGGGTCCCCTTTATAGAGTCTACAACCTAAATGCTGACCATGACAGAAGACACCATCATAGACACATCCAGAAACTCTGTCCAACTGGGTACCCCAAGGCCAAATTGACCTCCAGCTTCACTGAAACATCAAAGTTCAGTGCTCACTAGGGGTTTTTTGACCCCAACTCTATTTACTTCTGAATGACAAGATTTTGCCATCAAAAATAATTTTTTTTATAAGGGACAAATGGATGTTTTATTTCTGAGTTCTCACAGGTCTGTGAATGTGCGTCTGACACATTTAGACTTGAATAACACCTTGTTGAACTGACGATTTTTGGATTATAGTTTATTTTCCCCTCAGAAAAATAAAACTTCAATTTATTTTTGGATTTTAATATTGCTAGAAAGAAACACAAAGCTAGCCTTATTTATCTACCTTTTGAATACTTTTGTTGTTGTTTCCTCTTTTAAATTGCCCAAGATTTTTTTTTTTCTATAGCATGGTCTATCTAGAATGTTCTTCTGAGGTGAAA
>NW_008330570.1:2414500-2424486 GCF_000622305.1 Nannospalax galili
AGAGAGAGAGAGAGAGAGAGAGAGAGAGAGAGAGAGAGAGAGACACTCAGGGCCTTGCACATATTAGGCAAATAGGCAAATGCTCTGCTGTTCAGCTATCCCCACCCCCAAGCCTATAAAACATCTTTAATTTCTTGTGTGTCTCTACTTGAAGTATGCAAAATATCTGTTGGTCTATTACTATTATGTGGCGGGTATGCATTTTAATGTATTTGTCCTAGATGTAGTTAACCAGCCTTCCCACCTTTCATATTGTAAGCTCCAGAGCCTCTGACAGGAGTTCTGACAATTAATATCAGTCCAGGCATCACCATTTTATCTTTAAAGGGACCAGCCCTGCTCCAGGGAGCCAGCTTGAGCTCTCAGACTAGCTTTCCAGTTGCAACATCATCATGATGGGTCCAGCCAGGTTTTGCTTTATCCCTCAGTCCATCATTTCTGTCCCCTTTCCCCCATACGTTCTGCCTGCCTTCATCCCAAGCTCAGATCTCAGAAAAGGATGTGATATTGATCACAACCCTCCTGTTCCAAGGCTTTACTTCTCTAATCCCAAACAATTCCCTGGGTACAGACCTCAAACAAATGCCTGCATCCCTGAGCACATCTATCAGCCTACCAGTTTCATCTTTCAGTCTCAACTCTATGGGTTTGATTTACAGAACACCGGCCTTTGGCACCAAGGAGTGGACTCCAGGCTTTGCTTCCTACCCACCCCCATTCCTTGATGCTGGCTCTGAAGGCTCCCTGCTCCTTGGGCATTGGGAGTTTTCTCACAGGCAGGTGACGCTGTACAGAAGACTCTCACTCTCAAATGAGCTGTAAGTTTCTAGTTTATTGGAAGCATCTAACATTTGTATGGTGCTTGATAGAATGTTAAAATGGGGAAGGAAACACCCATAGACAAACTGAGAGCTTTCCTTTTGAGGTGTAATTGCTTTTATCACCTTTGTGGAAACAGGGATCATCAGCCTGGCTACTTGAAAGGCATTCTCCCCACCTTGAATTATTTTAAGAATCATTGGGATTTTAAGATAGTTATTGCTAGCCTTCCTGTTATGCTCTGAGAAGTTGAGAGATGGGTGGACTTGAACAATTGTTTCCTCTCCTCTCATGCACAAAGCTTTGCCCATCTCCTGTCAGTCACTCTCTGAGTGCCAATGCTCACAGTAGACTCTCTTTTATCAGTACATTCAACTCACCAAGGGACTGAGCTGTTCACATGTCTGTCTCTGTGTCCACGAGGTCAGTGGATGATAGGTGGACATGTGTGCCTAATTTCCTATCCTTCCCAGGCCCCAGAGTTACATGGGACATAGAGAAACCCCTGATGTTTGATGAATGATGGCTTTCTAATCATCAGTGGGGGAATAAAAGCGAAGGTGGAGGTGCCTGGGCTGCTACGGACTGGTTACTTCAACATGATTCAGGATTTTTTTCTCCCTTTCAAAAACAAAGCTTTGTTTCTGGTCAGTGATTTCAAAACATAAAAATCTCAGCTGGTGTGGTCAGGCAGGCAGCCTGACCTTCAGACTGAATATTTCCTCTTTTGTATGGTTGGTTTGTTTGAAGCACAGTCCAGCAGAGAACAGAATGATGAATTTACGCACAGTTCTACTGATCCCAATTTGAGGAGGCCTTTCAGACCAATGGTTGACAGAGCCTGGATATTAAGTGTCACTCAAAGGTAACTTGCAAAGAAGATAGATGACTACTGCTAGGTAAACCGTAACTTTTCATTCCAAAGCTGTGCCACTTTGAATTTCTCAACCCTCGTGTCATCACAATGCATTTCATTAAATGAATAATAATTTTATTTTGCATAGGACATTACGAGAGTTTTGTCTGACCTTTGAGAAGAATGGCTTTTAATTTTAATCGAAGTATCTCCTTTTGAACTTTAAGGAAAGGTTGCTGATTTAGTCCTCGTAAGATCTCAACAAAGAGGCATCTCTAGCAGAGTCAAAGGTTGTTCACTATTTACTAGCGTGAACCTCATCCTGCGTATTAATCAGGTGGAGACTAATGGGAACAAATTGATCCTTTCAGAATTTGTCAAGTGAAGTGTGGCTAGCTGAAAATGTCATTATCAAATAGCATCGTTCTAGGGGAACTGTTGAGAAAGTTCGCAAAGTCGATTTCAGTTTCCTTTCTTGCTGAGGGGGATATCAGCTGTCACTCAGAAGAATCTGCTATAATTTCTATGATGCTGTAGCAAATTAAAAAATGATTTGTGAAGTTGATCTCACCTCATTCCAGAAACTGCAATATGATTTAAGCTAAGAGGCAGCATTGAGAATTGCTGCTTTGCCCATTAAGAGGATGATACAGCTGCAAGTTTATTGACGTGGAGAGTCACATTATGTTAATATAAAAGAGGTTACAAAATATGAGATAAAGCATGATCCTGTTTTTGTTTAAGAAAAGTATATGTATTTGCATAGAAAAGTCTGGAAAGATATTTGTGTAATCACATAAGAAACAAACAAAAAGGCAAGCCAACAAAAATGCACAAAAAGTACAAGGACAAACCTCCTAAAATGAAGCACAAGTATATAAAAAGGAAGTACTTCAAACTTCGTCTGCAATTACAGAAAGGTGATTTGAATCGAAAATGAGATCTTTTTACTTTTTCTCATCAGGCAAAAATGCTGAAAATAAAGCCATAGCCAGTATTAGCAAGGGAGAAAAGATGTCCATGCATGCTTGCTGGTCATATATGTTGGTGAATATTTTTTAAAGTATGGATTTTTCAGAACGTTATGGATGCATAAGTAACACCTCTACACAATAAACTCGGCAGTGTATACAAGATGCGCACCATTTGAGGTGTACGGTTTAATTAAATTTGCCATATGTATGAACTCACCATGCCATGACAACCCTCAGGATCCTGAATCTACTCCTTGCCCTCCAAGCCTTCCTCCTGCCCTTCCTCACATGTGCCTTCTTCTCCTTCCTTCCTCCCTCTAGGCGGCTTTCAGTGATGATAGAGTACATAACATCTTCTAGAACTTTAGATCAATGCAACTATGCCCCATAGCCTGTGTACATTTGGTACAATTAGCCTGAGTTTCGTCCCCGCTCTACACTCTCATGCCTCATTTCTTTGGGTAGCTGGATAGAATTCCAAAGCATGGATATCACCACGATTTGTTCAGCTGTGATTGGTATTTGGGATCGTTTCCAGATTTTGACCATTACAAATAAAGCTGCCATGAACATTTGTGTACAAGTATTTTGGTGGAAATAGACATTTTTTTTGGCAAATTCCTAGAAGGAGAATGGATGGGGTAGAGTGGGAGCCATTTATTTAACTTAGGAAGAAATTGCTAAACTGCTTCCCCAATGATTGCTCTGTTTTCTTTCTTTTTTTTCCTTTATTATTTTTATGTGTATGCATGTATTGCCTGCATGTAGGTAAGTGCACCCCTGTCGTGCAATGCTGGCGGAAGTCAGAAAAGGCTGTTGGATCCCCTGAGACTGGAGTTACGGAAAGTTGTTAGCTGCCATGTGGCTGCTGGGATTCGAACCCGGGTCTTTTGCAAGAACAACCAGTGTTCTTAACTGTGGACCCATCTCTCCAGCCCTATTCACTCTGTTTTCTATTCTTGCTGGCATTCCATTTGTTCTACCTTATCAGTCATTGGATGGGCAGTCTTTAAACGCTAGCCAATCTAGTATCTGTGTAATGATACCTCATAATTTTAATTGGCATTCTGCTAGTAACTAATGAGGTCAATCATGTTACTTTATATCCATTTGTTATGTGCATGTTTTCTTCAGTAAAATATTAGCTTAAATCTTTGGTCAGTTTTAAATTGGGTTATTTGGCTCACTATTATTGAACTGTAGAACTTTATGTAATTTTCATGTATCCATGAGATACATTTTGCAAATATGTTCTCATGGTTTCTGGCTTTGCATTTTCATTTTTGTAACTATGTCATTTGAACAATTAAAGTTTTTATTTGTGATGAATCTAATTTGCTGGGCTCTACATATCTGATTTATATATTTTTTGACATAGTTAAGAAACCATTTTGAAATTGTTGGGCAGTAATATTTTCTCATAAAAGTTTATCTATGTATCATCTATCTATCTATCTATCTATCTATCATCTATCTAGCTATCATCTATCTATTGTCTGTCTATCGTCTATCTCTAGCAATCATCTATCTATCTATCTATCATCTATCATCTATCTATCATCTATCTAGCTATCATCTATCTATTGTCTGTCTATCATCTATCTCTAGCAATCATCTATCTATCTATCATCTATCATCTATCTATCATCTATCTATCCATTATCTATCTATCATCTATCTATCTATCTATCCATCTATCTATCTATCTATTTTCTATCATCTATCTATCCATCATCTATCTCTATCATCTATCTATCTATTATCTATCTATCTATCTATCTATCATCTATCTATCTATCTATCTATCTATCTATCTATCATCTATCATCTATCTATCTATCTATCTATCATCTATCTATCTATCTATCATCTATCTATCTATCTATCATCTATCTATCTATCTATCATCTATCTATCTATCTATCTATCTATCTATCAACCAACCAACCATCCATCCATCCATCCATCCATCCATCATCTATTTAGACAGTTTCACTACACAGGCTGGCCTCAAACTCATTTTCTTCCTGCCTCAGCCTCCAGATTGTTGGTGCTGCTGGTGTTACAGGTGTGCTTCATCACTGAGCAAATTTTATATTACTAGTTCTGACATTTAGACCTATGCTATATTTGGAGTTAATATTTGTATACCCAGCCAAATATGAGTTGAAGTTCTTTTGCTGCTTTCTAATTGTTCCACATCATTTGATTACAAATATTCTTTTCCCCTTTGAATTGCTTTGAAAACTTCTCAGAAAAATCATCGTCTGTTCAAGTGTTTATCCCTGTACTCTCTGCTTAACTAAATTATCCATTTTTATACCCTGACTACCTTATCTTGACCACTGTGGCTTTATAATCAGCATCGAAATCAGACATTGCTCCTCTTTTTCAATGTTGTTTTGGTTATTCTAGATATTTTGAAGTCCACACAAATTTTAGAGCCAAAAAAAAGAGGGGGGAAAAGTCTACAATGTTTTATTGAGGATGAGTTGAACTTACACATTAATTTTGAGAGAATACATTTCTTTCTCTCCATCCTCCCTCTCTCTGTGTGATATGTATGTGTTTGTGTGGGTGTGTGCATATGTGAATACAGGTGCATGTGCATGCGTGCATGTGTGCATGCAGAAGCTAGAGGTTGAAGTTAGGTATCTTTTTTGAGACAGGATCTCCTGGAAGCACCAACTGGGCTAGAACTTACTATATAGACCAGGCTGGCCTCAGTCTTACAGAGATTCACATGTCTCTGCCTCCCATGTGTTGGTATTAGAAGTGTGCACCACCATGTGTGACCAAAGTTAGGCATCCTCTTTGATCACTTTCTGTGGGAATGGCTTTTATAAATGGACATAATATGGACTAATTACTTTTAGTTAATCCCAGAAAAACCATGTACTCTTGTGCCTTGTCACCCTGGTACATGATTTAGACAACCTCAATTTGGTACTCCACCCCAAAATATAATGAATGAATAAATGAATGTGTATATACTTGAGAATTAACATCAAAGCACTGAAAGGCAGTGCCCCATTTCCATTGGACACAGTTGAGGTTGAGAAGGACCTGTGACCTTGAACGAACGAGATATTCTAGACCTAGGGATGCAAAGGCAGCATGGTCTGTTAAGATTTGGGAGGAACCAAACTTGTTCTTCCCCATTTGAAGCTGGAGTAGCCATTTTGAATAAAAGTATGGATGGTCCTGGACTTGGGACACAGTTCAAGGGACAGAGTTCCAGTAGACAGTTCCATCAGTGTAGTTCCAGGAGACAGACAGTTCCAAGAGGTATGTAGGAGAACGAGTGTCCTCCGAGTTCAGGTCCATTCTTTAAAACTAAATTTAAGAGTTAGACTTTTCTTTGCTCAGGCAATCTTTGGAATGTCGGTGTAGTAATGCTGCAAAATTCTACCTAATCTTTTGAAACAGGGTCTCTTGCTGAACTTGAAACTAATCAATTAGACTAGGTTGGCTCTAAGGATTCACCTGTCTACCTCTCCCAGTGAGGGGTCATGGATGCGTGCCACTGAACCCAGCTTTTGCATAGATAGTGGGGATCCAAACTCAAGCCTTCATGGTTGTGTAGCAGGCATTTTACTGACAGTCATCTAGGAGAAAGGACTTCTTAACAGTATCATGTCTTTTCATCCATGAAGATAGTCTTTATCTCCAATGACTTGTCTGTTTTAAAGTGTGTCATTAATGTCTATTGTTTCTAGTGTGTAATTTTTGCAAATCTTTTGCCATAATTATCTCTAAGCATTTCATATTTTTGGTGCACCAACTGTCAAGAGAGATAGAGTTCTATGGTTTGGTCTATAGTTTTCTTATTTTATATCTTTATCTGGTTTATAAATGTAAGATTGAACTTTGAAGTGGCAAGAAATTCTGCTCGTTCTTCAATTTTCTGTAAGACTGTGTAGAATCAATATTATTCCACCTTTAAATATTTTAATTTTTTGAGAAAATTCTCACTCCACAGTCTGTACTGGTCTGGAACTCACTACATAACCCAAGCTGGCCTCACATTCATGGTGATCCTCCTGGGAAAGCCTTCCAAGTGCTGGGATTACAGGTATAAACCACCATTCTCAGCTGTCAACTTTAAATATTTGATATACTGTTGAGTACATTTGGGAGTAGACATCTCTTGAGAAGAGGTTGAAAGTCTATTCATTAGAAATTCAATTTTCAGGGTAGATGTATGATTTCTAAGGATATCAATTTCATCTTACACGTGCTTTCGTGTCTTATGATTTTTAGGTAGTTCATTTTTTCCATCTACATAACCAAAAATTTTAACATAAGGATAGTCATAATAGTCTCTTCTTATACTTTTTTTTTGTCTTTTTGAGACAGGGTCTCCTTGTAGCTCCAGCTGTCCTGGAACTCACTATGTAGACCAGGCTGGCCTTAAACTCACAGAGATCCTCCTGCCTCTGCCTCCCAAGTGCTGGGATTAAAGACATGTGCCACCACGCCCGGCTTCTTATCCTTTTAAAACATGTTGAATTGTAGTGATACCACCTCTTTCTTCTGATATAAACGATTTGTCTTATATGCTTTTCCTGATTAGTCTTGCTAGAGATTTATGAATTTTATTGATCTTCTCACATAACTAGATTTTGGTTCCATCAATCTTCCCTATTGATTTTCTGTTTTCTGTTTTATTGATTTTTCCTTTTTTGTGTTTGTTTTTTTTCCTGCTTAATGCAAAGTTTAATTGGCCCTTCTTCTTCTTAATGCAGTTGTTGATTTGAGACTTGTCTTCAGTGCTAATAAAAAAATTATAGAGCCATAACTTGGCAAATATCTCTTAATTGTATCTCACAAATTATGACATGATGTATTTTCAAAATATGTCCAAATTTGCTTTTAAAAATTTATTTTGTCACCTGTATATCTTTTGTTGTCTTTGCATGATACCTTTTTATCAATGTTTTAACCTCATTAAAGAATACACTTTGTATGACTTTATTTTTTAATTTATTGAGATTTTATGGCCTCAAACTATGACATAGTATGGAAATTATATTTATGTGCTCTTGCTAAGTAAGGATGCTATGTAAATGTCAATTCATTTATGATTCTTGATTTTATATGTATTGTTTTAATCAAGTGTTGAGAGGAGGAATGCTTAAGCCTCCAACATAGCTGTAAGTTTATTTCTAATTAACATTTACCAACTTTGTCTTTATGAGTTCTGAGGCTCCATTATTAGTTGTATAGATTTAGGGTTGTTATTTCTCCTTTGAGTTGACTCTTTTTATGTAGCAAGAACTCTTCTTTGTCTTGGTAATATTCTTGGCTGTGAAATCTTTGCCTAATATTAATATTTCTATGCTGCTTTCTTTTCATTAGCTTATCTGTTACTATAATTCCAGTTTTAATCTATTCTCCTAGCACTTAAAGAGAATTTATTGAGAGCTACAGGTAAATGAGTCTTCTTTTTTAATCAATCGTATAATCACTTTACTTGGGGATACATAAAACATTTATATTTAGTGTAATATTTGTTATTAGGTTCTATAATTTTCCAATGTCTTTTCTTTATACCATCTGTTCTTTCCCTCTGTATTTTTCACTCCTCTGTTTTAACTTCCCCCTTTTGAATAATTTTTATGTGTTTATGTGTGTGTCACATATGTGCATATATGTTTGTGTGGGTGTTTGCACCTGTGTGTACAGGTACACATGCATGTACATATAGAAGCCAGAAGTAGACTTTGGATGTTTTCTTCAATAATTCTCCACTTTATTTTTTCAAGAAAATATCTCTCACTGAACCTGGAGCTTACTGGTTCATCCAGTTTAACTGGCCAAAGAGTACTAGGAATCTGCCTGTCTCCACATCCCCAGCATTGGGATTACAGATGTGAATCACCACACAAAGCTTTTTATGTTGGTGCTGGGAATCTGAACTTAGGACCTCATAGTTGTATGATGTCTTAGTTTCCTGTCAGATTGCTGTAACAAAATACCCTAACAAAAGCTACTTAAGGTAGAGTTTATTTGGCTCACAATTCCAGGTTAAACTCTATCATTTCGGAGACATTGAAGGGGCAGAAATTTGAAGCAACTTGTCATATGTCCACAGAGAAGAGCAGAGAGCAATGAATTAACACAGACATGCTAGAATTCTTCTGGCTCTCTCCTTTCCATTCAGTCCAGATCCCAGCCATGAAATGGTACTTTCACATTCAGAATGGGTCTTCTCACCTCAGTCAACCTGGTTTAGAAAATTCCTCATAGGCCTGTCCAGAAGCCAACCTAATCTAGAGGATTCCTGGTTGAGACTCACTTCTTAGGTGATTCTAGATTGTGTCAAATTAGTAATAAAGATTAGCCATTACACATAACAAGCACTTTACCAACTGAGCCATTTCTTCAGTCCTGCTTTTAGATGATAATTATATATATATATGTCTTTTTTTGAGACAGGGTCTCCCTGTAGCCCCACCAGCCTGGAACTTGATATATAGATGGCCAGGCTAGCCTTGAACTCACAGAGATCCGCCTGCCTCTGCCTTCTGAGTGCTCAGACTAAAGGCGGGCCACCATGCCCAACGATAATTTGATATTTACTTTCTTTGCTCTTCATTTCACTTTCTTTGTTTGCTGGTTATACTTCCTTGGGATTTAGTAGTTGGTTATTTATAGCAGGGACAGTAACTTTTATAAAGAGCCAGATATGAAATTTCAGTGGACTTACGTTTTCTTTCTTTTTTAATATTTTATTTATTATTTTTATTTTATGTTTATGAATGTATTCCTTGCATTATGTAAGTGCACCTGTGTTGTGCAATGCCCATGGAGGTCAGAAGAGGGCATCAGATCCCCTGGAACTGGAGTTATGAATGGTTGTGAGCTGCCATGTGGGTGCTCTCAACCAAACCCAGGTCCTCTGCAAGAGCTGCCAGTGTTCTTAACTGCTGAGCCATCTCTCCAGCCCCTAAGTGGGCTTATGCAAAAGGTACAAGGGTTAATCTTTGCTTTGTTGTACTTTGAATTATTCTTTCATCTTTCCCTTGCAGTACTATCTCTATAGCGCCTTATAGTAATTTCTATCTCCTATACTTTTGTCTAGGTAGCTAAATGTTTTGATTTATTGTGTAATAATAGTTTAGTTAAGCAGTGGTTGGGCTAGTATTGGTTCAGAGCGTCCTTGGTGGCGGAATCTTCGGGCTGTAGGCCAGATGCTTTATATAAGCTACGCTTTGGTTTTGCCAAGCACACGACGGCTCTTGCAGAGGACCCGGCAACCCAGCACCCACATGGCAGCTACGAACCGTCCTTAACTCCAGTTCCAGGGGAATCTGAAGCCCTCTTCTGACCTC
>NW_008330570.1:2424718-2434106 GCF_000622305.1 Nannospalax galili
TTCTGAACCATTGCTCCAGCCCCTAAAAAATATTTCTATAGTGAAGGTTTGTTAATAATAACTCTTTGTTTTTATTTATCTCACACAGTATTTTGTTTTCATTTCTAAAAGATATTTGTTATAGAATTCTAGATTGTCTTTAAAAAATCTGACACAGAGACAGCCTGAGAGGATGAGTTCTGACCTCCATCAGTGTAGCAGCTCTGATTTCAGCAGACCTCCAGAGAGTGCTGAGTTCTGGCCTCCCCCTGGAAGAGAGGCTGAGAACACAGGGAACTGCTTGAGAGCCCCCAGATCCTGCCTTCACATAGTGGTGAGCTTCCCCTAATTGGGCCATACCCACCCCCCTACAGGGATTCTCTGAGGCCCCTCTCAAGGCCCCGGGGCAGATCTGGCTTTGGTAAGCTAAGGCTGAGATCCTGCCTCCACGTGGTGAAGGAAGCCTGAGTGTACCTGACTGGAAACTGACTTGGGTTTCTGTGGGAACTGCTGAATAGCTGATCTGAAGCCATTAGTTCCCACCAAATTAAACCTGAGACAACCTGAACCCTGTACCAACCAGCTTTACATAACCAATAAAGGATCTAGGGATCCTGGTAACACAAACAGAAGATACTTCAACTTAATTCTCATATCACAATCATAAACAACAAAAGAAATTCACATGCTAAAATCACAATGAAAGAATAATAAAATGGAAAGCCAAAACACTATGTCCTCACCAAACTCCACCAATCCTGAAGAAGAGTTCTACAAGGAGAACACCCTAGAGATAACCCAGGACAGGATACTGAATTTAAAAGAACAATCATAAACACGACCAAGGAATTCAACAAATTTAAAGAACACATGAACAAACAAATCAAAGAACTAAAAGAAGATAAAGATAAACTTCTGAATGAATTCACAAAAGAAATAGAAACATTGAAGAAAAACTCAGGCAGAAATGAAGAAGAAAGTGCAAAACTCAGTAAGCCAACTTGAAACAACAGGGGAAAGCCTCGCCGCTAGAATGAATGAAATGGAAAACAGAATATCAACAGTGGAGGATGAAGTTGAAGAATTGGACCACTCAAGCAAAGATTATGGAAAATTATAAAAACACAGGGATGGAATATACAAGAGATGTGGGACATCATGAAAAGACCAAATCTATGGATCATAGGAATAGAGGAAGGAGAAGAATTTCAGGTTAATGATGTTGACCAGATCTTAAATAGGATTGTAGAAGAGAATTTCCCCAAATTAAGGAAAGACATCCCCATACAAACACAGGAAGCACATAGAACACCAAATAAAATCAGAATAGACACTCCCTATGACATAGGAAACATAGTAAAAACACTACATGTATAGAACAAAGAGAGAATACTAAAAGCAGCAAAAGAAAAAACAAGTCACATATAAAGGAAAGCCCATCAGAATTACAGCTGACTTATCAATGCAAACTATGAGAGCCAGAAGAACCTGGACCAAGGTATATCCAATTCTACATGACAATAGATGCTAGCCCAGAATACTATACCCAGAAAATGTCTATTATAGTTGAGGGGGAAAGAAAAATCTTCCATGACATGAATAACCTGAAAGAATACATGTCCAAAAAACAAGCCCTTCAAAGAATAATTGAAGCAATACAGAGAGCAGCGAGAGAAACAACTATATCCCAGGGGCAATGAAAGAAAATAAATAAAGGTATAACTGAAGAAACACAAAATCAGACAGAGAACACAGACAGCAATCAAAATGACAGCAACCAGTACACATCTTTCAATAATAACCTTAAATATCAATGGATTGAACTTCCCAATCAAAAGACACAGGCTAAGTGAATGGATTAAGAAACAAAATCCATCTCTTTGCTGTCTGCAAGAAACCCATCTCACCTTCAAGGACAGGCACTACCTTAAAGTAAAAGGATGGAAAAGAATATTCCAAGCAAATGGCACTAAGAAACAAGGAGGAGTTACAATTCTAATATCTGACAAATAGACTTCAAAGTAAAATTAGTCAGAAGAGATAAGGAGGGTCATTTCATTTTAATCAAAGGACCAGTTAAGCAAGAAGATATTACAATCCTTAAGATATATGCACCAAACTCTGGTGCACCCAAACTCATAAAAACAACACTACAGGACTTTAAGACATAGATTAATCCCAACTCAGTAATAGTAAGGGAATTCAGTACCCCTCTGTCTTCATTAGACAGGTCAAGTGGACAAAGAATAAACAGAGAGATTTCTGAATTAAATATGCCATACATCAAATGGACCTAACAGACATCTTTTGAATATTACATCTAAGCACCAAAGAATACACGTTCTACTCAGCACCCATGGAACTTTTTCAAAAGTTGACCACATACTGGGCCACAAAACAAACCTCAACAAATACAAAAAAATTGAAATAATCCCATGCATTCTATCAGACCACAATGCAATAAAGCTCAAAATCAACATTGGACAAAGCCCGAGTCACTACACGAACTCATAGCAATTGAACAACACACTCCTAAACAATGAGTGGGTCAAAGGAGAAATTAAAAAAGAAATAAAAGAATTCCTGGAATTCAAAGAAAAAGACAATATAACACAACACAACTTCTGGAACACTTTAAAAGCAGTCCTAAGGAGGAAGTTTATAGCTCTAAGTGCCTACTTTAAAAAATTATAAAGAGCCCAAATAAATGACCTAACACTGCAACTCAAGGTACTGGAAAGGCAAGAACAAATGAAACCCAAACCCAACAGAAGAGAAGAAATAACAAAAATCAGGGCAGAAATCAATGAAATTGAATCAAAGAAAACAATACAAAGAATCAACAATTCCAAGAGCTGGTTCTTTGAAAAGATAAACAAGATTGACAGACCACTAGCCCAATTAACCAAAAGAAAGAAAGAGCAAATCCAAATCAACAAAATCAGAGATGAAAGGGGAATGATCAAAACAGACACCCAAAAGATCCAGACCAGTATAAGGGAATATTTAAAAAACCTATACACTACTAAATTTGAAAATCTAAAAGAAATGGATGGATATCTAAAATCATGGGAACCACCAAAGTTAAACCAAGAAGAGATCAACAGTTTAAAAAGAACCATAACATATAAGAAAATTGAAGCATTAATACAAAGCCTGCCAAATAAAAAAAGCCCATGCTCAGATGGATTTACAGCAAAATTCTACCAGACATTTAAAGAAGACCTCCAACAAATACTACTTAAATTATTCAAAATGATAGAAACAGAGGGAGAATTCTCAAGTTCCTTCTATGAAGCCAGCATCACTCTAATACCTAAACTGGGTAAAGACACAACCAGAAAAGAAAACTATAGACCCATATCCTTAATGAACATAGATGCAAAAATTCTCAACAAAATACTTACACATCGCATATAGACACACATCAAAAAGATCATTAACCTTGATCAAGTAGGCTTTATCTCAGAGATGCAGGCGTGGTTCAATATATACAAGTCAATAAACGTCATTAATTATGTAAATGGACTCAAAGACAAAAATCACATTGTCATCACAATAGTTGCAGAAAAGGTTTTTCACAAAATTCAGCATGCATTTATGTTCAAAGTCCTAGAGGGAATTGGGCTGGAGGGAACATACCTCAACATAATTAAAGCCATATACAACAAACCCACAGCCAACATCATTCCAAATGGAGAAAAACTGGAAGCATTCCTATTGAAATCAGGAACCAGAAATCAGGAACCAGACAAGACTGTCCACGGTCTCCATTCCTTTTCAATGTAGTGCTTAAAACTCATGTTAGAACAGTAAGACAGGAGAAGGAAATTAAATGAGTACTAATTGGAAAAGAAGAGGTCAAACTATCACTTTTTTGCAGATGATATGATGCTATACCTAAGAGATCCCAAAAGTTCCACTAGAAACTCCTAGAACTGATCAAGACTTTCAGTATAGTAGCAGGCTATAAAATCAATCCACAAAGATCAGTAGCCTTTCTATATACCAATAACAAGCAATTGGAAAAAGAGTAAAGGGAAATGCTCCCTTTCACAATTGCTGCAAAAAATAAAATATCTTGGAATAAATCTGACTAAAGACACCAAAGATCTATACAATGAAAATTTTAAATCGTTAAAGAAAGAGATTGAGGAAGATACCAGGAGATGGAAGGACCTTCCATGTTCATGGATTGGAAGAATTAATATTGTGAAAATGATCATCCTACCAAAATCAATATATACATTCAGTGCAATACCAATCAAAATACCCATGTCATACTTCACAGAATTAGAAAAATGCATCCTTAAATTCATATGGATGCACAAAAGACCCCATACAGGCAAAGCAACCCTAAGCACAAAGAGCAATGCTGGGGGGATTACTATACCAGATCTCAAAGTATACTACAGAGCTGTAGTCATAAAACAGCATGGTACTGGCACAAGAAATAGACACATAGATCAATGGAACATCATTGAAGATCTAAACCCAAGTACATGCAATTTCAGTCACCTGATATTTGGTAAAAGTGCTAAGAACACATGGAGGAAAGTCAACATTTTCAACAAATGGTGCTGGCAAAACTGGATCTCCACCTGTAGAAGAATGAAACTAGGTCCTTATCTTTCACCTTGCATAGAAAGTGAACTCCAAATGGATCAAAGACCTCAATGTGAAACTGGAAACTCTGAAACTACTAGAAGAAAACATTGGCAGTAACTAACAAGATATAGGTATAGGAAAGGATTTTCTAAATTGGACAAAAGTTGCTCAGGAATTAAGGTCAGCAATCAACAAGTAGGACCTCATTAAACTAAAAAGCTTCTGTACAACAAAAGAAACAATCAAAAAAGTAAAGGGAAAACCCCCAGAATGTGAAAAAATCTTCACCAGTGACACATATGGTAGAGGTTTAACATCCAGAATATATAAAGAGCTCAATAAAACAAAGTATTGAGAAACCAAATGACCCTATTTAAAGATGGGCTAAAG
This sequence comes from Nannospalax galili, assembly GCF_000622305.1. Taxonomy (NCBI): domain Eukaryota; kingdom Metazoa; phylum Chordata; class Mammalia; order Rodentia; family Spalacidae; genus Nannospalax; species Nannospalax galili. Next base: position 2,429,696 of record NW_008330570.1, read on the forward strand.
ATCTAAACAGAGAGTTCTGAAAGGAAGAAATAAAGAGGACTAAGAAATATCTCAAAAAGTGTTCAACATTGTTAGTAATTAGGGAAATGCAAATTAAAACCATCCTAAGGTATCACCTTACTCCAATCAGACTGTCTAGGATCAAGAGAACAAAAGATACCAAATGCTGGTGAGGATGTGGAGAAAGGGGAACACTCATTCACTGCTGGTGGGATTGCAAACTCATGCAACCTCTGTGGAAAACAGTGTTGAGAACTCTTAAAAAACTAAAAATGAACCAACCATATGACCTGGTTATACCACTCTTTGGCATATAACCGAAGGACTCATCCTATTGTACAGACACTTGTACAACCATGTTTGTTGCTGCTCTTTTCACAATAGCTAAGTTATAGAAGCAACCTATGTGCCCCTCAATTGACAAATGGTTAACAAAAACATGGTATATTTACATAATGAAGTTCTATTCAGCAGTAAAGCAAGAGGAAATAATGAAAGTTGCAGATAAATGGATGGATTTGGAAATTGTTATATTAGGTGAAGTAACACAGACTCAGAAAAACGTGATGTATGTTCTCCCTCACATGTGGATCCTAGCACCAAATCCTTTTAAATTCCAGGTACTTTTAATAAGATGATGCTATACAGCAGTTCCTTCTGCATGAAATAACTACCATCATCATGACTTCATTTGAGCCTGATCACTAAACATCGTCACAATTGGGCTTGTTGAAGGTTATGCTCATTCATTAAAGGAGGGCCAAACAGGGTCAGTGGACCCTCACCGGAGTATCCAGCCACTCTTTCCAGCCACCTGTATATAATTTGGCCCTCATCACACATGGCCTCCTGGATTTGGGGAGGGCTAAAGTATAAGTCTGGGGAAGGCTAAGAAGAGAAGGAATGACCCATGCCAGGTAAAGCCTTTCCAGTGTGCATACTTTCAGGTCATACATACACCTCAGCAACCCCTCAGTTATCTTGGTAAGTAAGCTCAATAAATTCATTGGTTCCCCAGTAAAACTTTAATCAAACATTGGCTTGACACTAGAACCTTAAAAGGGAATAAGCATTGCTTAGCATCCCCAGGGAAAAAAGTCTCACAACAGATGGAAGATTTATTTGTTAAAGCTATTATGTCTCAAAATTATTTAAAAAAAAGAAAGAGAATGTAAAAGATGTTAAAAGGATATGGGAATGGAGATATTTTCCAAAAGAGATAGAAAAAATGAGGAAGCCTAAGCAAGTGATGAAGGTCTGTGTAGGTTTGTTATGATATATAAAGGATGAGACAAAAATAACATACACATAACCTTAAAATTTCTATGGTCATAGTTTAGTCAACTAATTTAAGGAACAAAATATATACCTAGTCAAGGTTTATCTGAGAATATTTGGATTTTTTATCCAAGCTTTATCTACATAGCACATGATAATTAAAAATACCAGGCCTGGTGTGGTGGCGCACACCTTTAATCCCAGCACTTGGGAGGCAGAGGCAGGTGGATCTCTGTGAGTTCAAGGCCAGCCTGGTCTACATAGTGAGTTCCAGGACAGCTGGGGCTACAAGGAGACCCTGTCTCAAAAAAAGATACCAGATGGGTGGAACTAAACTTATTGGATGTTCAACATCCATAGTTTGAGGCCTATACTAGTCTGGTCAGAGGGACTTAAAGGACAGTTTTTGCCCCTTGCTCTCCAAGATTGACTAAGTTCCAGGAGACTATGGAACATCTCTCAAAATGTCCTGTACCTATGGTGAGTCACCTGTCCTCTTGTTCAGGGAGGACACGGAGACCCCACGAGATGGGCTTGAACCAGTGTCTAGTCTACAAAGAGGAGGGTCAACTCAGAGGAAACACTAGATTCATGCTTCCAAGTGAAGCCAGCCATGGTCTAGCAGGACCTTTGACTTACTTTCACATAGGTGGAGCTGGTAAAAGAAAGGAGCCAGGGGCTCCTCCCAAGCCCATGTGACCCCTGAGGAATAGATCCTCAAATGACCTTAAGTATAAAAATAAATTGATTTATTTGGGCCAATTCTACGGTCTTAAACACCCAAAAGGAAAGTATAACCAAAGAGCAAAGTCATCAATATGTTTCTTTAAGAGTTCAAGGGATTGCACTTCCCAGGCATTAGGCTTACGTCCATATAAAAACTTATTTAGACAATTATTTCTCATTGATGATTTTGCTCTGAATCAGAAAGTGCTGCTCAGATGTAAGACTTCAAATCTTGGTCTGCAATACTGTAGTGCACACCTGTAGCTAAGGTGGACAACCAGCTATTGTTCTAAAATGATGAATACATTTGTTTTTCCCCCCTATCTAGAAGCCTTTGAGAGGGAACTGACACTGATTCTAACCACTCCAACAGCAATCAAAATACCTGATAGCAAATTCTGAATCCATCACTCTAGAGTCCAGTCTTGGAAGACAAAAGAAAAATGAAGAGGAACCCAATAGTGGGATGGTTTTGAAAGCCCTTTTCAAGAAATTCCAATGGACTCTCATATGAACATTTGAGAACTGCCCTGTTCTGACTTTATTTTAGTTCTCTGTCTAGAAATTGTGATGCTAATTACTCTTGCCTTTACTTCTCCTTCACATCTCCTATTCATGACTCAAGGACTTTCTTTTTCCCCCTTGAGATAAGAGTTATGCAATTTGGGAGTCCTTTAGATAGACCCACTGAAGGGGTACTCCAATTGCCTCACACTGTGTCCCTGTTCAGTATGGAAAAGCCAGAGCAGTCTGCGACCTGATTCCCTATTGATAATTTAGGTAACCTCTTCAGAGGATGGTGTGATAAGAATAGGAGGTAGGAATTGCCTAGGTAGTTAGGGTAAAAAGACCCCAAAGAAAAGTAGCTAGTTTCTTGGCTAAAACTTACCATGTCCTTGGGCCTCTTAGCAACATACTTTCTTCCAAAGGCCAAAAATATCAAAAATATTTAGGAGCTTTTATCTAATCCTTAAAAGATTTTAGGGTTACCCCTTCAGAAGAAGGGGGAATGTTGAAGTAGCCAAAAGCCCCATAAAATATTTTGATCTCAAAATTCTGCGTTCAGGACTTAATGAGTAAGAGGGATAATAACTGGGGAACCAAATGGGAGGAGCTGGAGGGGAGGGAGTGGGCATGGATTTGATCAAAACACCTTATATGCATGTATGAAATTCTCAGTAAATTATACATTTTAAAAAATCTGATGCATTTTTATTCTTTGGCAGTTTGATATATGTGTGTAATGAATATTCGTTTTCTCCCCATATCACCTTCCTTATCCTTTTCTTTCCTACCTAAACCCTTCTTCCCAAGTCTCTTCTATTTTCATGTAATTTAAAAAATACTGATTTTAAGTAGGGTTGTTTACATAGGTGTGAGAAAATTTCCAGAGTGTGGGCATCTTATCACTGACAAATGATACCTCCTTTTATAGCAAGTACTGTCAGTAGTCCCTCAAGAAGCTGTGGGGGTTTCATGATCCTTGTACAGTCTTGTGCAGATCTAGTGCAGGTAACCACAGCTGTAGTGAGTTAATGAATGCAACATCCATGTTCTATACAAAAGCTATCTTTTGCTCCAACCTGCAGGCCTCTCTCTCCAGGGTAAGTCCATTGTGCCCTCTGCGCCTTGACTCCCCCCAGCCTCATTCACCCTCCCATCTCCCCTGCTGGTCTCTCTTCCTAGCATGGGTCCTGTCGCATTCCTTGCCTTGGTGCCCCAGACACCAGGGGAACCACCAATGCTTCCTGATCTTTGCATCAAGACCAACTCAGTGCCTCCCCAGGAGCACTCTGGACCTGGCCCCACCCTCACCTCCCTCTACTTCCCTGGGCCTGCACCATCCACCAGCCTCTTTCCTGAACGCCAGGGATGACCTTTCCTCTTCCTGATCCTTTGCATCCAGACCAACCCAGCTCCTCATTGCAGTCCCCAGGGGCACTTGGGGCTGCTTCCTGCCCCCATCTGCCTTTGCATCTCTGGGTGGCATGGCCACCAGCTGCCCTAGACCAGCATCTTTCCTGGGCCAAGCTCCCAGGCCAGTCCAACCCTCAAATTCCTGAGGCCAAAATCTTTCCTGGAGGGATCCAGACCTTAGAAGAAAGCCTGAGAGCATCTGATCCTCATATAACTTGGGCCTCTGTGGGAACTCCTTAAGACAAAAGCAATCTGGCCACTCCGATACAAAATCAAAAGAGAACCAGAACCTAGAGGAACCAGCTTTTCATGCCGAAAAAGTAAACCACAAACACACATAAAGTTCACAAAAAGAAGCAGACCTAAACTTAAAGTCTTGAGTCTCACACAAGAATCAGATACTACAAAAGAAATTCACATGTCAAAATCACAGAGAAAAAATAATAACATGAAAAACCAAAATAACATATCCCCACCAAATACCAGTAAT
>NW_008330570.1:2434629-2435138 GCF_000622305.1 Nannospalax galili
GCACATCATAGTAAAAAACGCTAAACGTACAGAACAAAGAGAAAATACTGAAAGCTGCAAAAGTGAAACAAGTCACATATACAGGAAAACCTGTTAGGATTACAGCTGACTTTTCAGTGCAAACTATGAAATCCAGAAGAGCCTGGACCAAAGCATTCCCAGTTTTAAACGACCATAGATGCCAACCCAGATTGCTATATCCAGCCAAAACATCTCTTATAGTCAAAGGGGACAGAAAAATCTTCCATGACATAAATAGGCTATAGGAATTCATGTGCACAAAACCAGCCCTTCAGAGAGTTCTGGAAGCAATACAAAGAGCTGAAGAAAGGAATAACTATACCCAAGGGGTTGCATAAAGTAATCCAATGAAGGTATAACTGTGGAAAATACAGCTATATCAAGAATGTAAAAAGAAATAAAAATGACAGGATTCACTACTCATCTTTCATTAATAACTTTAAATATTAATGGACTGAACTCCCCAGTCAAAAGACACAGACTAGGTG
>NW_008330570.1:2435397-2435837 GCF_000622305.1 Nannospalax galili
ATAGGTCAACAGGGCAGAGAGTTAACAGAGACACATCTGAATTAAACAACACCATATATCAAATGGACTTAACAGACATCTACCGAGTATTCCACCAAAGTACCAAAGGACATAGTTTCTACTCAGCACCTCATAGAACCTTCTCCAAAATTGACCATATTCTGGGGCACAAAACAAACCTCAACAAATACAAAAAGATTGGAATAATTCTGTGCATTTTATCAGACCACAATGTAATAAAGCTTACAATCAACACCAGAAGAAGCCCTCATCACCTCATAAACACCAGGAGATTAAACAACACACTCCTGAATGATGAATGGGTCAAAAGAGAAATTAAGAAAGAAATAAAAGTATTCCTGGAACTAAATGAAAAGGACAATACAATACAACAAAACCTCTGGGACACGCTGAAAGTGGTCCTTAGAGGGAAGTTTATA
>NW_008330570.1:2436785-2450611 GCF_000622305.1 Nannospalax galili
GCAATAAGACAAGAGAAGGAAATTAAAGGAGTAATAATTGGAAAAGAAGAGCTCAAATTATCCCTTTTTGCAGATGATATGTTATTATATCCAAGAGACACCAAAAATTCCACCAGAAAACTCCTAGAAATTGTTAACATGTTTAGTAAAGTGGCAGATTACAAAATTAACCTACAAAGTCTGTAGCCTTTCTATATACCAATAACAAGCAATCAGAGAAAGAGAACTTGGAAACACTCCCCTTCACAATAGTTGCAAAAAAATAAAATATCTCGGAATAAACCTGACCAAAGACATTAAAGAGCTCTACAATGAAAATTTTAAATCTTTAAAGAAAGAGATCAAGGAAGACATCAACAGATGGAAGGACCTCCCTGCTCATGGATTGGAAGAATTAATATTGTGAAAATGACTGTCCTACCAAAAGTCATTTATAGAATCAATGCAATTGCAATCAAAATCCCCATGACATTTTTCACAGAATTGGAAAAAACCATCCCAAGTTTCATATGGAAGTACAAAGACTTTGGATAGCCAAAACAACCTGAGCACTAAGATCAATGCCGGGGGGATTAATACACCAGATTTTAAGCTGTATTACAGAGCTAGAGTCATAAAAAACACATGGTACTGGCACAAAAGTAGACCCATAGATCAATGGAACAAAATTGAAGCCCAAAATATGAGTAAATGTAATTTCAGCCACCTGATATTTGACAAAGGGGCCAAGAATATTCACTGGAGGAAAGAGAGCATGTTCAGCAAATGGTGCTGGCAAAACTGGATCTCCACCTGTAGAAGAATGAAACTAAACTTCTATCTTTCACCCTGCACAAAAGTCAATTCCAAATGGCTCAAAGACCTCAATGTAAAGTGTGAAACTCTGAAACTGTTAGAAGAAAACATTGGCAAAAACCTATAATATATAGGTAAAGGAAAGGATTTCTAAACCAGACATCAATTGCTCAGGAAACAAGGGTATGAATTATCCAATGGGACCTCATTAAACTAAAATGCTTCTGTTCATCAAAGCTGGCAACCAGGGAAGCAGACAGAAAACCCACAGAATGGGAGAAAAGCTTTACCAGCAACACATCCGACAGAGTTTTAATATCCAGAATATATAACGAACTCTAAAAACTGAGAATCAAGACAAGAAGCAACCCAAATAAAAGCTGGGCTAAGGAGATGAACAGGGAGTTCTCAAAAGGAGAAGTAAAGATGCCTATGCAACATCTTAAAAGATGTTCAACATCACTAATAATTAGGGAAATGCAAATTAAAACCACTTTAAGATTTCATCTTACCCAAGTCAGACTGGCTAAGATCAAGAGAACAAATGATACCAAATGTTGGAGAGGATGTGGGGAAAAGGTATACACATCCACCACTGGTGGGGCTGCAAATTTGTTCAACCCCTATGGAAAGCAGTGTGAAAAACTCTTTAAAAACTACAAATGCACCTACCATTTGACCCAGCTATACCACTCCTTGGCATATATCCTATTGCATAGACAGTTGTACATCCATGTTTGTTGCTGCTCTTTTCACAAAAGCTAAGAGATGGGAGCAACCTAAGTGTCCCTCAATTGAATGGATAATGAAAATGTGGTTCATTTATACAATGAAGTTTTACTCAGCAGTAAGGAAGGATGAAATCATAAAATTTGCAGGTAAATGGATGGAACTAGAAGCTGTTATACTAAGTGAAGTAACATGGACTCAGAAAAATGTGAATCTCATCTCCAAATCCTTACATGTGAGTACATATCCTGATGTAACTTCAGGAACCAGGACAATGGAATGGAACCATGGGGGTAAAGAGAAGAAGGATAGGGAGAAAGGGGTGATAAATAAGTATGCAACCAGACATAACTACAAGAACCAGGATAATGGAAAGCAAACAGGGAGGTAAAGGAAAAGAAATAACCTGAAAAAGAAGAACAGTAGGAAACAGGCCTTAATAAGGGAGATATGGATAAAAATTGGGTCAGTTTAATGGAGGGGGGAGGGAAGGGTATACAAGTAACCCAGGGGTTAAAGGGAAAGAAGGAGCTCAAGAGAGGTAGGACCGTAGGAGAAACGTATTATTAAAGGAGAAGGGGGGGGGGTGGAATGGGGCCACTTAAGTCAGAAAACCATGATGGAGGGGTGAGACAATGCGAGAGATAAATAATGCCCAGCTAGTTTAGAAAACTAGAGGGAACCATATCACTCCTACAATCTACTGACAAATTATACATAGCAGATTAAGAAATATATGTCTAGGTAAGGTTTATCTGAGAACAATTGGTCTTTGCCCAAGATTTATCTACATGACACACAGTAATTAAAAATACCAGATTGGTGGAACTAACCTTCTTGGATGTTTAACAGACATACTTTGAGGCCTATAATAATTTGGTCAGAGGGACATAAAGGACAGTTTTTGCTCCTTGCCCTCCTGGGTCGACTAGTTCCAGGGGACTATGAGCATCTCTCAAAATGTCCTGTACTTGTGGTGGGTCACCTATCCTCTTGATCAAGGAGGCTGAGGAGACCCCACCAGATGGACTTGAACCAGTGTCCAGTATACAAACAGGAGGGTCAACACAGTAGAATCATTTCCTCCATGGTTCCAAGCAAAGCCAACCATGGTTGAGCAGGACCTTTGACTTATCTTCACATAGGTGGAACTGGTAAAAGAAAGGAGCCAGGGGCTCCTCCCAAGCCTATGTGACTCCTGAGGAACAGATCCTCAAATGACCCAAAAGGAAAGTATAACCAAAGATTAAATGGACCAACATAATTTCATAAGATTCTATATGCATAGCTAAAGGCTACATAACAAGCAACAATGCCAGACAGACAATACCTTCTTTTAAGTTGTTGCCAGGGTAGTCAAAAGACTCCCAGATAGCAACCCAGCATAGAATTGGGAAAATGAATAGCAGACCCCAGTCTTATCTAAAGGAATATTGACAACTGATTACTGCTAGATGAGGAACAGCTGACCCTCCTAAAACAAAGACCTCTAGATTGCTTGACTAGATTCACTCGAAGGGCAAGTAGTGGGGAATGGCTGGGGGAGCCGATAACACAGCAGACATTAGCAGGGATATCCGAGTATAAGGGCTCTAGTTGGGGGGAGTGATGTTATGGGAGGGTGCCATCTGGGAAGTGGGTGTGTAGTCGAATGAGAGGTTTGGGATGTTCTGTGTGATACACACATACACATACACACACACAATCAAGTTAAAAAAGTGTATTATATTTGAGGAGGAAATATGGAAATTTACATCATGCTAATTAGTAGAGGTGATAAACAATTCCACTGAACTCTACCTGATGACTTTATAGACATACGCAGGCGCCAAGCATCCAAGTGCAACTGATTATGACTAGTAATAATCAGATACATACAGATTAGAGATGCAAGCGCCAACATCTCTGTGTTAGTAGCAAAAACAATGAGGCTTTCTTCAAGGATCAATATATTCTAAAATGAAATGGAGATCTTTTTTAAAGGTTAAAAACTCATCCAATTTTATGTCTTACAGGGCTTATACTCAGTTCAATAATATATAACTGTATTAATTCAACCGTGAACATAGAAACTTGCGCCCACTTGTGAAAGAGATGTACTCTTGCTCTGGAGTGTGTTACTGAATATGTTAAAGCTGTAGTGAAATGCTTCTTCTAATCATGTAGTTATTAAAAATTAAAAAAAGATATCTTTTTTTTTTCAGCACATCTGCTCATCCTCTGCCCCTCTACTGTGTTGTTCCCTGAGCCTTGGGGAGGGATTTCCTTTTTTCTTTCTATTTCTTTTCTTTCTATTGCTTATAGGAGTCTAACCACTGTTTTCTAGATTTCAGTTTTTCTTCTGGGGAGTCTGCTGTCATCTTTCTGCCGATCCTTTGTATCTAATACGTACTCTCTGGACATTTTAAAAGATCACATTTGCCTCTGTTATGTTTTAATGTAATTTGCTGATGATTCCTTTGTCTAGTTTTCTGTATTTTTCTCATGTTTCACATTTTTTCTTCTTCTTGGATCTAGCTTATGGTTCTTGGCTTATAGTTTTGTTAATTTGGAAAATGTAGGGACATTATTTTGTCATATTTTTGTCTCTGCTGGCCTATTTCTTTTCATTCCACAATTAAATATGTAGTAGGATACTTGCTGTTTCCCTAACACTATGATTCTTTGTTCATTTTCTTAGTATTTTTCTGCTTTGCGATTTCATTTTCTGTGTTTTTTTCAAGTTCAGCAATCTTCTCCTTTGCAACTTAAAATCTGCTGTTAATTAATACCCCTAGTAAAAGTTTCACTTCATAAATTGTATTTTGCATCTATTTGAGTGAAATATTTGTCTTTTTTTTGAGACAAGTTTTCATTATATAGTCCTGGCTAACCTGGAACTCACTATAGACCAGGTTAGCTTTGAACTCACTGAGTTCTGCTTGTGTCTGTCTCTTGTGTGCTGGATCAAAGTCATGCACCACCATGCATGATCCCTTGATCTTCTTAAATAAATTCTATACATTACTTGAATTCAATCTTTCCCATGCATTCTTGAATATGCTGAATATGGCTTAGGTGTGCCTAACATTTTGAAATTGTGACATGGTGTTGTCTTCTAGAAAGGCCATGCTCAAGAACTGTACAAGCAACTTACAAAAGAAATTGCAGAAACATCTCATAATGTTTCAAGTAAGTGGACAATTTCATGTTAGGCTGCATTCATAGTTATCCTTGGCCATGTGTGGCCATGTGTAGTCTGTGGGCAGCAGGTTGGATATGTCTGTAAGATCTTGATTTCTAATTGTATCACCTGTGTTATTTCTACACGTTTCTTTGACTAATTTTTTTCTCTGTCCTTCATTATGGTCTATCATCTCCACATTATTGATGATTTCTAAGTTGTTACTGTTTTGATCACTTTAGGTTTTTAGGAAGCAATTTAAAGTAGGACTGTGTTATTTTTGAACGGTCCCAAAAGTTTGCATTTTGGAAACTTAATTCCCAATGTGATAGTGTTGGGTAGTGGGAATTTTAAGAAGTGATTATGTCATTTGACCTTTGCTGTCATAAGTGGACTCATGTCATTATCTTGGGAGCAGGTTTATCACTACAAGAATGATGTATTATAAAAGTACATTTGTCCCTTTCTTGCTTTTCTTGTCATGTGATTCCTTCTGCTTGGTATGGAGCAGCAAAAATGCCCTCACCAGAGGTGACCCCTTGATTTGAACTTCCCAGCCTCTAGAACCATATGGCTAAATTCTTATTCATCACAAGTCATTCAGTTTGTGGTACTAGCAGCACAAAATGGGCTAATCAAAGGCTAATCTTGTATTACTTATAAGGAATTATTTTTCAGAGTATCTTATTAAATACATTGTCATTGATAAAGCTTTTTTTCCCTCTATGTCTGGTAGAAACACAACATATTTCTGATTTTCTGTGTATTCCTGGGATTTGTCTCCTTTTGGGGGATGGTCCTTTCTCTGACTGGGGGTAGTTTCTATACTCAGCTGAAGGCCTTAGGGAGGACTGCAATTCTTTCCCAGTATAGCTCACTTCTCTCTAGTACTTTCCCCTTCAACTTTGCTTGGCCTTCCTGGATCAAGCTTGATTTACCAAAGAAACCCCACAACTTAAGTAGCATGCAGGGCTCTGCTTGAATTTCTTTCTTCCAGTGCTACAATTTAGAAGCTTAGCCTACACAGTTAGTTTGGACAATTATAAGGCTAATTTATTTTCCGTCTCTCTGAGATCACTGTCCTGTGCGTCTTTATGTCCGTGTCATGTGCTATATAATGATGTTTCTCTAATAATGGGCTTCACATGCAGCAGTGGTCCCATAAAATTAAAATGAAACTGAAAAACTTCAAGTGCCTAGTAATGCTGTGGGCATTTTCATTGCTACAGTTGTTTGCTTATACTATTTGGTATGGCAAAAGCTGTCCAGGTTGGAGCCTGGAACAAAAGGCTACACCATGTAGTCTAGGTGTGTGGCAGGTGGTTCCATCCAGTTTACACAATGACAAAATACAATGGCGCATTTTTCGGAATTTATCCTGATGAGTAAGTGACATATGATGAAATTTTGATTCCATCATGTGTCACTACCTACCCGTTTCTCACAGAAAGTACAGCTAGTCACTGTTACTTCATCTTAATTAGAAGCATAATTTCAATTCTAACACACTGTTTAAAAAACATCTAATGTGGACAAAAGTCTTTCCCAGTGATTTCACTTCTTGAATTATCCTAGTAGTATAATCACAGATGTGTTGAAAGTAAAATATGGGGATAATGATGCTGATGATAGTAATTAGCATTTTTAAGGTTTTTATTATGTATTGAGAACTTTAAGTGTCTTGTATGATGTATCTAAAATAATTAACTAGTAGCGATAGGAAACAGACTTTTAGTTTGTACAACTGACCTTATAAATGATGGAGACAGAATTTGAGCCACACCACTTTTATTTTATAAACCACATTCCAAATCACCAACTTTGAAATACTGTTTATATCATTTAGAGATATCTTAAAATCCCAACAATAGAGGAGTGAGCTAACTAGTTTACATTTATGTAACAAATTATATGCAATAAAATAAATGATGCTGTGGAAGAGTATTTATAAATATTGGCTAATGACATTGGCTATACAGAATGATGAAATAATAATTAATTTCTTTCATTTCCTTCCTCATTAAAGTATTCAGATTTCTTAACTGATCATAAAGTTAAAAATAATCATGCATATAGAGTTTTAGTCCTGGGTGCATCTTGGCTAAAGCAGTCAAGAATTATGTTGGGCTTTCGGCCTATCTATACTTTTGATATTTGTCAGTATCTCTTTTTTTTTCCTTTAAAAAATGTGTGTGTGTGTGTGTGTGTGTCCATACATATATGCGCCCATGTGCACGTGGAATAGCATCCTCAGAAACATCGTCCACCTCCTTTGAGACAGGTTCTCTCATTAGCTTAGAGCTCAGGAATTCAACTAGACTCGCTGGTCAGTGAGCTCCAGAGTTCATGCCTCTGCCTCCTCAGAGCTGGGAGTACAAACATGTGCAATCACACCTACCTATCGTTTTTAAGTGGGTTCTGGGAATCAAAATTGTATCCTTGCCCTTGCTCACAGACTGAGCTATCTCCCAATTTCATGACTAGTTTTTCCTTTCAGTCTTTTCAATTTTACTCAGTCATCTGCAGTGCATCTCTCTGTGGTTTAAGTTCATCTAGGAGATCGTTAATTATATCTATCACCATCTTTCTGAGCTCTAGCAGCTCATAACAGTCTGGATAGCATCACTTGCACTAGTCATATGATGATCTCCGGGTGATGTGCCTCTCTTCTAAGTTTGATTATGACTCCTTACGGGCAGTTTTGAATTAGATATGATCATACCCCTTGTTGTCTAGTCTGCGTCATGCTGAGCACGCATGATAATGAGTCCTCAGTGGAGCACAGGACTGCATAATATGAGGCTGCTTCCTTGTTTCTGGCCCCATCTCTTTAGTAAGTCCGCTGGGGTAGTGATGGTGGGGGTGGGGAGAGGGCAGGAATTACTACTATTTTGTTAAGAAGTGTACTAAAGCCTGGGTTGGGGAAGTGATTTCTTTGATTGTGACAATAAATAGGTGACAAAGCGGAGATTAAGACACAGATGTCTGAAGTGCTAGCCATGGTTCTCTCTCTTTACCTCATACATTTCAGCCTCTGGCCCCCACTGCTTTTGGCTTTTTACTTTTTGGCTTGGAGGTGTGCAGATGACCTTGAAGGACAGCAATGTTGCTCAATGGGTTTATTTATCCAATGGGTCAGAACACATTAAATGTGTACCAGCTGCTATAAAGTAAGTATATTATAACTCATCTCCTCTTGTCTTAGGAACTGAATTTTCAGTGCCTTTGGGCTATTGCTTGGTACTGATTAGCTGAGGTCTAAGGAAGAAGGGATACACAGTTTTCCTGGGCAAGGAGAAGCATCCTTCTCTTTCCTCAATAATAAAGAACTTTTCTTTTGGGACTGCTTTCCCGAATTCCCCACATTAACTCCATGTGTTGTCCAATGTGGTACACACTGACCCTGTAATTTATAGACTTTAGAGCTTAACTGGTTTCCTTCCCAAAGTCTAGAAGAAATTGCTCACTGTTTGGAAACAACACTACACTGCCTAAGTCTAACACCTTACCCTGGAAGACTGGACGTGCTGTCTTTCAGCAGGCAAAAAGTAGGCATTGGGTCTAATCCAAGGAGGTGACTTTAGCCAGAAACAGTAGTTTGGAATCCAGAATGAAATTTACTGGCTATTCACTTGTTTTGCCTTTTCTAAACCTAGCACAGGGGAAAGCTCCAGTCATCATCAGTCTTTCCTCTGGGAACTTCAGTCTCCCTGGTCTTTGTAACTTTCAAGGCCTGTTTGCAGAAGCTCCTTATTATGAGTCACTCAGCTGTCTTCGACTTCTCATCACCCCAACACAGATCCCTCTTTCCTCCGTTCTGTGCTGCCCATGACTCTTAAAACTCTTAACACTTTGCTTCATTGTTTTTTTGCCATCACACATTCCAGTTCTGCACCTCTTTGTTGGCTCAGCTCAAAAGAGCTAGGACGTCTTTTGAAATACTCTTGCCCCATCCATCTTTTCTTTCCAGAGGACTCATTTGGTAATGGTATTATATATTTCTTTCTTTCTTTCTTTCTTTCTTTCTTTCTTTCTTTCTTTCTTTTCTTTATTATTATTGAAGCTTTAGAAGCTTTAGGACAATTCTTTTTTATTAGAATTTAAGGAAAAAAATCCTCAAAGCAGGCAAGCTACGAATCTCAGCAGCTACCCTCAGGAGAATGGAAGGGAGAAGGACAAAAAAGCCAAAAAGCCAAAAAGCCATGACTGCCAGCATAGAGGTCAGAAACATAGCAGACTAGCAGCCACATGGCGGAAAGGGAAAGGGAACGTTACAGAAAAGCTAAAGGATCTCAAAATGTTTGGGTAGTCTAACCTGTTAGGGAAAGTATGGTTAGAAAAGAGATATAAAGAAGAAAAGGAGAGGTTACACTTTTCTGAGGAATTCAGAAAAGCAGGTAGATTTACTGAGAGCTCCTGCCTGTGACCGTGTCCACAAGCACTGCGATGAAGGGGGGATTCCAGGCAGGAAACTTTCGCATCATTAACACACTAGGTATTCCACCCATCTCTTAACTTAAAGAGAATAACTTAAAGTGAATCTGTTTAGGGGGTCCTATGGCTAGGCAATCGACTTGGAAAAGCTAGAAGGTTGAGGTGTCTTCATCCAGGCCAGAAATTCCCACCCTCTCCACCAGATTTCTCCCAAGGGGCTTCCTGCCACTATAACATGCCCCTCTGAAGAGGTAACCCTAATGCTTTTAAGGAATTAGAGTCCCCAAATTCTTTTGGCATTTCCAGACTTTGGCATGGAGTAGGCTGCCATGGACATTATGACTTTTAGCAAAAAAAAAAAAATGTTACTTTTCTTTGGGGTCTTTCTATCCTGAACTGCCTAGCCAATTTTAACTGCATCTTAAACACCCAACAGAGAAGTATAACCACACATTAAAGTAATTGGTATGTTTCTTTAACAGGTCAAGGAATTTCACTTCCCAGACATTAGGCTTAAATTCATATGAGATGCTATTTAGACAATTCTCATTAATGATTTTCTTCTTGATAACAAAAATGTTGCTCAGATATAAGACTTCAGACATTGACCCACTTCAAAACTGCAGTGCCTACCTCCAGTCAAGAGAGACAAGTCCAGTATTGTTCAAATCTAAAAATTAAATGATGGCCAAATTTATTCTCTTTCATGTAGAAACCATTTGGGAAGGAACCCACACTGTGACTGCAGCCATTCCAACAACTCTCAAAGTTCCTGAAAGCATATCCTGCTCTCATCACTTCTGAGTCCAGTCTTGTAGGCCAAAAGAAAAAGGAGGAGCAAACAGAAGGTTACTCTTGGGAGCCCTCATCAAGAGATTCTAATGGATTTTGATTTGGACATTTAAAAATACATCCTGTTTTGGCTTCTTCTGGTTCCTGTCTAGAACTTGTAGTGCTAACAACTCTTTACTTCTCCCTCACATCTCTTCCCAGGCACCAGTCAAGGACTTCTTTTCCTCCCTTAAGTTAAAAGTTATGCACTTTGGGGGCTGGAGAGATGGCTCAGCAGTTAAGAACACTGGGTTGTTCTTGCAGAAGACCCAGGTTCGAATCCCAGCACCCACATGGCAGCTAACAACTGCCTGTAACTCCAGTTCTAGGGGATCTAACAGTCTCTTCTGTCCTCTGCAGGCACTGCACGACGCAGGGGCACTTACCTACATGCAGGCAATACACGCATACACATAAAATAAAAATAATAAATAAAATATTTTAAAAAGTTATGCACTTTGGGGGTCTTTAAGATAGGCCTACTGAAAGGGTACCCCATATTCCCACACCTGAGCCCCCCTTCAGCATGGAAGAAGGCAGAGTGATCATTGTCCCAATTCCCTATTAACAATTAGGGTAACCTCTGCAGAGGGGAGCATGATAAGAAGAGGAGAACAGCTAGGCCATTTAGGTCTAAGAGATCCCAAAGAAAAGCACTTTGGGGGTCTTTAAGATAGGCCTACTGAAAGGGTACCCCATATTCCCACACCTGAGCCCCCCTTCAGCATGGAAGAAGGCAGAGTGATCATTGTCCCAATTCCCTATTAACAATTAGGGTAACCTCTGCAGAGGGGAGCATGATAAGAAGAGGAGAACAGCTAGGCCATTTAGGTCTAAGAGATCCCAAAGAAAAGTAAATTGATTATTATACTTCTTTTTTCATTCTTCATGCTTAGGTAGTATGTGCCTAAGTAAGGTGTGAATTACTCAAAAAGACTGTTATCTGATGGGAAGGCAAAATGCATAGTTCAAGTTTAAATTCCACAGAGCACGGGATTTGGAGATGTGAGGGACTTTGTCACAGTGTAGTAGAGTAGTTAAGATTTCATTATGAATTGAAGGTAGATATGGGACCAATTCAGCCCAATAACACCTCAGATGGGGAAGCTGGTACCATGTCTTTGTAGCACGGGCACCACCCTCAAAACTCCTAGGGTCTTCCCATGTCAGCCTTTGAATCCCAGAATTACCAATGAATTTCTTTGTGCTTACTTTTAAAGTCCTCTGACAAAGTATAAATCACTCTGCTGGTACTTTTTGGCCCTATGAGCAAAATGCCCCTCAGATGTAGAAAAGGCACCATCAGCTATGTTAACAATCCCCTAGAACAAATCAGCAGCACAAAGCATCATGGCACATACTTGGCTGCCACATTTATCTATCCCATTTCTTTATTTCTGAGACGAGGTCTCACAAGCCCAGGCTGGGCTTGCCTTATGTGTTGAAGGCTTGCCTTGAACTCCTGGTTCTTCTGTCCCCACCTCCCAAGCACCACGATTATGTGAGGTATTATGTCCATTGGCAAAGGGAATTTTATCAATTTTCTGAAGAAGAACAAAGTGATGAACAAGTAAGACACCAACCCCTGGAGAGCAATGACCATGCTTAAAACACAATCTTTATTGCTTCTTTTTAGAAGTTCATATAACACAGTTTGATCATATTCACCCTTCCCCATCTCCTCTCAAACTCATACCCATCTCCCTACCCTTCCAGCTTTGTGTTTTCTTTTTAAAACCGACTTACTCCATTTGTGTTGCCCAAATACTCTTTGATGCACCACCACTCATGTCTCAGAGGGCTATGGTTAAGGCTCATCTTGAAAAGGAGCCTGTTGTTTAAAACTGGGCCACCATGAGGGCCTGTAAACAAGGAACAATCCCAAGTCAGGTAGCCTTTGGACAACTTGCCACAGCTCCTAAGTGAGAAATAGCCATGGGGCAGTAGTGGAGACTGGACGGCTGGCCTGGACTTGCTGAGAAGTTAAGGTGACAGGAGGTTTGGGCATTAAAGAGCATAACGGACAACAGCTCCACCCTTGCTGATGAGGAACAGACTTCATTGCTTGAGGGTAACCGTGGAGACTGATTGACTTGAGCCCAAGGTCAGCATGTGGCCCAAATTTTGGAGGCACCTTTCTACCACGTATCACTTCCAGCGAGACTTAGAACTCTGAGGCTCAGGTCCTGTGGCGCAGTCAATTTCTTTAGCTTCTTCCCTACTACAGGGTGTTCAACAGTTTGTTGACTCTGAAATCACTGAGACTGGTCAGTATATGTTTCAGTGTTTTGTTTTATTCTCTCATTTCCTAATATAGTTGAGAGACATCCCTTGTCATGGACATGTACAGCTCATGATGTACAAACTGGGGAGCCTCTAGAACATGGGAAAACATGCCTGGCTGCAAAGCTAAGTGTGGCCAGTAGCAGCTCCTGGTATGCAAAGAAGGGAATTCCTGTAGTGAAGACAACCCTGTCCCTTGATCAGTCTAGTTTCAGCATGAGCTTAAATAATGGAAAATAAGAGACTCCAACCTAGGTTGATGTTCCTCCACACCTGTCAGACACTGATGTTAGAAGACTTGAACGAAGCCACTCCGAAACGTTGATGTTCTTTTTCTTTCTGTCTGAACTGTAATTTTAGTATCATTATTTTGGTTTTAGAAAAGCTTTTTACACTTTTATATTTCTCTCCTTGCATTTATTTGATTTTGTTTACATGCTTTTTTATGAGGTAATGCAATTCTTCTCTTGTTCTTTACTCTTCCTCCTCACAATGCTGTTGCCATTCTTTTTCTTTTTCACTTTTTTCAACTTTGTTTTTCCATAATTTCTTCCTTTCTCTGCTCCTTTATTTCATTTCATTCATTTGCCATTTTTACTTTTATCCTATGTAAAATGTAACTTCAGGCTTACTCTAGTTAATTAATTAATTTATTTGTTTATTTTGCATTTTTCTATTCTGTAGTAATTAGTAGTGTATTAGCTGGCTTTAATCAGTTGTAAGTGCTTTTCTATGTGTACATTGGTTTGGTGTTATTACTGTTCAAGCACTTTGTTTTTCTCATCTCTGGGAATGGGAATTCCCTCCAAAGAAGGCTGATCACTAAGAAGACCCCTAAATAAAACAAGAAGAGATACTTATACCAACAGATGCAGAAATCATAACACAAAAACACAAGAAACATGAAAAAACAAATCAACATTAGAACCCTCAAAGATATTAAAAATAGTTGAAATTCCAGACAAAAAATTTTAAAGTCTACTTGTGAAAAGGATCAATGAATTCAAAGAGGACATCGATACACAGAAGAATAGAATGAAGAAATCAATTCAGGACCTGGATAAGAAAGATGAAATGCCTGGGAGATGATTCAGAGGGGAAAGGTGCTTGATATCCAAATTTGATAACCTGAGTTTGATCCCTAGATCTCATGGTAGAAGGAGGGATTCAACTCTGGAAAGTTGTCCTTTGACCTTCACATATGCAGCATGGACTCTCTCTCTCTCTCTCTCTCTCACACACACACACACACATACTAATAATGATAATAATAAATAAAATTCAAAAAAAGAAAGAAACATGGGTGATAAATTCAGCAAGGAAATTGAGATTTTGTTTTTGTTTTTTGAAAAAAAATCTTGAAATGAAAAAAACTCAACAAATCAAATAAAAACACAGTGGGAAGCATCATCAATAGAATAAGTCAAGCAGAGGATATCAAGCAAAGGTTACCAGAGCTTTCCAGAACTCTGAGAGATGATCAGGAGATCAAAACTAAGAATCTATAGGGTAAGTGAAGCTGCGATTAAAAGATAAAGGTATATAAAGGTATATAAAGGTATATAAAGGTATATAAAGGTAGATAAAGGTA
>NW_008330570.1:2450638-2501239 GCF_000622305.1 Nannospalax galili
GGTAAGTGAAGCTGCGATTAAAAGATAAAGGTATATAAAGGTATATAAAGGTATATAAAGGTAGATAAAGGTATATAAAGGTAGATAAAGGTATATAAAGCCCATTCAGTCAGATTAAAGCAGAAAATTTCTCAAATCCTAGGAAATAGAAGGACTGGAAAATTTATAAGAAATGGATTCTTAGACACACAGGACCTATCAAGACTGAAGCAAGAGGATATTAGAAAATTCAAACAGATATATAATGAACAATAAGATAAAAAATACACATACACAATAAGCAATAAGTCCTAAAAATTCTAATAAAGCAAAGCCCAGGACCAGATGGGTTCACTGCCATATCCTACTAGGCTGTTAAAGAAGAGCTAACATTAATGCTACTCAAGTTATTACATAAAGTAGAAAGGGAAAGAATGCTAGCAAATTCATTCTATGAAGTGAGCATTTCCCCACTATCAAAACTTGATAATGACACAACAAAAATGAAAAAAAAAAACCCACAATGAACCTAGATGCAAAATCGACAATAAATTCTTGCAAACTTAATTCAGTGACACATTAAGAAGACCATCACCATTGTCAAGTTGATTTCATTCCAGAGATGCAATGGTAGTTCAGCATACACAAGTCAATACATATAGCACATAAATAATAGATTCAGGGGCATAAATCACACGATAATCTCAATAGATGCAGAAAATGCCTTTGTCAAAGTTCTATATCCCTTTATGATAAAAGCCCTGAAGACACTAGATATTGTAGAAGGATACGTCAACACAATAAAGATTATATACAATAAACCTCAAGCCAATGTAATAGTAAGTTGAGAAAAACTGAAAGGATTTCCTCTAAAGTCAGTAACCAAACAAATGTGTCCACTCTACTCTTTTTCAACATTGAAATCTTAGACCAATAAGAGAATAAAAACATATATAAATAGGAAATGAAGAAGCAAACCATTCTCCCTCAAAGATTCTGTACTTAAAACATCCTAGAGCATACACTACAAAGCTCTTAGATTTGATTAACACTTCATCAAAGTAGCAGGATCCAAAATCAACAGACAAATTTAGTAGCTTTTCTATATTAATGGACATCCTGAGAAAGAAATCAGGGAAACAATCAAATTCACAATACTGTCACAATATTCCCAGGAATAAACCTAAACAAAGAGATGAAAGATCTATACAATGGGATCATTAAGACACTGAAGAGAAAAACTGAGGCAAACACTAGTAGATGATAAAACATTGCATGTGATGTACAGGCAGAAATAATATTGTGAAAATGGCTACATTGTCACAGCAACCTACAGAGTCAATGTAATTCTCATCAAGAGCCCAATGATACTCTTCCCAGAACTAGAAAAACAATCTGAAAATTCACTTGAAAGCGTAAAAGCACCAAATGGCCAAAGCAATCCATTAGAGAAAAAGTAACGCTGGAGCAATCACAGTGCCTGATTTCAAATAATACCACAAAGCAGCCTGGTGCTGGCATGAAAACGGACACGTACCACTGGAGCAGAGCAAAAGGCCTTGAAGCAAACCCAGGCTGATGTGCCACATGATTGCAACAGTGTCAAAAGCTACATTGGAGAAAAAAAAGACAGCCTCTTCAATAAATAGTGCTGGAAAACTGGATATCCACGTACAGAAAAGTGAAACTGAATCTCATTTTTCTCATCCTATATAAAAGTCAGTTCAAAAGTCTCAATGTAAGACCCGAAACTTTGAAACTGCTAAAGGAAACCATAAGGAACACATAGGCAGGAACTTAGGAAAAGACCTCCTGTAGAACAGGAAATAATCCAAAACACTGACAAATAATATCACATGAGATACAAAAGCTTCTGTGAAGCAAAGTAAACAATCAGGAGAATGAAGAGACAGCCACAGAATGAGAGAAACATTTTCGCACTGTACAATGGGCAGGAGATTAATATCTAGAATATAAAAAGAACTAAAAAAGTTAACACTGAAATAAATCATCCTGTTAATAAATCAGGAAATTAGTTGAATAGACAGTTCTTAAAAGAAGAAATACAAAATTTCAAAAAGAATAAATATGAAAAAATGGTCAACATCTTTAACCATTGGGAAAATACAAATAAATACGACACTGAGCATACATCTCATGTCTGTCTGAATGGCTGTCATTAAGAAATCAAACAATAAATTCTGGGGAGGATACTCAGGTAAAGGAAAACTTATTCACTGCTGATAGGAATGTAAGCCATGCAGCTACAATGGAAATCAGTCTAGATGTGCCTCAAAATCTACCAGGAGGACTCTAAGTCAACATACAAAGAAAATCTGCACACTCATTTTAATCATAGTGAGTCACAAGAGTCAAACTACGAAATTAGCCTAGATGCCCACTGACAGAGGACGCATGAATGGATAAGGTGTGGTATGTATATACGGTGGAATTTTATTCAGTGATAAAGAAGTGTGAAATTATGCCATTTTCAGGGAAATCAATAGAACTGAATGCCATTCTGGTAAGTGAAATAAACCAGACTCAGAAAGACAAATGCTGCATGTTTTCTTTAATAAAGAGAATTCTATGTGTGTGTGCGTGTGTGTGTGTGTGTGTGCGTGTGTGTGTGTGTGTGTGTGTATGAAAAAAAAGGGGAGGAGGAAGAGGCCCAGAGGATGAGAGAAGGCAAATGGTAGTAAATATGGACCAAGTACAATGATGTAAGTATGAAGGTGACATAACAAAACTCATTTTATATTATAAATAAATGGATAATAAAAGCAACACTAAATGTGCCCATGTAAGTGTGCCATGTAAGCAGGGGATAGATGGTGTATGAAGAGCAGTAAATGCCTATATGGTGACCACAATGATTTGGCTCACCACACAGGCCAAGGCAGCCTCTTCTCTGAACAATGCTTCTAGAAGAATAGGTTATCACCAACAGCTGCTTGACAACAAAGGATTTAGATCTGAGGTTTATTTAGGCTCTAATGTAATTTGATGAGCCATTCCTAACTATCATGGAATAACCAAATGTCCATGTCCTCAGGTGCTGTGGCTCTCTCCCTCAGGTCATGGAGCCACACTCTGGACCTTTGAGTTGTTATGGTTTGTCCTGGTTTCCTGAGGTGATCCATGGTTGCTAGGATCTTTAGCATCTTAGCCTGTATCCAACAAAATAGATTATGGCTTAGTTTTATGCCTGAATTAGCTCTTCCCTGGTAAAAGTTTCCTTTATAAATTTAAGGATAATCTGAACATTGCGTACATTATAGAGACTGTAGAAGTAAAGACCACTATGACATGGGAACTGCAGAAACTTGGAAAAACAATGCAAAACAGAAAATTTTATGTAGAACCTTTTTACAGCTTAAAAAATGTGTATAATCTTATCCAAAGGAATATTGACAACTGATTACCGCTAGTAGGCTGACTAGATTCACCAGGACAAGTAGTGGGGAATGGCTGAGGGTGCCGACAGCGTAGCAGACAGTAGCAGGGATATCAGAGTATAAGGGCTCTGGTGGGGGGAGGGAGGCTATGGGAGGGTGCTACCTGGGAAGTGGATGCACAAAAAAAATTCTTCAAAGCATAAAAATTTGCTCCTTAATAACTAGTAGATGTGAAAAACATTACCACTGAAATCTACCTGATGACTTTATAGTTGTGTTAAAAATGAATCTTTTCTGTATGAAACTGTGTATTTTAATAACGAAATGGAGATCTTTTTCAAAGTTTAAAACCTCATTTAATTTTATGTCTTATAGGGTTTATACAGAGTACAATATTGTATAACTGTATTAATTAAGCTGTAAACCTAATAATTTACAGCCAATTTTGAAAGAGAAGCATCTTAGCTCTGGAAATTGTTATTGAATATGTCAATGCTGTTGTAATAAAATGCCTCTTCTAATCATTTGGTTATGAAATAAATAATTTAAAAAATGTGTACGTGTGGGTGAAGTGAGTGAGAAATTGTGATGACGTGTAAATCTGACATGGTCAGATGGTGAGAGTTTTGATGTGGTCATTGCTGTTAATACTGTAAATGTTGAAAGATACATTGACCTCAGATCCATGGCTTCTCCAAGGTCAAGGGTTAAGCAGTTTATCTAGTTCAGAAGAGGTGGGATCTGACCCTAGCCAGAAGAGACCTTGCCTTGGGTTCCAGCTCGGTGACAAGTCTCCATTATCTATCTCAACACAGCATCATCTTGCCCCATCTTCCTGGAGGCACTGCTGAGTCTTTGGGGTGGCAGCGTGCATACTCTGTCAGCAACTCTGAAAGATTCGAGGTCAGATCCTGGAAGAGCTGTGAGGTTCTTCTGCTTCAAATAGGTGCTCAGCCTTGAGAGCCTGGAGGATGGAGAAGTGACTGGAGGCTTCTCAACTTCCTAACCCTCAAAATTAAAAGTATGTTTTTACGAAACCCCATCCATATCTCTAAATCTTTTATCTCTTACTCCTGTTGGAGTCTTCTGTTATTTTACTTTCTCTGCCTTTTCCATGCCCTACTCTCTAAGCAAATAAACTGTATTTACTTACTTGATCAAATGAAATAATGTCAGTGCAAGTGTTGTGTAAAACGCAGAGGTCTGTGAAGGCAGTGGGCTACTCATGTTTATTGCACTGGTTTCTATTTTAAAGGCCGAAGCAAAGGCATACATTTAAAAAACAGGTAATACAAGAATTCTAATGTGGGCAGCTGATCAAGGGAGGTGAGAAGTCAGGAAAAGCAGAAAAAGAGACAGTGTTGAAAATCACTCTGGCACATTAGAGGTCTGAGTTGGCTAGTGGCACTGCAAAGGCATTCTTGGGTGTAAGATTTGTGACCCACAAACCTTAATTGAGACACTTATTTTCCTGTTCTGGTCTTTCATCAGAGTTTCATTCAGTGAATGCTAATGGAGAGTGAGTTGTCCTAGGTGGCTGCAGTAGGCTTAGAGGTAGGGACCCAGGAAAGAGTTTGGTGGTGAGGTGTCTGTTTTTTTTTTTTTTTTTTGAGACAAGGTCTCTCTGTATCCTCAGCTGGCCTGGAACTTACTATGTAGACCAAGCTGACCGCTCACTGACTTCTCAGTCTCACAGAGATCCACCTGCCCCTGCTTCCCATCTGCTGGTATTAAAGGTGTGTACTACCACACCAGGCTAATGATTGGTTTTCTGATGAAAGGTCTGCTTTGTAAGTGGAAGTTAACAAAAGCATACCCCAGTCTGGGTGTCTATAACACGGAAAATTTTGCATTCCATGCCTGGTCAGCAGGTGGGACCATAGCACAACATGAACGATGATGAGGTCAAACACAAGAACCAACTGCAATAAACACAGCCAGTGCTAAGTCTCTTCCAGGAGAAAGTTTGGCCTCTCAGGATATGCATGACCTCAACCCATATAAACAATTTCAGAAGTCTCATTTAAGTACTTTTCTTGGGTCTGAGCATGCAGCGTCTTCTCACATAAAGGGATACTCTAGAGGAGAAAAACCAGGATGAGATACTTTATTTTTATGCATTGTGGATCCTGTGCTGAAGAAAGCTGAAGAGGTTACAGGGTTGGTTAAGCTTAAATTGTGGTTAGGAATGACCCACAGATCAGAACATTAACTTGAAATTCAAATTCTCTTATGTCTTTCTATGATATCTGAAATGGGTCTTTGATGAATATGCCCATATTCTGATACATCTCATTGCAAGAGATTGTAAGGCCATGTCTTTCCTTTTATATGGAATGTTATATACACTGAGAAATAATATATAATCTTGCTTCATGTGTGCATAATGTATTAGTGAATATAACTTGGTATGCATGTTTTTATGCACACATAGACACATACATAAAAGTTAGGGAAAGCCCCATATTGATGCTTAAAGGCAGGCTTGCAAACTTCACTTTGCCCCCTTTAACAGCTGATGTTGACCAATGCAGAGTTGAGTTCTTGGTTGGGTTGAAGCTGCACATTCCCCGCCCAGTCCCATATCTACATGTGGCATCGAGGAGGGCTAACTGTATCTGGACGGAGGAGGTCTGGATAAGGCTTATATTTCAGAAAGTTGGCTGAACTTGGGCTTCCAACATAATGTCCAGTGTCCAAATCAGAGGTCGATAGCATCTTCATATTAAGTTTCACCTATAAATCATTGAGAATTAGCTGTGACCATGCCTACGAAGGATTTTAAACCAGTGTAAATCATGGCTCTCACCCAAAGGAGAGTATTGGTTGGGAATTCTGGAAATTGATGCTGATTTAAGTACATGGTGCATGGTTTTAATAAACAGAATTTATAGAGGGATAAATGTAGCTGAGAGAGGTCATTGGAGAAGGGAGAGATAGACTGGGGAACAGGTGACCAGGAATTCTAAATCTGATGCTGCTTAGGGGAGGCTGGAATATCATTCATTAAAAAATTAACTAGCGCATATTCTTTGTACAAAATAAGAGGTTTCTTTATGACATTTTCATACATGTATGTAATATACTTTGCACCTCACATAACCCCCCATTCTTCCTCTCCACTCTCTCTAGTCCCCTTCCTCTTCCTAAATACTCCATTTTCAACTTTTATTTCTTTTTTAAAATTTAGATTCCATATATGACAGAAAACATATGCTGTTTGTCTTGCTGAGTCTGATATCCCTTTCATTTAGATGATGCTTTCCAGTCACATCCATTTATCTGCAAATGACATAATTTTGTTCTTCTTTATGACTGAAGTCTACCTATCTATCTACTGGCTTCTACAGATACTCCAAATTATGCACGAATCTAAAGATTTGAAGCTAGGATCCACATATGAGAGAGAACATAAGGTGTTTGTCTTTCTGGGTCTGGATTATCTCCCTCACCACATCTTTTCCCAGTCCCGTTCATTTGCCTGCACTTTTCTACAGTTAACTTGTCTGTGTCTCTTAGTTGGTGAGTCAGAGACCATTTGCATTTAAGATTATTTTTGAGGGATGTTTACTAATTCCTGTGATATCTATCATCTATCTATCTATCTATCTATCTATCTATCTATCTATCATCTATCTATCTATCTATCTATCATCTATCTATCTATCATCTACCAATCAAGCATTTTCTTTATTTATTCATCTGTTGATGCCACTGAGTTTTCTTATTCCTGTGAACTAATACTCGACGAGGCAATTTAAGGAAAATGTTTACTTTGGTTTGCAGTTTAAGAATGTATACAGCCCGTCGTTGCAGGGCAGCTGGAACAACAGGAGTGTGAAATGACTGGTCACATTGTATCTTATAATCAGGAGGCAGAGTCGGAAGGGTGTTGGTACTTGGCTTGCTTCCCTTCTTTCTTTTAAAAATTATTTTATTATTTTTATTTTATGTGTATGAGTGTATTGCCTGCGTGTGTGTAAGTGCATCCCATGTCCACGGAGATCAGAAGTGGATGTTGTATCCCTTTGAACTGGAGTTACAAATGATTGTTAGCTGCCATGTGGGTGCTGGGAATTGAACTTGGGTCCTCTGCAAGAGCAGTCAGTGCTCTTAATCACTGAGCCACCCCTCTAGTCCCTTTCTTTTTCCTTTTCATTCAGTCTGGGGTCCCAGGCCATTGAATCATGCTGTCCACATTGAGGGTGGGTCTTCTCTGCTCATTAAAACCTTCCTGGAAATACCCCCATGGACATACTGAGAAATGTGTTCCTGAATCTTGTTGAGTTCATAATATAGAGTGACTAGCAGAGACACCTACACTGATTCCAACTTTGGGATTCTGGACAAAGCCACAATACACATAGGTGTGAAGATGTCTCTTTGATCCTTTTCGTTATATACCCAGGAGTGATATAGCTGATCATATGGTTGTTCTCTTTTCTTTAAAGTGGGCTATTAAGAGTCTAGTATAGTTCAGGAAACTAAATGATGCAGGCATACAAATCTATTTTCAGTTTTGAAAATATTTGAATTTCAGTCTTTTCTATGCTTTCATCTTCTGATTGTCCTCTGGGATGGAGATGGGCCATGGTGATAGTGGAAGTTTGGTTTTCATCTATTGTGGAGATGGGACTGTCACCCAGAGTATCAAACTGGTATCCAACTGATTTCCTATAGTGACTTTTGGAAAATGTCCATCTTAGGAGATATTATCATATAAAAGGATCTTTTAATTTTGTTATTGTTCATTTCTAAATGCCTTGGAAATACAAGAGTAAAGATAATAAGAATGTACAGAATGTCTATGGGTAAGAGAAACAGAAAATCCCAACATTTACCAAGCACCTACCATGCCAGGTACTATGTGTGTGATCTGGTTCAATACTTATAATTATGCATGTGGCATGTGTGAGGTATGTATTATTATCCCCCTTTTATAGATTAGTCATTAATTAGGACAGCAGCCAAAGTGGAATGCATGGTTGAACAGGTTGGGAGCTGAACTGTCAAACATGATGCCCTGGCTAATTGGTGGGTTGTTGATGGAGATTATTTCTCCTGTGGGTCTGCTAAGCTATGCCTTGACTTTGGCTCAGAAGAAACAACTGGTGAAAACAAATTTATCCTAAATAAATACCACAATATTATGTTTGAAATCTCATGTATAAAAATTTGAATCTAGAGTATACATATAATTTCCCCTTCTTTTTAGGTCTCTTTGATTTAAAGCTGCTGTAACAATCACAGTCCATTTTAAAGTGTTGATGATAACAATACCACCCTGAATTTTTATACAGACTTTTTCTTCCAAGGACCTTGAAGTGCTAAAAATGTTGTCATCCATACAGGCAAACCTCGAGAATATCTAATTTAGCAAATGTCAGTGATAAATTCTTCTGCTGCCATTCTCATGTCTTTGAATATATTAGAATGCCCTGGAAATAAGAATGTTTATTCTACAGCAATTGACTGCTGGTAATACGGTTAGTTGGTATAATTCCACTTGTATTTACTGTTTATCTTTTAAATAGCTGCTTGGATTTAAAAAATCCTTCATATTTGCTTTCTATCTCTAAAGTGGTGGGTAATACCCATGGCCTAGTGCCTTCTCCAGGTTTTCTAAAGAATCACTGATGGTCTTTACTGAGCATCCTCTTTGATGCTGCTAAGTGCCCTTCATGAATAAGACTGGAAGAATTTGAATAAACTTTGGAATCGGAAAGGTCCCTAAACCACCAAGACAATTCTTAGGTAAACACGAAATAGTGGAGACTGTGGAGTCATACGAATGCATGAAGGTGCCTTGAGAGCATAGCAATGAGCTTCCCTAAGTACTGCTAAGCTCCCTCACCTGTTCACTGAATGACGTAGCCAGAACTTTCTAGGAGGTGACCCAGGAGGGCTCCCATTGTGCAGATTATGGAGTCATTCCTCACTGAACTATTGCAAGCATTTCCATCTTTGCTCTTTAATTTTCAAATACTTAATTAGCTAAAACTAAACTTTCCACAATAACAGCATTATGTTAAAGAGTCAATTAAATCCCAGGCATTGTCACTACATGGGCTAATGCAGATGGCAGGGCCTGAGGGAGATGCTTGTCAGGCATCCTGGACCTTCAGGATGTACTTGGGACTTGGCCCCCATGGGCTTCCCGGCCTTCTCCTCCTCCTCCCAGGCATGGTTGCCTGGCTGACTTGCAGCTCATAAATGTCTACGTGCAAGCATGTAACAGAGGGTCCAATCCGCTGCCCATTGCTTGGCCCATCGAAGTGGCCTCTGGCCTAAGAGCAGCACGCAGCCTTTTCTCTCCAGAGGAACCCCTGCCCCTTAGGGCCATTGCGCTGTTATGCTCTGAATTCCAACTGTGCATGGGGCTTGCACGTCACTCGAGTCATTTTCCAAATGAACAAATTGTGTTTTCTTCTTCGTTGAGTCTGATATTTGAGCCAATCTGTGCAGCAATTTCCTCTTCTTTGTTTTGCTGACCCTGAGTGCTCTCTCAGCCCCACCGTAATTATGGTCTTTCCTGCCACTGGGAGTGTAGTGCGGTACAGCCACAGGAATGATTCAACTGCACATGAAGAGGAGAAAAGCCTGATTCATTTATTTACAAAGTCAGCTCTCCAGCTTTAAGTTAGAGAGAATTTCCTCATGTTATATGGAAACTGATATGATTCTCATCTGTGTGACACTGGTGTGACAGTGCTTGCCCGTGTCTTCTGCTCCCTTCTCCAAAGAGAACAGGGCCACTTCCTGGGAGTGTGGGGACACAGCACCCCATGTGCATCTCCTCTCAGATGTCACATCTATTGTGTTTGCCTTCCACAGTGTGAACAATCTGTTCTTGGCCCATGAAAGAAACAGAAGGATTTGTCCTCCTTAAAACAGGTTCCTCTTAGGGATAAAGGAAAAAGCATGGCCAGGCATAAAGGGACCAGGTCTGGCAGAGCCTTATCCAACCTGCTTATCCTGCCTCCTGCTCTGTTCTCAGAGACTCCTTATTTAGTAGTCTTTCTGTTTGGCTGTCCATCTGTCTGTCATTCGTTCCATCCTCATATCCCATACATTCATTAAGCACTTTGTCTATTAGTCATTGTTGGGGTCTGGATTATGTTCCTCCCAAGATTCATATACTGAAGTTTTAACCCTCAGGATCTCAGAATACAACTGTATTTGGATATAAAGCATTTAAAAAAAAAGCAAGCTAAAATGGGGTTCCATGAGTAGACCTTAATTCATTATGGCTGGTGTCCTAAGAAGAGATTGGGACAGAAAATTACTGTATGAAGACACAGGAAGAGGATGGGCATGTACCAGCCAAGAAGTGAGGCTCAGGATGAAATCAAACCTACCCTTGTTCTTAGCCTTCCTGATGGCACAACTCTGAGTAAATGCATATTGATTGCTAAGGCCATCTATTATGTGGTGCTTACTTATGACAGCCCTAGCAGACTAGTACAGTGTTCCTTCTAGTTTTGGGGATCCAGTGATGAGTAGAGACTTCTCAAGTTGCTCAGAGCCTACAGAGGAGCCCTGAGTGTTTCCCGAATACAGGCAGACAGGTGGGTGGGCCAAGTCTGGCTGTTCTTCCTTCCAACTATCTAGTCAACAAAGCATGAAGGAAGAAGGGCCTGTTATAAGCAGTTAGCTGGAGGTCTCAGCACAGACCCCAGTGGGACAATGTGATCAATGACATGTGGCTAGTGACTTAACAACACAGAGGGACAGAAGACCCCCACAGGGCCTTTCCCAGGGACTCCCACAGACAATCTTGGGACATACTAAAGGGCTAAGGTAATGAAGCAAAATCAATTACAGTTGTGTGACTGTAGTTTCCACTTTTAGGCATGTGAAGTGGTCACATTGGCTATATGAACAGCGACCTATGGTTCTGATGTTAATCAGCAGTGCCTATGACAGAGAATCTTAGGCTTTGAGTGGGCTAGTGCAGATAGGAACAAGAAGCCAAGGTCTGTCCTTGGACTGGAAAGGGCTGGCTGCCCTTGCAGGCTCCCAGGCTTGGGAGGGGAAACTTACCCCAGATTCTGGACATTGTGTGAGTGGTCAAGTCAGTGGCTCAGACCATGGCTGTTGATCGAGGAGGTCAGAGCTGAGGAAGATCAATGTGGGCTAGAGCAGTTCATTTAAGTAGCAATTAGTTGTAATTAATCAATTACGTAATTGAGTAGCACTTAATTATTTACTGCCTTGTTTGGTTTTCCAACTGCTCTCAAGTGTCAACTTTGTTTCCCCAGCCAGAGCCAAAGTTCCCTGAGAACAGGGACAGGCTCATTCACTGGAGTCCACTAAGGCCAGGGTCAGGTTCTCACAAGGAAACAGAGACTGTGGGGACAATCACTTTGAGGTCAAATCAGCATGCTTGCCAAGAGTGACTGTGAGTGAGTTGGCCTTTGGGATACAGAGCAGGGAAGAGCCAATGTGGTTCCTGTGGGAATGAACGGGAACAGTGACACTTGTGGCATTCTTATGTAATGTGAGGACGTGTCCTAGGGAGCTGCCTTGCAATGGCGATATGAGTCTCATTAAAGTTTCCTGGAGCACTCTAGACCGACCCTCTGAACTGAACCGAGGCAGATCTATTCTGAGACTGCACAGGGTTATGGGGATGTCCTGTGAACTCAGAGGATAGCTAGTGCAACCTCAGGGCCTTTGGGGCTCTGATGGTGCTGTGCTTTGGGAATAAGAGCTGCCCCATTGACACCAGTTAGGAAATCAAGGATAATATGATGATGAACTCCCTGAAAATCAGTGTCTCAGAATTTCAGGTTTATGGAAAGAGAGGCACTGTTAAGCCCAAGCCATATGGCGGCCAAATGTGTCTGAAGTTCCTTAGAGGGCAGAGTCCCACAGTTAATGCTTAATGGGATCTTGAGCTTTTTTTTGAGGGGGGCACTCTAAACAGTGTAACCTCCTAAATTCTGGGTTTCTGTGGCTGGCTCAGGTCTGGCTCATTTACAAAGAACTATGGTGCCTCCTCTCTCTCCATGAGGTCAGCAGTGTTATTACCTGTACGCACAAATGGGGCAGAACACCCCAAGACTTGCAGACTGATTGCTTTCATTAACTTTAATTGGATTCTTTCGCACTTGGAAAGAGAAGTGTAACCAGGGTTTAATTGGAAGAACATCTCAGACCCAGGGTGACACAGGATTGTAAACATTAAAAGTGCTACAGCTGGGTTGGTGGAAAATGACCAAGACACTTTTTGTATTTGTAAGAACAGCTCACAGATTTGAAGTTGGCTGAAAGTTCTGGGTGTGTCATATTTGGGGATTATTTTTGTGCCTGTTTAGATCAAAAGTGATGTGAAATCAGATGTTTACAAGTGAATTTACAGAGGAACCAAACACATTCCAACCTTGTTATGGGCCAAAAGAAATCTATTCTAGTCAGGAGTCCCTCAGTGTAGGGACATTCTCTGCGCTGGCCTAGGGCAGCATGTGAGGACTTTAGAGCTGGGTCCTAGCTTGCTAACACATCTCTCTGCTCTGTTGTATTACAAATCATCCTGTCCTTCATCTGGGATCTGCCTCTCTCATTGTTCTGCATGAAAAAAACCTCCTACTCGACCTTTAGGACTGGATGTTATGTTACCTCTGTGAAGGCTCGACTATTAGCTCTGGAAGAGTTGGCTGCTCTGTGCTCTGTGGGTTTTTTTTTTTTTAATATGGAACACTTCACGAATTTGCATGTCATCCTTGTGCAGGGGCCATGCTAATCTTCTCTGTATCGTTCCAATTTTAGTATATGTGCTACCGAAGCGAGCACATGTGCTCTGTGGTTTTACAGAACTGTGTTCATGAGTCCTGAAGCCACCCAGCTCAAACAGGGAAGGGAGAAAGAAGGGCTTATAGGACCAGAATTACAAATAGCAGTTAAAAGTACTTGAGGAGGGGTAATGGATGAATTTCTTAGGACCTTGGTATTGGATATGCACATGTTGAACATGTGAATAAGGAGATTGGTGAGCTTGAGATTTGCTCAGGTCTCAGAAGTTTGTCAGTGTTGATTGCTGTCCCTGTAGTTGGGTAGGTGATGATTCTTGGCAGCCCTGAGAGAGCCTGAAGAATCGTAAAGAATGGGTTATTGCCTACACAACTGCCTTAGCTCCTTGTTTCTTTCCTGCATGACCAGCCCTGAACACCATGCCTGGCGTTATGAGGGCACCTAGACAATGTCTGCCTGCCATATCTTGCCTGCCATTGGTTTTTTTGGACATTCCTCTCTTGGAGTCTGTGCCTAGATTTTTTCTTCTCTTTGGGGTGGCAATACTTGTTACCTCTTGGGGACCACTGTCTTCAGTTTCGGGCAGAGTGTTAGAGAGGGATTCAACAAGGCCAGTGTGGTGATGACAGTGGCCACTGAATCAGTCCAGGAACTGTCTAGTGCCTGCTTTAAGGTGTAGGAGCTTTTCATATTCTTACACATCATGGATTTTGATTTTTGAAGAAATGTCTCAGGCACATTTCTCCACTTAGCCCTCTACAAGCTCCCTCTCATTTCCGTGCTTTCTCAAGGCTCCACTGCTAACCTGTAGCCAGCTGGCCAGCCAGAAGAGGGCTTGACACTCACCTTCCTGAGAAGTGCTGAGCACTCCTTCAGGAAGCCAGTGCAAAGTACGCTCACAAGTCACCAGCAAGCACCAGCTTTCCCCTACGGATTGTTCTTTGATTTCAAGTACAGTCTTTTCTAATTCACATGCAGATGTATGACATCCTCCCAGATATGTAAAACCAAATTTAACTGTTTCACTAGAATGCAGACTAGTGGTTCAGATGGCAAAGCTGTGTTGGAGACCCAGGTTGCTGGGCTGGGAGATGCCTGAGCTCTGGCTTCTGGCCAGATTTTGCAGGCAGAAGCACAGTTTCCTCTGTGCAGTTTTGGATTCACGGGTGTGTTAAGTTGCTGCCTTGTGCACTACTATGACTAAAATACCCAACAAAAACAATTTATTTTCTAGAACTTTACAGAAGGTCGGTTTTGGCATAGGTTCAGAGGTTGCAGTCTACCCTGGTGGGGAAGGCATGGGCTCTGTGGCAGCAGGAATGTATACAGGGCATCCTACCACCTTGCCAGACAGGAAGCAGAGACTACGGCCAGAATCAGGATGAGAATAGCTTTCAAAGGTCTGCCCTTGGCAACCTACTTCTGTTAGTCAGATTCTACTTCCTACTTCAAAATACCACCACAGACCAGAAACTTAGCATCTGAAACATTAGCTTGCAGGAATTTCAGATCCAAATCATAAGAGCAGGTAAGGTACACTGGCAAATGATCCCAGCAAATGTCAGAACATGTAGACAGTGAGCACACAGAATGGGGTTAGTCTTAGTGAAAGTGTCCATAACCATAAAATATACATGCCAGATTTCAAGATCTAGCAAAAAAGAAAGAGCTACATGAGAAATATCTTAATAGTCTTATGTTGATTATATGCCAAATGGTAGCATTTTGAATATGCTGGGTTAAACAAAATATACTATTCAAATGAATTTCGTCTGCTTCATGTTTTTTTTTCAAAGACAGCTACTAAAAAATTTAAAATTTTGTATGACATACATTTCTTTACTATAGAGCAACACAAGTCTGAGTTCTTTGACATACAGGGAAGGTGAGGGAAAATGGGAAGTTCCAGAAGGATGGAGGCTGACCTGAAGCTGGCATCAAATCTTAGAAAACTGATGGGGCCAGAGACCTAGAAGGACGTGCTGTGTATCTTCTCAGGATAGCTGTATTTTGGTAACTTGTTCTGCGATTGACTGAGGTAAGGTATCCTTTAGAATATCAATTCTCTTTTCAGATCTGGACTGATATAAAATGAACATACATTTCCAGGTAGGACTGGGTCTCCTTTAGGTACTGTTCTAGAGGAGAATTAGGTGAGTTTGTATACTTGAGGCTTCATTGTCTTAACTACTGCTGCTGGTTGGATTTCTCTCATTGAGATATCTATCTTCAGGAATTTCCCAATTGGTTCTTTAATGAAAACTGGATATAATGGCCAAAAATGATGGTGGTTAGGGTAGCTCTGTGGTAGAGTGATTGCTTAGTGTATGTGAGGACCTAGGCTCAATCCTTCAGCTCTTCCAGGAAAAAAACAATGGAGGATGTTCATATTATAAAATAAGAAGTGGGTGGTGTTGGTAGTTAGTCAGCCTTACCGTGAAGGCATGAAAATCCTGTATGGATTTCAAAGTCTGAGTTAATTTTCACTTTCCTTTTGGAGTGGAGTCGATGAATCTCTTAGAACATACGATATAGGGAAACCCTCCCTCAGGATTCCCCCTTGCTTTGTCTTTTACTGCCATGTCTTTATTTCTATCCCACAATCACTTTCTTCTTCAGTATCTCATGCTGTTCCATGTTCTGTGTCAGTAAAGTCATATGGGGGACCCCTTGGTCTCACCAAATGTGATGCCTCGGGGTCATGTTTATGTGGTGTCTTTATCCCATGCACTTGGCCAGCTCTCCTGGCATTAGCTCCTATTCACACCGAACCACAGGAGCTTCCGTTTCTCAGTAAGACATCAGCAAAATGTCGACCTTAGCTGTCTGGCATGGAATTTAGAAATGGCTTTTGTCTCCTCTGCTTTGCAGGTCTTTTGTTTTGCCATGGCAGAGCCCCGAATTCTACAGTCAGCCACGGATTTGGATGAAAGGGCAGCAATTTACAGATTGAGTAGACTTGAAATTAATCTTTGGCTACAGTGAAATCATCAGCACAATCATTATTCTCAGTTTCTCAGGGGCAAGAGACAACAGTCATTACCCAAAGTATGATTGGGGGGAGTTCTTTGTGTGTGTGTGTGTGTGCGTGCGTGTGCGTGAAAGTCTGTGTATATGTGGTGTCTGGTATATGTGGTGCATGTTCCTATGCATGTGAATGCAGACCTCAGATGTTGACATTAAAATGTCTTCCTCTATTGTTTCTTCCTTATTTTTGAGACAGGGTCTCTCTTACTGAACCTAGAGCTCGCTGTTTTGTTAAGTTTGCCTGGTCAGTGAGCTCTGCAGATCCTCCTGTCTCTGTACTTCCCAACCCAGAGCTAGGGTTACAGGCCCATGCCACCAACCTGACTTTTGTATGGGTGCTGGGATCTTAATTTGACTTCTTGGAAGCACTTTACCCACTGAGCCATCTCCCTAACTCCTTATGGAAAAGATCTGTGTCATGGATTCTGTTAAATGTCCTATGAAAAAAAGATCTGTGTCATGGATTGTGGCCAAATTTTACTTCTAGGAAGCACACACAACTTCCTGCCCCCTCCTCCCACTGTCTTTACCACAAAATGAGGTATGAAATCTCTGAAACCGCAGTTTGGAAAATCCCACTGAATTTATTTGGCTTCTGACAGAGTGGGGGATGGGAGAGTTACTTACAAAAGTGTGTGTACTCCTGACATGTGGGCTTCCTTCCTTCAATGCGACCAGGACTTGTGACTTCCCTGCGGTGGCCCAAGATGGTGAAACCCCCACCCCTACCATGTATCATTCAAGCCAGCTGGTTGGATGGAAAGCATGACTGTCTCTCTCTGCCCCTCCCCTCCTATGGAGGCTCCATAGTCAAATTAGTTTGTGGTGATTGAGGAAAGCAGGCAAATCCCAGCTTGAGGAGAAGGCATCTATCTGCTACCTCCCAGTCAGCTTGCCAGGCAGAGGATAGGTCTGTACAGCATGGATCTTCCAAAGACATTCCAAATGTTTTCTTTTCCTTACAGATGCCTAAGTTGGGGAGAGTCAGAAACAGCAAGCATGACTGGGTATCCCTCTTTTCTCATGCTCAGGCAGTCTTTAGGGGACCAAATTCAAAGTAGACAAAGGAGCCCCGTTATGTAATTCAAAATCAAAACAGTACTAAGCTTTATATTTTGTATAATTCCACTTTTAGAAGGTATTTTTATTATTTGAGAATTTCATACAATTTATTTTGATTATAATCGCCCATCACTCCTTCCCTTAACTCCTCCAATATCTACCCTAACCTTCCTACTCCTTCACCTCATGTCTTTTTTTTAAATTTAATAACCCATAGACTCTAATTTGTACTATCCACTAGAGTGTAGTTGACCTACCATTAGCTATACCCTTAAAGAAAACTGACTCACCCTCCCTCAGAAGCTATCAGTTGTACATAACTCCTCAGTCTCAGGAAGGCTCATAAGCCTCTTCTCCATCCATGCTAAAATGCTGACTGGTTAAAAAAATGTTAATTTACTTGGTGTTGTGCAGGTTTTGTGTAGACAACCAGAGCTGCTGCAAGTTCATGAGTGCAAAGGTCCTGTCACATCCAGAAGACACTGTTTCACCAAGAATGGTGGAGCATCCTTTGCACCCCAGCACTCTGGAGGCAGAGGCAGGTTGATGTCTGTGAGTTCAAGTCCAGTGTGATCTACATAGTAAGTTCCAGGTCAGCTGGGGCTACAGAGAGTCCCTGTCTCAAAAACAAACCAAAAAAACAAAAAACGAAACGAAACGAAACGAAACAAAACCCAGCCGAAAAAGCCCTGGAAGACATTGTTTCTCTCAGGTCCTCCCCAACCTCTGGCTCTTAAAACTTTTCCATACTCTCATCCATGATAGTCCCTGAGCTTTGGGGAGGGGTGTGATACAGCTTCCCATTTGTGTCTGAGCACACCACTGACACTTATGCTCTGTACTTTGATCAGTTATGAGTTTCTGCATTAACCAATGTCCACTCCACAAGGAAACTTCTGTGATGAGGTCTAGGAGCTCCATTAATCTATGGGTAGAGAAATACAAATTTAGATGGCAGTTTGATACTACATCCATTTAGTAGGTTCACTTCTGGGGTCTGTGAGCTCCCCAACCATAGGTTCTTGGCTGGGTATATAGTAACAAGCACATGTTTCCTCCTGTGATGGAGTGGGGAAATGGGCCTTAAACCCAAACAGAAAGCAGTTTGTTACTCCTGTAATATTTGTGCCATTATGCACCCATGGGCATATCTTGCCATTCTAATCTTTATTGCAGTTCACAGGATTCACAGCTGGGTAAGATTGTTGATTTCTGCCTCCTCATCAATCTGTATAGCACTTTCCAGTACTATGAAAGCTAGCCAGATGGGAGTAAGGGTCCCAAGTCAAGTATTAGACTTAATGCTTAAAATAAGCATTTCTTGTAAGGCAATTAATCAACTGGGGTTTGAAGCACTACAAATGCTGAATCCTTTCCAGCACATAATTGGTGCTCCTTCTTTGCCAGTGCACTGATACTGACTTAGGTTGACTAACGGGTACCTCATTAGAGTTGTGAGGCAAAGGTGTGGTGGTGGGTCTTTCTGTATCCTTGATCTGAAGCTGATGGTGCTATTTTGGGAGGTTCTGGAAACTTTAGGAGGAGGAGTCTAGTTAGAGGAAGTCAGGGGCGTGTGTTTGAAGGTCCCCAGTCTCTTCTTCATTTGCTGTTCCATGTTCTCCATGAAGTGACCAGTTCCTCTCTACACACTCCTGCCACCATGAAGTTCTGCCTTACCGTGGGCTCAGAATCAATGGAGTGAAGACTCAACCTTGAAATCTCCAAAATTGTCAGCCAAAGTAAATCCTTCCTCCTTTTCAGCTGTTTCTGTAAGTCTGACTAATACAGTGACTGAGAGAGCTGAGTATCCAGAGGAGCCACTGATGGCTTCCCTGGGGGTCCCTGGCCCTTGTACATCAGAATTACTGATGACAAGCTGAGGAGGAAAACCTCTTGATCTGGTCTCTCTCTTTCTATTATTGTTTTTAGTGATGCATGTCAGAAGACCTATCATGCACCCAGCACTCAGAAAGAGCAGAGCTTCAGTCTACCCTGGCCAGCATTCTTATTTGATATTTGGCAATGTCAAAGAATTCACTTGAAAGAGAACAGAGTAGACCATCTAGAACCCAAAATTCCAGCTCAGTCAGCCACTCATTGGTATAGAGAAAGGATGTCTCAGGTGTTCTTTAAGCAGTGCTAGGCACGAATGATTAAATGGATGAATAAATGATAGTCTCATTTATAATGGTTTCAAACCATGCAATATCTTTTTCAACTACACACTGGGATAGTCAAGCCTTTTAATGGTAGACTAAATTTCTTGAAATGAGAATAAATGCCAAATATTTATTTATCTATTAGATTTTTAGAGCAGCATCCTTCATCTTAAAACCTCAGGGTGCATTCAAATAAAATTACAAATAATTAAAATCTTTTAAAAAACCCATAAAACCTTAAAAACAAAAAAAGGTATTTTATGGCTAATAAAGTTGGAATATAAGCATGATTACAATGCTATATAATCATGCACATAATTATTACATAAATAATATATAATCATCCTAATAAACCATGCAATTTCAGCCACTCCTTCCACTGAAGCTTCTCTATTTATAGGCCTGATATTATGGTCGGTGGGGGGAAAGAGATACTGGGGGGCCTTGAGGATTAAGCACAGTGTGTAGCTTAGAAGGGCCTGTGTGGCTTACTAATTTAAGAACCTTTATCTGAACTGTGTGCAGAAAATTGGCTTTCGGCTCAGAGGTGCCTTGAAAGAAGAACTTGGACCCTTTGAGCTTGTTCTTCTCTTTCTTTTCATCTACCCTCCTGTCTACTTAGCTCTCATGCTTACTGCTCCCCCAATCCTGTTTGTCCCCCAAACACACACGAGGAGTTCCTTAATTTCCTCTGTCTTTCCACGTGACCCTGGAGATCCATTCTTTGCCCATGTTGCACTGTCAGTCTCTGCAAGAAAGACTGGAGCATCATCTAGTGACTTCTGAGCATGTGCCCATTCTCCATGGATGCTGTTCCTGATCATATTCAACCTGCAGTTCTCCAAAGTTGGGGACAAGTGATGGCCTCTCTTGTCTGAATCTCAACCAGTCTTCATTTGTTCCTGGTTTGGAAGGCATGAAGGACTAAAGGAGGCAGTAGAGGTCCTATCAGGGGAGAGAGCACCTCACAGTTTCCTTAAGGCAGATCTCATACTCTAGTGTGCATGGAGTAGAATCCCCAGCAAGGCTGGGTACACACTGATTTCTCCACCTTTTAGCACTTCCTCCATTACCAGGGGACCCAGGGCTTGAGAATTTGTATTATTAACAAGTTTCTGAACAAGGCAACTGAGAGGACCACACTCTGAGAAACATGAGATTAAAGGAAAAAAATCTAGAGTGTATGTTCAAGATTATGATAGTTTCCAACATAAAAATAAGTTATTTCCTCCAGTTGCATAGTATGTTGCTTTATTTAAGAAAAATATGTATTTACTTTTATTATGTGTGTATGTGCATGCCTTCTGCTTGTGGAAGTCAGAAGAGGGTGGATCCCCTGGAACTGGAGTTATAGGGGGTTGTGAGCTGCTTGATGTCAGTGCTAGGAACTGAATCTACATCTTCTGCAAGAGCAGCAAGTTCTCTTAACCATTGAGCCATCTTTCCAGGCCCAACATGTTTCTTTTTCTTTTTTCTTTTTCTACAGAATGTTTGCTGAATGCTGTTTACAGTGTATGTGTCTAATTATATAGAGAGGTATAAAAAGGTATGGAATGGAATCCCCAGCAAAGAGACTGGTTACACATTGATTTCTCCATTTTTTAACTTTTCCAAGGAAAAACACTTGCTCAAGGACCCAGTACTGAGCAGAGGAGCTAGACCCTCTCCCATAGCCCAAGGCCTCCCAGAGCTAGCCCATTATTTCTT
This sequence comes from Nannospalax galili, assembly GCF_000622305.1. Taxonomy (NCBI): domain Eukaryota; kingdom Metazoa; phylum Chordata; class Mammalia; order Rodentia; family Spalacidae; genus Nannospalax; species Nannospalax galili. The sequence continues at coordinate 2,471,724 of NW_008330570.1, forward strand.
CTTTCTTTGTGGATTTGTTCTGCTGGCTTGGATTCTCAGGGAACCCTTCAATCAGTGGTGTAGGCAATGGAACAAAGTGAACAATAGTGTCCATGAGGGTTAACTGCTCTGTGAGTGCTGCAGAACCTGCCATTGTAGGTCCTTTTCTTTGGTTGATAGAACACACTCCTCTCTCACTGGGAAGGAAATCAGACATTACGGGTGCAAGATGAAGCATCATTAAGCTGGGGCCCAACTCTGGGACTGGGAACAGCATCTTGTTGTTAAGAGACAGAAGACACAATGAGCTGTGCTGTTGTCCACTGGCCCTAATATAGAGCCTCTATCCAGTGAGGTCACTTTAACCTCAGGTCAGATCTGGGAGACCCAGGACTCAAATTATTCACGTAAGTTTATTTGTTCTAAATCTGCATAGCCTATACCCAGGTCCAGGAAGTGTAAGTAATGTCCATCTCCAAGGCCCTCGGGTAATGACAGTGAACCTGGGAACAGATGTATCACCAACTTCCTTGTCCATTTCAATCGGAAAGTCCTGCTGTCCCCCAATCCAGCCTATTTCTTTCTAATCATATTCACTAAAGTCTGATTCACTTTTACTGTAAGACAATCTGTTTATTACAGATTTCTCTGTCCTTTTAGGGTAGAAACACAATACTTGGCTGGGATTTACCTAAGGAGCTCTTACTTTCTAGTTCATATTACTGTATCATAATCCCAACTTTTTCATGGAACATTCTGCCCTCTAGGTCATGCCTCATGGCAGATACCTGGTGTTCAGATCCCGTAGTGACATTCAGGAAAAAGAGAACATCTGAAATTTATGCTTTATATAATGATTCTGTTTTGCCTTGTGTGGAAAATACCAGGAGTGAGTGTCTCAGAGACATCTGTATTTTCAACAGTGATTCTCATACTCAAAAAAAAAAAAATCTAATCAGCAGCCTTCTATGTGAAGAATGCTTGGGTTGAAAATAATTTGCAATGAACTACCCAATCTGAGATCCGAAACCATGAAGGGGGTTTGCACATTGTTTCCTTGGCATTGATCATATCTGGACTCAGAGGTGGCTTTAATTGTCACTGTCACATTGTCTCTTCTTGTCTTTCATGGTGCAGTGGATGCTGAGCTGTCTGGGCTCCGATGGTATCTTTTTTTAGGGCTTACTTTTCCTTGGGCTCTGTGGGGAGCTGATGATCCTTTCAGGAGATGTAGATGCCTGTAGCACCAGTTACAAGGGACAGACAATTGATGACCTTGTGGTGGCTGCTGTCCTGCAGAGGGTTGAGACCAGGGTTAGTCACAGCTTGGTAATTGGCCCCAATCCTGACATCTGCATCCTGAGCAAATGCAGGCATCAGGGGGTAGTTCTAGATCAATGCAGGGGCATCAGATACACAGGCCCCCAGGAAAAAAAATACCAGAATCAAAAATGGATTTGTGTTTAGCATGCCTTGTATATCCTGGTCTGGTTATGAATAATTTAGCCTTCCCTAGGCTGAATAGACTATATTTAGCAAGTCTATTTTGCTTATAATGTGTCCTATCTTTTTATGAAGAAGCATAAAGCATAAGAGAGCTTCTTAGAATTGGGGGTGACTTCATTTTGTGGGAGCAGGAGGGCAGAGGCATCTTTATTTGCAGTCTCATGGTACCCTATACCTGGGAGAGCTGAGGACAGAGTACTCAGGGCCCGTGTAGTGGAATGAACCCTCAGGAGTGCATCTTTTCTGTTGAGAGTAGGGCAGGGTTGCTCTGCCTTGGTGTTAATGGCTTTTGGTTGGGCCACCAGTCTAACAGAGAGGGTGTGGCAAGATTTGAAGGGTGCCTAGGGGCCTTGCTTCTTGTTCTAGGCCCAACAACCAAACCAATGGTACACTCAAAATAACGAGGCATTTTACTAGACTGCTGTCAAAGGCGTTGGCAGACTGAAGGAACCATTATGCCAGGGTGTAGAATCCCAGGGCAGAAATAGCAAGCCTTACTGCTCCTTGGTCTGGAAAAGCAAGAGCACGGGGCAGTTTGCAGAACCTGAGAAGTGGAGCCTTATGTACTGACTGCTTAGAGAGCTAAGGATTTTCTTTTGGGGCAGTTCATGACGACTTCACAGGGAGGGAAACAAGAAAGTAACAAACTCTTCTCTTCCTTCCTCATCTCTCTCTTTTTTTTTTTTTTTTTTTTTTTTGGTCTTTTTGAGACAGAATCTTCCTCTAGTTCCAGTGGTCCTGGAACTCACTACGTAGACCAGCCCGGCCTTGAACTCAGAGATCTGCCTGCCTCTGCCTCCTTCTTCCTCATCTCTTACAGACATTCTTCTCTTCCACTTAGTAGGGCCAACAGAAAACCAGAAGCAAAGGAAACTGTTATCTACTTCATAGGGGCCGGCTGGATGGAGAAGAATAGAGAAGGGATCTTAGGTACAAAGAAAAGCTCTCAAGGCACCCCATCAGCACCTCTTATGTTCAGGAGCACCAGTAGTGTCCTGATGTGCATTGCATGAAGTATCTCTTAGAAGAAGGTTCTTGTCAACTTACAAAATATTCACTCACAAAATATTAACTAAGTAACCTATTAGTAAGAGGTCCAGGGTGTTTACCAAATTGTCTGCTTATCACTTCTCTCAGTGATGGAACGCAGGACAATCATAGTGGGACGAGGGCAGAAGAGATGGCTCAGGCATAGAGGGTTCAGGAGAAAGCAGTGCTGCTTGGGGGACTTCCGTAACTGCTAAAGTCTGTTTAAATGCTAGGTGGTAAGTATGAGAATGTTTGTTAAATTGTTTTCTGTTATTTTCCGTACATTTGAAATGTACCACATGTAAAAATAAAATACATTAAGAGTTCCATTTAACATATAACCCAATCTCCCTGTGTTTGGGAGAGGGCTGTCAAAGGGGGTAAGGGAGATGTTGAAGAGAGGAAGAAAGGAAACCTGCCCCTCAATTTTTTTTCTGGAAGAAAAAGTGGAAACAGGGCATATATGTTCTTAGCTTCCTCCTTTGTTTTCTTCTGCAACCCTACCATCTCCCAACCCACCGACTGCCTTGTCTCATCTAAGTGACCACTCCATCCTCTCCTAGGCTCTTCCACACCACAAGTCTGTACTCTGAGTGTGCTGCCTTCAGAACTACCACATGGTCGCTCTTGGGAAATGGATAGAAAGTGTTTCCACCATCTACTGATGCTCCATAAATAATCATAAAGCTTAATGGTTTAAAATGATGCCCTTTTATTTCCCCATCATTCTGTGGGCCAGGAGTCTGGATAGGGCAACATGGAGACAGTTGTCTGATTGTGTGTGCCCACAGTGCCTGGTTATGACTTGAAAAGGATCAGAGACTGCCTTGATTTCTAGCATTCTGTTGAGTTTCTTGGGGCTCTGGTTCTGGAAATTGGCTGGGTTCTCTGGTTCTCCTTGCTATGGCCTCTTCATAAGGCTTTCTTAGACTTCCTTATAGCATGTGGTCTCAGAGTAGCTGGACTTACTGCACATACCTGCCTTCCTCCAGGGAAGTGGGGGCTGCTGAGGCTTCTAAAGTTTGGAACAATAACCATAAAGTCCTCTAGCACATACCATATTGGTCAAAGTGAGTCTTATGACCAAATTCATATCCAAAGGGAAGTGAAAGAGATATCAGTTTCTGGTGAAAATGCCACGAGTGCCACAGTGGAAGAAATCAGCGGTGGCCATCTTTGGAGACTGTCTTTACCACACAGATGAGTCAGGCTGGCTTCAATTTACACTGTGAAATGATCAAGGGCATTACCAAAATGTCAGTGAATTCTAGCTACTACTTCAGTAGATAGGATTATCTTTCCCTGAATCTAGGTATATGACTGTTTAGTAGAACATGGTGGAAGTGACTGTTGGTAGCTTCAAAGTCCAGGTCACATGGGCCACATAGCTTTTGTCTGGTTCTCTTGGACTGTATACTCTGGGAGAAGCCAGGTACCACTGCCCAATGCACTTTGCTAGAGAGACACAACTGAGCTCCCAGATAGCACCAAGCATCACTCGATCACATGAGTGGACTACCTTGGATGTTGTCCTAGTTTGTTCTTCATTGCTGTGACAAAACACTCTGACCACTACCAACTTGGGGAGGAAAGGGTTTATTTGGCTTACATCTCCCAGGTCACAGTTCATCAAGGAGCCCAAGGTAGGAACTCAGGGTAGGAACCTGGAGGCAGGAGCTGGAGCACAGGCCATGGAGGATCACTGCTTACTGGCTTGCTCCCCTGGCCCCTGCTCAGCCTGCTTTCTTATGCAACACAGGCCCACCTGCCCAGGAGTGGCACCACCCACAGTGGGCTGGACCCTCCCACATCACTCATCAAGCAGGTGCCCCATGGACATGGCTACAGGCCAGTCCAATGAAGGCAATTCCCCAATTGAGGCTCCCTCAACCCAGGTGTGTCAAGTTGACACTAAAGCTATCCAGCACAGATGTCTAGTTCATCTGACTCTCCATATGATACAGGTTCAGCTGATATCTCACTGCCACTACATGAGACCTCTCAGAAAGGCACCTAGAGAAGCCCTTTCTAGATTCCTGACCTACAAGATGGGGATTAAAGTGATTATTTTAAGGCATTAAATTTCAGGGGATTTGTTAGTCATTGATTTTACTAGAATACTTCACAAACCTCCTGAATGTATTTCTATTTGAGGAATAAGAATTCAACAGTGAAGTAAAAATTCAGATAATAGTGAAAAGGCATCTGCTACAAATGGAGTGGTCTGATAAGCTGTGACCAAGGGGTTTGTTCCCACACACAGCTCCTGCTTTAACAGATCCTTTTCTCCTCCCAATTATGAAATCACAGGCAAGGCACAAGCAGCTTCCCATCCTCAGTCTGATGCCCTCATCTGAAAACAAGAAGTCCTTGAGTTTCTGTGAGAATTAAAAGATGTCCCATTCAAGAACAGTCAGCAGGTTGCCTGACCTGTAAGTGTCCAACAGTTTACTGATCTAATACACACTGATAGAGCAACTAGTTTGTGAAATCTTGTGTTAGGTGCTGGGTCTCTGGGAGTTCTTAGAACCAGAGATTGTCTGTTTCTTGAACGTTTTACACCCAGTTGCAATGTGTACAAAGCCTCCTCCAACTTGGGTTCAGGGTGTGGAAGAGGGAATTTTGTTCCTGAGTGGCAGTTTGGTCTGGTCTACCGCTATAAAGTATATATGAAGCACATGGCCTAGAAAGACCTGGACATTCCATGTGAAGTTAAGGTGGTGATTCAGAGCTTGAGCATGTGGGTCAGAATGCAGGGACCCAAATTCCAGGTTTACACCTATTAACTAATTGAACTTGGGTGAGCTTTTCTGCCACCATGGCCTACCATTTCTTCCTCACTGAAGTAGAAACTGTAACAGTAATGAGCTTTGCTAGACTGTTGTGAGCCTTCAAGCTGAGTGTCAGGAACATGCTAGCATTTAGTCTAGGCCAGCCCGGCTCTGAGGATAATGATATTGTTATATTACCATTGTCATTACACTTGCCCTTGAGAACTCAGCATCGATGAGTGCAGGCGAGTTCTGAAGTCAGGCTAAGGCCCTGAACAGAGTGGAATGTGGGGGAGGCACAAACTTTTTTGTGTTAGAAAAATTATGAATTTCTAAAGTGAGAGAATGACAGGATCTAGCTCTGTCTCCCTCCCTCCCTTCTGCTCCTTCTATCCTTGTTTTCTTGTTTCCTCTTTTCTCCCCTCCTTTAAAATGATGACAGTATGTTCGAGTTGTGTGAATCAAAGACAGAGATTAGAAAGTAGAGAATAGATGCACTTAGCAGACCTGGGAAGTCTCCAGGGGACTAGAATTTGTTACCCAGAGTGTTCCACACAAAGTGTTTATTTTTCTGCATGTGGTGAACAATGGGAAAGAAGTCGAGTGTTGGAAGAACTTCTTTTTACTTAATCCCAATGGTTTCCTAGTGATGGAATGGGATGAAGGAGTGGGCAGGCAGAAACCCTCTTGGAAACCTCTTTCTGAAAGAGTCAACAGTAGCGGAAAAACAGGCTGTTTTTCAACACGCTTAACCATGTTTAATTTGGAGAGGAGACCCTATCTGTCCTGGAAGATGCTGGGATATTGGAAAGTTGCTTGGATAAGGGGGAGACTTTATGAGGAAGGTCACCAAGGCCTATAAAATATATGCTGATTCCTCTCCCTAGATGGAGAAGGACCTCTTTAAGTGACTGTGTGGCCTTTACCTGGACCCTTATCATTCTCACTGGTTTCCTGACTCTGGGCCTTAGCAGGATTTAGTAGGTCTACCCATGACTTTCATGTTGGAGAACTCTGACTGCAGAGTGGGTGCAGGCTGGAGGAAGCCTTGGTAACTAGAGCTTGTTTGTGATTCATTTTAGATTGGTCATGGGAACTTTACCTTGGTGAACCGAAGTCACTGTGGGGGATGAAATCACTATTCATGGTTAAGCTGTGTATTTATCCATTTGAAGAGGTAAGATTCTGATTTCTACCTGCTGTTCATTTTTTTTTTACCCAAAAGGTTGGAATTTTTTAAAAAAAAAGGTAAAAAAAAACTGAGCTGCCTTCTTATCTGATACCTTGGCATATATTAGAAAAATAGTACCCTTCCAGATACATGTAGTTCAAGTTCATTACTTAGGAGAAGGAAAGGCTATATGTTACCTTTGTAATCATCCCGCATCAGGGAGAATTTATGGAGAGCTCAGTTTGGACTACCTGATTATGGAATTCCTATATGGAGGGGAGAAGTTCATAATAATAAGTTGAATCTGGCTTACAGATGACAGCACAGGCTTATGCACCTGGATTCTTAGGTCTTTTGAATCCGCACACCAATTTCCATTTTTCTTAAGCAATGGTTCTCAAAGTGGAGCAGTGTCAGAATCATCTGGAGGGATTGCTGAGACACAGGTTGCTAGCTCTCAGACACAGAGCTTCTGATTTGGTAGAAGTGAGGTGGAGTCCATACGTGGATTCTAAGTTCCCAAATGGCGCTGGTACTCTTGGCCTAGTGGCATGTTTAAAGGATCTCTTCTCTGTATGATAAGTTCTTAACCCAGAATGTCCTATTTCCAGGTGATAGTTACTTGGCTTGTTCACCTAAAACCAAAGATGTTTTCTAATATAGTTGTCATAGTTAGCTTCATCTGTGAATTTGATACGAACCTTGAGTCACTTGGGAAGAGGAAACCTCAGTTGAGGAATTTCCTTCATCAGATTTCCTTCATGTCTGGGCATTTTCTTGATTGCTAATTGATGTAGGAGAGCCCAGCACCCTGGGGGCAGTGCCACCCGTGGGCAGGTGGTCCTGGGGTGGATAAGTCAGTGGAAGCAAGCCAGTAAGTAGCATTTCTTTATGATCCCTGGTTTGGATAGTGTCTATATGTTCCTTCCTTGAGGTCCTGCCCTGGCTTCCCTTAATGATGGACTGTAAACTATAGGCCAAATAAACCATTTTTTTTTTGCCTCTAAGTTGATTTTGGTCATGGTATTTTATCACAGTAATAGAAACGTAAACAAATTCAGTGGTACAGGATGGTCCCCAAATATATGGCTTCACTGGAACTTTCTAGAAGTGGTTCTCTCTGTTTTCTCAGCAATTCCTTATACTCTGAGAGCCCAGTGGTGGATTTGGGAGAGTGCGTGGCATCTCAACCAGCACAGAGTGGAGTGGAACCATATCTCCTCCTCCAAAGCCCTTGGGCTCTTTTGCACATTCTCTCTCAGACTATTGCTTCTTGGACTGGACCATCACCTGCTTGATTTCAGGCTAGAGATCTATTTTTAACAGAATGTAGAAAATATGCTTTGCAATTTTTTTGTTAGGATGTAAAAAAACCTCACAAACCTCACAATATCCAGGGCATAAGAAACTTTTACAGAATTAGATTAGTACACAGCCAAAATAGGAAACCAGCACATTCATATGCATACACTCAACATACACCCAGCCAGACAAACATGATACACATACTTAACATCGTGTTAGCTTTTTCTGGGGAGACATGAACCAGTGTCTATTCACCTATTGGGCAGCAATGACAGACCAAAGGAACAATGCCATCCAAGTCTGGCTTGGTGGAAAAATACTGGGCTTGCTTCCAGGAACCTGGTGAGGGGTTATTTGCAGTACTGTGGGTGACCCCAGTACAGCTGTATCACTGAAAAGTCCCACCCTCTTTTGGGTGACAGCTCCGCTAAGCTTCAGTTAATCCCCTGTATTCTCCAGAACCTCCCAAGACTATATGCGACAGGGGCAAGATTATGTGCAATGGGATGCAGGAGGAAGGGAGTGATTATAATTTCAGGTGGGGGTCCGATGACTTCATCCCCTTTTCTCAAAGAATGTTGATGGGTTCAATGCTGTGAGGGTCTGTTTCAGGTAAGCACAGCTGCTCTGATTTCAAGACAGCAATGACCATTAGTTATGTCTGGAGTAGAACAGAGTTTCACAATACTCATAATACACACATATACTATAAACATACACACGTAAGCACACACATGACCCTTAAACTCATACACACATATGTGACACATACAGCTGAACATAATGCATGTCACATGTGATACACTCATGTAGACTATACATATCACATATACACATGTCCATACACACAGTTCACCCTCTTGCAAACATACATATGACATTTCATACCATGGGAACATTGCACACAGGCTGATATACACATGATACAAAGAGACTCAACACATATGCAGGCACACTGAAACATATTCATGTAGGCACATTGAAACATATTCATCATACACACACATGTGCACACACACAAAACAAGGTTTTTTGGAGATATTTCTGAGTCAGGCTGAATGAATAATGGGCTTTCTGAGCGTTTACAATGGAGCCAATGAAATCTGAACTCACTGGAATTTAGTTATTGGCATTATAATGCCTCCTCTGGGCTGTCAAGGAGTGAAACTGGGACACTCATTTTTGGAGCTGTTGGCGTTTCAAATTCTTCTGTGGTCTTGACCATGGCCTGGCCTGTTTTCAGAGGCAGATGGATTTCCCATTGGCCCTCATAGGTCCACAAGACAATTTTTAAAAGGTTGACCACCAAGTCACCACATCTTGTTAGTGGCAGCAGTTATTTTATCTGTGAGAATAACTGTCCTTCTTAGCTTCTCAATTTGTCACCTGTGTGGTGATTTATTACCTTCCAAAGCTGCAATAATTGTATAATGATGCAAAATAATGACAAGCCATTCTGATAAACTTTATTACCTGTAGCATCTTGCATTCTAACTGCATTCCAGCCCGCACTATAGGATTACAGAGCGCCCACAGGGATGACAGGCAGCAGGCAGGGCAGCTTCACAGGGCTGAGGAAAGGCAGGGAGAAAGAAATGGGATGCAAACGTCGAGTGCAGCCTGAAAAGAACTGGGCGGATGTGAGTTGTTTCCGTTTGGGGTGTACATGTCAAATGGGGCTGCCTACAGTTTTTGTTAAACAACAATGCCACACTTGCTTTATTCTTTTAAAATCTGGGAATGCAGAATTAGCTCTTTAAAAATTCACTTATGAAATACATGTTCAAAACAATGTGTATAAGTAGTGTGCATCTGAACTCCACTTTTTTATCCAGCCCTCACCTTTGCTCTCTGCTTTATAAAGTGACTAAGCGTTCGGCAACCACATGAGCTCAGACCTAGCTTCTCACGAGCTGAGGGGTAGGACTCTGTGCAGTGTTCCAAAATACCTCAAGAAGGAGACATTAGGAAGTAATTTTCAGATTTGCTTCTCATTTTGGAAAAGTATGAAATTAACATAGTCGTTCCTGTGGAATCGAAAGACAGAGTTGCAACCAAGAATGCCTGACAAGAGGTCCTTTCAGTTACCAGAGTTGACCTGGTTTGGGTCTTTGGTTATGTGTGGAGTCCTCCTATTATCTTCTTGAACCACAGAGCAGTGAGTGGCCCTGTGCAGTTCATTGTGGAGCAAAGACAGTGGGTAGGAGTCCTGCTTGCACTCTCTCTTCTCTTCTTTATGGTCACCTGCCAACAACTATAGGCTTTAACGGAGTTCCTTTGGGATTATACAAATGGGCAAAGGCCTGTGAGGGATGCTAATGCAACATGATAAAATGAAAAAAACACAGATGGGAGGAGCGTTTGAGAACTTAGTCATTGCTTGGAAGAGACTCTTATGAGTTCCATAGATTATGGTGTGAATGGGAAACTTTTTCTTTGGAAAAGCCTGGATCTCAGAGTTAATTCATTGGCACAGCATACTTTGCCCTATTTTTATATCTCTGTTTCAAGAGTCCATTTTACGAGGTTAGTCCCAGGCCCATATCTAAATCTTGGATTTCTATAAACTGGCCAAGTCTTTATGTTTCCCCAGAGTTGTCTTTCTTCTGATTCCTCAAAACTGTAAAGCATCTCAGTTTGAGAAGCAGATGATGAAAATTCCAACTCAGGGTCTCAACCACAGATGCTTCAAGGGAGATCATGGCTACGAGGCCAGGGGTAGATGACGTTTCTTCATTTTAGCATTCTTGACGCTTTGGGATAGATTGTTCACTTTTGTAGAGGTTGAGTTGCATTGGAACAGACTCAGGATTGTCTCTGACCTTTCTTCACGGGATGACAGTTTCATAACCCTGTCTCTAGTGAGAATCAGAAATATCTCAAGACATTGATAAAAGTCCCCTGGGGTGGGAGACAAAGTCAATAATCATCAAGGACTAGTGAACTGGAGGCACTAGAGATGAGTGTTCTTCATCTCTGTGATCAGAGATTTTTCCATACTTCCCATTATGTTCTGAGATGCTCCTTGCCTCCTTGTCATATATGAAAGTCAAAACTGGCTTGTTAACCTTTAAGGTTCTCATTTTGGGGAATTCACTGTCTCTACCAACTTTCTGCCTTCTCTCATGTAAATCATCGATAGACTCAAAGCAAGTTGCCCTCAATCTTAATAGCTTTAAATAATTTAAGATATTATCGTTTCTGTGGATGAGTTAGTTCAGTGGCTTTCCTGGCTGGCTCTGGCTCAGGGTCTTTCTGGGGGCTGTAGTCAGGATGTTGAGGTGACTATCTACATCTGAAAGTTTGGGGGACTTGTTTCTAATACAGCTTCCTCACTGGATTGCTGGAAGGCTTCATTTCCTCACCTTCTAGCTTTCTTCATAGTCTCACTGAATATCTCAACATGGCAGCTAAGTTCCTGAGAGCACATTGCAATGATTAATAGTCAACTCAACATAATCCAGAATTGCTAAAGAGACACATCTCTGTGGAGGTCTCTGAGGGATTTTCTAGACTGGGTTAGTTGAGGTAGAAAGACCCACCCTGACTGGTTGGCACCACTCCAGGGCAGAGGGTCCAGGTTGCATCAAAAGGATACTGATGGTTGAACATAGGCATTCATTGCTCTCTGCTTCCTGACTGCAAATGCAATGCAACCACCTGTTTCTGCTCCTGCTCCTATGCCCCGTCCACCATGACAGACTATAGCCCCTTGAAATGTGAGCTAAAATAAACCCTTCTTATCTTTAGTTGGTTTGTATTGGTGTTTTGTCACTGCAACAAGAACAGTAATTAATAAATACGTGGGCCTAGAGAAAATGAATTAACAATAAGGAAGCCTCAGTGCCCTCCATAACCAAATCTCTGAAGTCACTGCCATCAGTCTGCTTATTTTATTAATTAGCAGTAAGTCACTCAGTTTAGCCCGTCTTCAAGGGACAGGCACCAAGCCTCTACCTCTAGAAAGGAGAAACATGCAAGAATTTGTGCTAATGTTTAAAATAATCAAGACCCGGGGGGAGGATATGAGAGAGTGCCATTTGGGAAGTGGATATACAGATGAATAAGATTGTGTGGGATGTTCTGTATCTTATACACATAGAAAAATCAACAAACTAAAAAAAGACATATTTGAGGAGGAGTCATAAAAACTTACCAGTGATAAACATTACCAGTGAAATCTACCTGATGACTTTATATCTATACTCAGGTACTGAGGATCCGAGTGTAACTGACTGTGACTAGTAATCATCAGATACATAGAGATTAAAGACACATGTGCAAATATCTAAGTGTTAGTAGCATTAAAATTGTAGGAAACAGCATATTATAAAATGAAATGAAGATCTTCTTTAAAGGGTAAAAACTCATTCAATTTTATGTCTTACAGGGTTTATACTGAGTACAATATTGTATAACTGTTGGAAGGGTGAATGAGGCTGGGGGAGTCAAGGCGCAGAGGGCTCCATGATAGACTTACCCCAAGAGAGGCCTGAGGGTAGGAGAGCAGGCTAGGAGCAGTGATTAAATTAAAAAAATTAAAAAATAATAATTCTTCAAAGTATAAAAAATTTGCTCCTTAACAATTAGTAGATGTGAAAAACATTACCATTGAAATCTACCTGATGACTTTATAGCCATGCTCAGATGCCAAGGAGCTCAGAAAGTAACGGACTGTGACTAGTAATAATCAGATATATAGAGATTAGAAACGCATGTTCAAACATCTTAATGTCAATTGCCTTAAAAATGAATTTTTTTCTGTATGAAACTGTGTATTTTAATAATGAAATGCAGATCTTTTTTAAAGGTTAAAACCTCATTTAATTTTATGTCTTAAAGGGTTTATACTGAGTACAATGTGGTATAACTGTATTAATTCGATTGTAAACCTAAAAATTTACAGCCAATTATGAAAGAGATTCATCTTAGCTCTGGAAATTGTTATTGAATTTGTCAATGCTGTTGTAATGAAATGCTTCTTCTAATCATGTGGTCACTAAATGGTCGTTTTGGAAAAAGCATCTGATAACCACACACAGTTATAAATTTAAAAAAGTTTGGAGTTTGGCCTCTCTCTCAAGGTATTTGCAATTTTGTAGGAACTCTTAAATATTGCTGAGCTATGAGCCAAGAAGGCTGTCATGTCAGTGATGGGTATATTAGTTACTTCTCTCATTGCTGTGACAAAATATCTGACAAAAGCAGTTTAATGAGGGAAAACTATATTCTGGCTCATGGTTTAAGAAGAGATATAGTCATTCATAGTGGTGAGTGGAGAGTGAGGGGACAGTCATATTGTATTTTCAGTCAAGACATGGAGAATGAATAGGAAGTGGAGCATGCTTATAACACCTCAAAGCCTGCTCACAGTGACCCATGTCCTCTAGAGACATTCCAACTTCTAAAGGTTCTGTAACCTTCCAACACAGCACACTGCCATCTGGGGGCCAGGTGTTCAAACACTGGAGCCTGTGGGGCACATTTCACATTCAAAATGTAACACTGAGCTTTCAGTTACCACATCAACCATATGAAAGAGATTCTTGAGAAACAGCTTAAGAATGGGCAATGACTCCCTCCCTCCTGCAGCCTCTGTTCTACTCAGGTACCAGCTCTTCCTGAGACCAGTGACTACCCCAGTGATAGCTCTTGAACACAGATCTGGCACATAAAAAGGGCAGAGTCTGGAGTCAGACTGCTTGGACTAGAATTCCAGTTCCAAGGCTGGCAGAGGCACCTTGCTTTATCCATTCACAATTTAGAATGATGGCTAGGATGTAACCAATCATCCAGTCAGGCTTGACATTCTCAGCTCTTTCTTGCATCCTGGGTGGCCCCTGTGGCTGAACTCCAACCCCTGGGATGTGGATGGAAGTGATGTGTATCTTTTCTGAATATAGCCTGAAAACATCTATGTGACCCTCTATAGGTTCCTACTCATCTATTGGCTGGAGGTAGATACTCTGAACAGCACCAGAGGCCACTTAGTGGAAACGGCAGGCAGAGGGTCGATCTTTCAGCAGAGTTCTGAGTGTTGCCTCGTCCCACCAACCGTCAAGAGTGAGATACAAATTTCTACCGTTTTAGGTCTGTATGATTTTAGTATTTGTTTGCCATAGCTAGCAGCTACCATTGCCCAACTGATATGATCACTTTTCCACTGTATAACTTTGGGGAAATTACTTAACCTTTCTTGCTTCATCTAAACACTGGGGATAAAAAATGTCATCACTCGTGAAAATATTACTTATGGATAAATGAGGCCAGTCCAATTAAAAAAAAATGCGTGGACCATAGTATGGGCTCAGTAAAGTTACTGGTTCCTCCTCTTAACTAGACTAAATTTATCTCATATGGGGAAGACTTTTTGCTTCAAAATGATTTCCTGCCCTGACATGCCAGGATCCAGCTGGGGTTGAGCTGTAACACAAAGTTGTTGTGTAGCTTGATTTAGTGACAATTTCAGTGGGAAGTGGGCCTGGGGCCCATATCTCAACTGCCACAGTCTTTAGAGGTACTTCTTGCTGTGTGTTTAGGAGACATCCTCATTAGGCAGATGTCTTCTGAGGCTCAGCCCAGAGCGTTGGATGGACACCTGGCCTCCCTGGGCTGCTGGTGTTCACAGAAGCCACCAAGGAGCCTGTTCCTAGCTTCTTTACCCTCTGGTAAGGAGACAGTTTCACCCCTGCTGAGCTCAGTCTCAGAACCAAAGGATGAAAAGCACCCTTTCTTCTCCCCAGTTATTGTTGTCTAGCTCAGCTTGTGCCCTTATTTATAGGACTGTGAAATGGCCATTTTTGTTTTAGTGGTTCAGCTGTGTGTGGGACTGAATGCTGGGTGTGGGGGGGTGGGGGGAAGTGGGCATTCACTCAGATACATTTCCACTCACCTGGGTGTATCTAGCACTTTGCTGGTATCTGTAGTATTGAGCTAGGTGAGGCAATAGGGAAATGTTTCCACCTCAACACTTTAGCTACATCTGAATAAGCTGGGGATTTATAGAGGTCAGCACTGGCTGGGTGATCAATAAGGCATTTCTGATAAAACTCCATTTTTGCCTCCAGCAAATTCCCAGTGTTACTTTGCCCTTGTAAACAACTTCTTAAGGAATGGTGATTGTAAATCATCTCTGGTGTAAAGAACCTTTACAACCTTCATGCCATGTAGTCCTCATAATAATTTTGTAAGGGAGGCAAGAAGAGAGCCTTGTACCACTGAAGACACTAAAGCCCAGAGGATGAAGTTGATTCATCTAAGGTCAGAGTAAATTTGGGGGGCAGGGCATATTAGGATCCCAGGTTCTCAGCTCCTGGGCCTTTGTAACATAGCATTCAGCACCTCATTTAACTCTGGGTCCAGAAGCTTCCTTGACCTGGGTCTATGCACCCCAAACCTGAATAACAGTGCTTCCTGTTGTGTGGGCTGCAGGCAGCCACATGTTCAGTGATGTTGTCAGGGCTGGAGGGTTATCTTACCTGTTGTTTGGGCAGGCTGGTTAGTGATCACATTTTCCTCTGGACTTAATTACTTCAGAAAAAAAGAATATTTCACCGTGAATCCATTAAGCTGTCTTCCAAGCAGCCTGCAGATACACAAAGGCTGAGGTTGAGTCTTGCTCAGTAAGGAAAAGAATAAACATGACCTAATGCCGAGTGTGTGGCTCCAGATCATCTCTGTGGGTTTATCACTAACCTGAGGGAAGCACCCTCTGAGCTGTGGTCAGTGTGGCAGAGGTCAGTTCACATCTGGATTTGGTGATGAGAGAGAAGGGGCTGGAGAGAGAGCCTGAACCCACCCCTGGAGGTGCTCCTGGGAAGAGAGTTGAGGCATCCTTGGGACTGGTGCTAAGGTTGCAGGAAGGCAGCTGAGGTTTCCTTAGAGGTCTGTTTTCAAGCCCTCATAGAATTCCTGTTTTCAGCAGTGGCTCCTCACCTGCAGAGTGAGGGCTGGGTTCTGGATGAAATGACTTCATTATTCCAAGCCACCAAGTCATCTTCTGGAGGTAGAAAGCATGGACAGGTACCAGAGTAGGTCAAGAGCTGACAGAGGGCAAATGTGACTTCTAGCCTGCTGTGCCCAGCAAGGCCAGGTTCAGGGGGCAGGCAGGTGATGAATACCTCTTTATTTATGCCTACTGTGGTTTGAAGTATTACCTTGATGCTTGTGTGTTTAAACTTGGTCTCCAGGTGCTATTTTGGAAGGCTGGGGGATCTATAGGTAGTGGAGCCTACGTGGAAGAAGTTGGTTACTGGGTACTGATTTTGAGGTTTTATAGCCAGGCCCTACTTCCTATCCATTCTCTGCTTCCTTACTATGGATACAATGTGACCAGTTATCTCACACCTATGCTGTCTTGTCTTCGTTCTCATGATGGACTATACTCCATCAAGCTGCAAGCTTTCTTCCTTCCTTAAATTACTTCTTTGTATGTCTATTTGGTCACAGCAATGAGAAAATTAATGACTACAATCCCTTAACTAGATCTAGCTCAGGGTCTTCACTATGGTCAGGATTCAGCAGGTGCTGGAGCCAGTTTCTAGGTTTATAAGAACCTACCTTTCAGGAATTTGGTGAATTGACTGATCCTCCCTCCCTCCCTCCCTCCCTCCCTCCTCCCTTCCTCCCTGCTTCCCTCCTTCCCTTCCTTTTGCAGTGAGGATTGAATTCAGGGTCTTGAAGATGCTAGGCGAGCACTCTACCACTGTTATCTCCAGCCTCTTTCTACTTTTTTATTTTGAGATAGGATTTTACTTAGTTACCCAAGCTGGCCTTGAGATTACTCTGTAGTCCAGATTTGCCTCAAATTTTAAATCTCTCTGACTGAGTCACCTGTGTAGCTGGGATTACCAGGTCTAGTGAAGAGAGTTTTACATCTTTTCATTTTTTTCCATATTGTTTTATGATTTTGGTGGTTCTGGGAACTGAATCAAGGGCCTTGCAAATGCTAGGCGAACATTCTAACATTGGATTTCTCCTCTATCCTGATATAGTTTTCATTGGTTCCAATCGGCACTGTAGGAATATCTGCACCGGGACAGTTGGCAATGCCTTCAGGATCCAGTTAAACACTTCTCAGCTTAGCACCAAGGTGGTCTCACAGGTTCCTTTCTGAGCTCCATGCTAGGCATCTCTAGATTTTGCTGAGCCTTGCATTTACATATGTCCTATCAATGACTTCCAGGGAAACTCACTCCTGATTTGGATGACCTACGTTTATTCTCTTCTCTTCTCTGCTTTGGCAGGTGCACGGCAGGCAGCCATGTCTGCCTTGCAGGTTGGGAATTCTGTGTCCTCTCAGTTAGGGGAAAGGCCCATCAACCTTCAGGTGACGGCTGCTATTCCTCTTGGAGCTGCTTGTCAGACATGTGCACAGCTAGCTGCTCTGACCTCCGGCTTCCCTTTTCCTCTTGCCACGAACATGTTTCTTCTATCCAGGCCCTGTAGCTGATCACCACCATCTGCTCACTCCCCTTCCTTGCACCCAGGGCGGTCCCTCTGCTGGGCCAGCATACGCTGCCAATGACCCATGGGGCTGTGTCACTGACCAACATTTGTTGCATTTTTTGGACTTATTTATTTATTTTTACTCTAAGGGCATAGCTGATCTGAAGGATATTTCCTAATTTAACTTCATGCTCGTTGGTCCTCATTAAGGGAGCACAGAAGACTAGCTCCCATTTAGGGGGCACTCACCATGTGAAAGGTGCCCTCATGGGCATCGACTCCCATGTTCTTCACAAGGACTCATGAAAGACGTTGCTCTTAGCTCCACGTTGATGAGAAGATCTATGAGCAGTTGTGTTCAGCCAGTCAGCAGTGAGAAGGGAGTTCCAGCATAGGTCTGTTTGGTTTCAAGTTCATACTTGTTATACCTCTCCCACATTGTCCCATCACTGACCACCTGCCAAGGAGATGCCCTGATGGTCAGGAGGGAGGCAGAACCCTGACTTGGGCTGCATCTTCAGCTTTGAAAATCCCCAGTGACAAGAGGGGTTGTGGTGCTCACAGAGGATTCAAAGGTAGCTTTCCTGAGGTTAGAATGGGACATTCTCTAGGTCTATGAGTTTCCTGTGGTGACTGTAATAAAGTTTCAGAAGCTGGGTGGTCTGACACTGCACATTATTATTGTCCTTATGGTTCTCCAGAAGTCTCACATTGGATGTCAGTAGAACTGATTTCCTGAGGACTATGAGGAAGGATGTGCTCTCTGCCTCTTCTCTGGCTTCTGCCAGTTTGTGTTCAGCCTGGGGTATTCCGTGTTTTAAAAAGCTTCTCTCTACGCTCTGCCCTTATCGTCCCTGGCATTCTCTATGTTCCTCTGTGTCTGTGTCTCGATTTTCCCTTTTTATAGGGACACCAGCCATAACACATTAGGATCCACCCTAAGATTTCATCTTAATTTATTATATCTTTAATGACCCTTGCTAAAGAAGATCACATTTTGAGACACTGGGTGTTAAGGTTTCAGCATATAAATTTTACAGAGACACAATTCAACCCATAACATGTTTGTTCCCATGAGCTCTCAAATGGATAGAAACAATTTAAGGAAAATCTTAGCTTGCACCCAATTCATGCTCACCTTTTTCTGATCACAATGAAGTAGACGTGCACTCTCTCTTCGTGGCTGATTCCCATCTTCTAATAGTTATACAAAGTAACTTCCTAGTTGTCTGTATGTCCTTTTAGCCTCCTGGATCCCATCCTTGAGGGAGGAATGACTTATATATGGGCAAAGCTTATCCCTACCCAGATATCTGAGTAGGTTCCCTTCCCAGACTCTGTGGGCTTTATTTTGACTTTACTCTTCTGAATATTTTGTCTCCTTTAGGTCGATCACTCAGCACAGCTGAAATCTTTGGTTAGTACTGCACAAACTAGCTCAACTCATGGTTTCTGTCAAATGGGCTGTTAGGAGCTGTGCCTATATGGCATGGTCAGACTGGTGGGCTAGATTTTTCAGACTTGTGTGGGGTGTGGTCTCTGAGGGAGTGGAAGAGAAACCATGATTGACTGGTGATGTTACTCTCCAGCATGGAAGGACTATAGAGAAGAGGGTAGGGAAGGAGTGGGGGCTTCTCCTGGATCATTATTACAGTGTCCTCTCTCAGAGACACATACTTGAGGTGGGATGACCCAACCCACTGGCAGGCCTTTCCATCAGAGCCTAAAAGACTGTGGAGTTGTGTGGTGACTCCCAAGTTCCATCTGAGATCAACTATTTCCCCGAAACTCCAAGAATGGATATTTCCAATATGGATATTTGCTTACCCATTCTTCACTCAGCCAAGGACAATGTTGGCAAAAATTGGGGTGCAGTAAGGAGATAGGAGAGCATTCTGGACAAAGGGACAAAGTATCAAAGGTGGTAGGAAAAATACATGGCGGGATGCCCAAAATGAAAGTTGGTGGATCTGGCTAGAGGATGGGATGAGACGAACTGAGTCTAAGAGGCAAAGTAGAAAATTGTTTGGTTCCTTTAGAAAAGCCCATTGCCGAAGACTTCATTTACTGCCCCCCCCCCAAAAAACATGAGAGTCTCACATTTGAGGAGGTGGAAGATCCCTCTGGATATAAAGAATAACGGGTGGAGGTGAAATCAGAGGCAGGTGACGACTGAAGAGGTTGTTGCAGTGATCCAAATATTCACCCACTCCTAGCTCCTGCCTCCACTCTGGATTTGTGGGGGGCAAGCAGAGTGGAGAGGGGGTAACTGCTCTCCACTGGTGAGGTTGGTGTCCTTTTCTTTGATGGGCCAGCCTGCTTAAAGCAAGGCCCAGTGCTTTTTTTTCTTATCCTGGCAAAAACACTGGGGGATCAGGAGGCCATCAGTCGTGTTTCCTGCTTCATAAGGAGAGCTTTGTTTGAAGAAGTTTCAGAGTGCAAAAGTCAGATTGAATACAATGGGCACACAAAATGAAATTGCTCTTTACAAGAAATACAGGTGAAATAAAATGGAAATACACTTGTTTTAACACGGCAAATGTCCTGAGATTTCTAAAGGCTACTGAGCAGGTTAAGCAAAGGTGCAGTTAGGAAAGGGAAGAAGGAAGGCTGGTTGGAGAGGATGTGGGGTGTGGGGTGTGTGATTGGAAAGTAGGGATCCTTCAGAGACTGGAAGTGCTATACACACACTGGAAGCTGCATTGGGGTGTGAGAAGCACTGGTCCCCTCCCTCTGCACCTCTGTGCCCCTTTGCTTGATATTCCCCATAGTCAGACCCAGCTTTGTGCTCAACCCCACTGACAGGTGGCTTCCTGGCCACCCTCGTGCTCTCTGGTCTAGAGGTCATGGAGGAAGGAGAATGCAGAAAGTTCCACACACTGTTAATTCAAAGTGGGTGTATCCTTCCCCCAAATAGAACTTTAAAATATTGGCCCTAGCTTTTTTTTTCTGGTACCTGAGAGTACTGTATACCAGTGTGCATCTATTAAGGAGCATTCATTAAGTGCCTACTGTATTCCACATTGCTAAAGGGCAATTAAGAATGCAGCTATAAACTGGCAGTTTTCAAGTATAGAGTGTTTTGTTTCACTGGAATGGTACCATTTATCTCTTTATTTTAGTCTGAATTCCTTTAAAAGGAACACACATTTGCCAGTGAATCATAGCTACCTGATCCTCAGCCACTCCTTTGCTTGCGGTTTATGTGAGAAGAGACCCACGTGTCTGAAAGAGTTGCATCTCCTCCATTCAAGGTGTGAGTCAAGGTTCTGAGTAGGCTGTTGGAGATGGCAGCAGGTACCTGGGAGAGCCTCAGGGAGTAGCCAGAAGGCCTTGGCAGCACACTTACTCTCTGAAGTCAGAGTGGATAAAGAGCTACTGAACTTCTGTTTGTGCTTGATGTGGCTTTCATCGCAAGGGCTTTGGACTTTGGTCCCTAGACAAGTTGGAGTTTAGCAGAGATAAATGATTGGAATGACTAAACAGGATGCTTCTGAAATAAATTTGCAGTGTTGGATGTAAATCAAGATGGGGGTAGGGTGGGGACTGACTGCTCAGCCCATGTATCTCTTCTAAACTGATTTCATCCTTTTCCTGATTTATTCTATGCTGAAGATAGATGGGCTGGCGTTTTGAGCAGCTGGGTCTTATACTGCCTGCTTAGGAGTTCCTGTGTCCTCCGTTCATTTAATTATTCATTAAACATATGTTCATTGAGCACCTGCTATGTGCCAGACACTGTCTCAGATGTTGCAGTACAGCAGTGAATGAAACAAAACAAAACAAACAAAACCAAACAAAGCCTTCTAATGTTTGTATAGGGAGGAGGGGGCAACACATAGTCAAATAGATCAGTGTGTTACGTGGTATATTATATTGCTTTTTCATTGCTGTGGCAAAGTCCCTGACAAGTTCAACCGAAGGACAGAAAGTTTATTTTGTCCATCATGGTAAGGAAGGAGCACAAGGCAGCTGGTCACATCGTATCTACACACAGGAAGCAGAGAGAGAGAGATCTGGTGCTCAGCTCACTTTGTGCTTTGTATTCCATCTGGGATTCAAGAGCATGGAATGGTGCTGCTCACAGAGTGGACTTCCTATCTCAATTAACCCATTCATAGAAACTCCTCAGACATGGCCAGAGGTTCGTCTTCTATGTGCTTCTATATTCAGTCAAGTTGGGGATATTAACCATCACATGTGGTATATAAGAAGATACAATGTAATGGGAGTGAGGCAGGCGTGCCTTAGGGCAAGGTGGGGAATCTGTGATGGTAAACAGAGTAGTCAGGGAAGACCTCACTGATGTGATGTTAAAGAAGGAAGGTGAGTAGTGTGGATGTGGGGTGTGTGAGTGGGTAGCATTCTAGGTAAAAAGTAGATTCAGTGCAAAAGCCCTGGGGCAGGAGCAGGTATGCTGAGCTAGAATAGGCAAGTGGGATGGAGAGAGGGAGGGGGAATAGAAGGATGGAGAACAACTGGGGTGGATTGTGTAGGGCTTTTGGTTTCTACGCTGAAGAGGACAAGAGTCATTTCAGGGCTTTGAGTGAGACATACCATAATTAGGGTTACTTCTTACTAAGATTGTTCTAGCAGATAGGCCGTACAGGTGTGTCTTAGCTTCTTTTCCTGTTGCTATGATAAACTGCTCTGACAAAAGCAACTTAAAGAAGAAAGGGTTTCTTCTGGCTCACAGTTCAAGGATACAGTCCATCATGGTCAGGGAGTCAAGGTGGCAGGATTTGAAGCAGCTGGTCACGTTGCTTCCACAACCAGGAAGCAGAGAGCAATAGATGTATGCTCAGCTCACTTTCTCTTTTTAGTACACTCCAGGATTCTCACCCAGGGAATGGGCCCGGCCACAGTTTAGATGGGTTTTCTCCCATCAATTAATGTAGTCATGAAAATACCCCATACATGTTCCCAGAGGTCCATCTCCTAGGGACTGGAGAGTCTGGCAAGTTGACAATTGACACTACTACACATGGCATCTAGGAGTTAGTGAGGGATATTGCAGTGGGCCAGGTCAGAGATCAGAATGACCTGGATCTAAGCAGCACAGTGGATGTGGGGAAAAGAGGCTGGGTCATTGATAGATGAGAAGGGACCCTGGGCCTCCAAGTAAGTGTGGTTGGTGGACGATACATTTTGTCTTCTTGTATTCTGAGTACTTTCCTGATACATACAGAATCAACTCATTTAGTCCTCTGGCATCTTGTCTAGTTAGATTTGGTTTTTCACAGAAATTTGAATTCCCCAAAAGATGGTTCAGTGGCCTCCTGTTCATAAAGAGCAGGAGTGGGGCCTTATTTCCCTCACCCAAGGTAAGGAAGGTTCCATGGTTTCTAGATCTTTTGAAAGATGTGAACGTGATGCTGGATAAGATCAGCTGCCACTAACCTAAGGTAAGGCTGAGGATATTATAGGCAAATCAAAGTCCTGAGGGCAACCACTGGGATTTCCAGAGTCTTGTGACCCACAACAAAAAATTGGACCAGGGATACATAGATCATGGTACAAACAGAATCAGTTTAATAATGGAGAAAAACACTTTTGAGAATGAATACCCTGAGACAGAGATGAAGGAAGGTCAGAAGTTCAATGGCCCTGATCATGAGCTTTGTGACTCTTCATGGGTCATTTGCATGTCATCTGCCTTCCCCTGCATTTGTATACTGAGGGGTCTCCTTGAGCGTGCTCTATAACCCTGGTGGGGAGGGGTTTCTGGGCTTCCTGTCAACTGGCTTCTTTCATATGCTTGTCTGGATGTCTCTCTTCACCTTAGTCTCCTGCAACAGATGGAGCCTTGATGGGAGCTTGGAGGCCTCTCCTGTGCTGTTAGGTGAGGGCTCCATGTAGGGGCTCTTCTGGTGCTGCTGTGTCACCCCTCTAGTCCTATACTATGCCCACCCTCTGCAGCTGGGCTTTGAGCTTCTTTTTTGGCTAGCCTCAGAACTTCACACTTTAACCACAGCCTGGACCATGTGAAGCCAGAACTAATTCTGATTGTGAACCACAAGAACTAAATCCAAAAGAAATAGAAGGCCAATTTGGACATAGTCTAAAGGCATACTGATAACAGGAAGCTAAGTGGATTTACCTGTTGGTCAAAAATTGGCACCTAGGGCTAAAACAGGACAGAGATGCTAAGTCCTGTGTCTGTTAGGGAGACTGCTGATTGCTAGGAGCAGCTCTGGTGCTGCTGCCATCAGCTCTGTCTCAAGCCTTTCCCTTGTCTCTGTATGAGAAAGAATGGAAGAGGAGAGATGGTACAAGCTTAAAGTCATAGCAGCACTTGGCTCTTGAGGAGAGGAGAGTCCTTTACCTCACTTCCGACACCCAGGCCAAGTTAGGGGGCTCAAGACAACAGACTGTTTCTGACCAATGCAGTTGCAGTTTGTGTCCTTACTCCCAGCTGAAATGTTGCTACACGCCATTCTTCTGATCTGGCCCTGTGCCTGGGAGGGGAGGAGAGGAAGAAAGGAGGTAGGGTGGGCAGTAGGAACACAAGGTGCCCAGAGAAGAGGCTGCAGGCCTGTATGTCTGAGTTCCAGTGGGTGATGTAGAAAGGGAGGGGGGTGGCTAGAGATGGCCTACCTAACACATCACCTGCTGCATGCAGGCTGTGCACATAGCCATAGGAGACTGGAGTGTGTGGAGGCCCAGATAGGCAAGAGCAGGAGCTGGACCTCAGGTACAGGGACGTGTTGGGAGAGAGTGGCCCTGTTCAGTGCTCCTTGTTGGCAGCTGAGACCAACAGAACTCAGCAGAGAAGCTTACATTTCTGTTACCTGCTCCTTCTACCCTAGCAGGAGAATGGCCAGACCTTGAAAGGGTAGGAAGCCAGAGGGACCAGAGTCCCCCATTCCATGTAGCTAGGATCCCTATCAGCCTTGCTGGGAAGTGGACAAGGAGAACAGAAGATATTTAAATTGAGTTTGAAGTTGAAATTTGAAGTCACATATGAGACTTTAATATTCACAAGTGATCCGAAAGTTATGAAATTTGATGAAGGTACTGTTAAGGGATGGGAGTGGGCAAGATGCTTGATTAAAAATAGAGAATCAGGGAAATGTCTGTTTGCATCCATCATGTTTGGACAGGCATTTTGTAACATAGGAATGGAAATAAGAAAGTAGCCATGATTCCAGTTACCTGGGATTAACGTGAGCCAACAGTGAATGGTCTAGGTTTCTTCATCAGCATCAGACACCTTGAACCCTTGGAGTGTATCTTGCCAGAATGTAGACATGACTATCACATTGCCCAGAACACAGAAACAAGGGAACAAGCTCTGTACGTATGTTCATTGGTCACTGATTGATTACATGAGTAATATCCACAACACAGGGAGGAGCCAAAGCAAGGCTTTCAATGCACCTTCAGATGGGGAAAAGTCCAAAGGCGGAGCACGCAGCTGCCATCTGACACAAGAATTACCCGAGAAGCCCTTTGTGACTGTGAGTTCAATGGTATATGTAGAACGATGGCAGCCAACGGGGGCTGCCTGAATTCTGAATCCTCTGGTATCAGAAAATGTCTACACAGCTGGGAGTTGATTGCAAAGGAGGTCTTAAGATATAGTCCTTTCTGTGAAAACAGTGAAGAATTTTTAAAGATGGAAAATATACTTTGAATCCCCCAGTTTCCTTCTTTTTCCACAAATAACTGGATTCTTGCCATATGGTGTGTTCTAGCCTCAGCATGCATGTTTTTATATACACTCAATCATAGCTGTAGGTGCCATTTCAGTTTCTTTAGTTGTGAGTGTGGACTCCAGTGACTCCTTTTTATAACTACAGAATATTGTGTTGTAAATTCCAGGCACACTGAGCAATTCTCAATGACTATTAGGATTTTGAAGATATGCAGGTTTCAGAGTCAGGTTGGGTAGCTGTGATCACCCATGGTGGCCCTTCCCTGTAGTGGCCATAACCTATGCAGGGCACTATGAATAGAGAAACTCCTGGAGATGTGAGTGGCATGCCCTGTGATGACATTTCATGGGCACAGGCCTACTATACTGGAGAAAGAAATGCTTGGCTCTCTGTAGACAACTTGTTGACCATGACAAGTACTTTGAAGGAACTGTTTAGGTTCATGTGTCTGAGTAGGGTTGACTTTCATGTTCCCTCCAGAGCACCCATCCCTTCTCACCCATGATCAGTTATGGTTAAACCCTGGAGTGCTCACTTTCACTTTGCCACTTTAGAAGCCAGTGTCTTCTAGGGGAGAGGGAACAAAGACATTTTAAATCTGGTTTAGGAAGCAGGCGTGCACAGATCAATGGTGGGTCTTATGGAGGAGGGGCATGGTGGGGACACAGACACTGGACCTCTGCTTAGATGACCCCTCTTCATCCTTTCCACATATTCTGGTGCCTTACCATTGACATGGTGATTGTTATCCACCACATCTGAAGATGAATTTGGGCCAGAAACTTTCTAAATTTCATCTCATTTTACTTGCTTTGTATCTTACGAGGTAGGTGGTTTGGTTGACAGAGGAGGAAACTGAGGCACAGAAGATCAGTACTAAGTAACTTTCCTAAGGACACATAGCTACTAAGTGGCTGTATGGGGGAAATGAGGTGGAGAGTTGGAAATACAGGGCACCTGATACCAGGAAACTCACACAAGTGTGTGTGTGTGTGTGTGTGTGTGTGTGTGTGTGTGTAGAGATAAGTAGACAGGTAAAGTAAACCTCATAGCAGTGGCGAGGGCTCAGGAGACATGCCTCTCCACATATGGCTGAAGTGGGGAACATTCCTGAATGTTTTCTAGAAGATAAGATGTCAGCTAAGTTTTTTAAGAAGGAAAGGGAGTGAGGTGGTGAGGTGAGAGGTTACCTTGTGGTTAGAGAGTGAATAGATACTAAGGAAAGAATAAATTTCAGAACAAGACTCATTTTATCAGGTGCAAATGTGAATACTGGGCACTCCGAGAGTCATCAGAGTGGGCACATTATTGCTGAGAGAGCAGAGAGAGTGATGGAGTCATCTCAGCTGAGGAGGCATGCAGGTGAAGAGGAATTCCAGGCTTACTCTCACACTGCTTGCTTGTGCTTGGGCCTTGGAGTGGTCAGCACTGATTTGGACAACCACCAGAGCATTGTAGCTATAAGAAAGTGTAGCACTCTCTCCTGGTTCTCCAGTGGACCCTCATTACTTCATATGGATTACAAAGGTTGTACTATATCCTTGGATTCTAAGATACCATTGATATTGCAGGCTGACTTTTGTCCTCCTTTGTCTTAGTTACTTTTCCTATTGCTCTGATGAAATGACCTGACCAAAGCAATGTAAGGGATAAAGAGTTCATTTGGTTCACAGTGTGAGGTTATAGTGGCTAATGGCAGGGAAATCCCAGAAACAGGAGCTTGAGGCAAGTGGTCACGTTGTGTCCACAGTCAAGAAGTGGAGAGCGATGAATGCTGGTGCTCAGCTCACCTTCTCCCTTTTCTGTAGTTCAGGATCTTGGTCCAGGAAATGGTGCCATCCACAATGGGTGGGTCCTCCCACCTTAATTAATTCAGTCAAGATAATCCCTCACAGGCATGCCCAGAAGCTCATTTCCTAGGTGATTCTAGAGCTCATCAAGTTAACAATTGAGATTAACCACCACATCTCTCATTTTGTACTTTGAAACACTAACTGTAATGTGATTGCTTTTAGAGATGGACTTTTAGGGAGCCAAATAGGTGGAATGAGGTGATCAGGGTGGGGCTTAATCCAATAAGACTGTTGTCTTTATAACAGGAAGAGACCACAGGATGTGCACAGAGAAAATGCCATGTGAAGTCATAGCCACAAGCCAGGGACAGAAGCCTGAGGAGAAACTAATTCTGCCTGCACCTTGATCTTGCATTTCAGTCTCCAGGACTGAGAAAATAAATGCCTGTTGTGTGGGCTACCGAATGCTGACTTTCTGTGATGGTAGCAGCCCTAGAAAACTGCTATGATTCATTCAAAATGCCATCAAGGATAGTGATACCTGTACATCCATTTATTACAGCACTATTCACAACAGCCACGTTATAGAATCAGCTTAGGTGTTTGTCAGCAGATGAACAGATAAAGAAAATGTGAATATATATATGTGAGTTTTATTGAGTCATAAAGAAGAATGAATAATAAACAATACTGTCTTCAAAAACAAAAAGAAAAAGAAAGGAAGAATAAAATTATGTCCATTTTAGGAAAATGGACTGGATTAGAGATCATCGTATTAAGCAAAATAAGCCAAACTCAGAAAGAAAACAGCTTGTGTTTTCTCTAAAATGTGGATTTTAGATTTTCATATATGTAGAATTCATGTGTGTGTGTGTGTGTGTGTGTGTGTGTGTGTGTGTGTATGTTTAAATGAAGCAGTTCTTTCTGGGAAAAGGAAGAGAGGCTAGCAGGAGGAAGAGGGGAAAGAGAGGAGAGGGTACAGGAGAGTAAATACAGCCAAAGTACATGATACTTATGAATGAAAATGTGTTTACCAAGCCCATAATTGCAGGCAATGAATAACCAACCCCCCAAAGCACACCACCAGAGATTTTGAAGATGCATAGCAGCATCAAGAAAACAATGTAGAAAACTTAGAACATATCAAATCACAGAGAGGCAGGGGCATAAAAATCATACATAACAACAGTACCCAGATGGGACCATTGTATTAATTGATATCACTGAAATAAATAACACCAATTGTTTGTAAAATTTGTGTTCTTGATTTTCACTTATGCCATTAAAAACACTTCCTCATATCAGGACCTTTTTCTGAACTCCACTTCAATGGAGATAACCTCATATGCTCTTCACTGACTTAATTTTTCCAGCATTATTATTTAGTATATCTAGCTTATTCATGGTTTTCTGTAATAAATACTGCTTCAATAAAAAATTCTTCGTATAGGCATTTTCATCATATCATGGATCATTTTTTAGGAGTTAACTTCTGAATTTGGAATTAGTGGAACAGAAGATGTAAACATCAAAGAGGAAGGTGGGAATATTTTGTGTTTCTCAATACATTCTGCCCAAGATTTTAAGTGATTCTATTATCACTTTTCTTAGACACTTGATTTCAGGTAAGACATGACCAGCAGATCTAAAAACATTTATAATTTCTTTTTCCTCGGTACAATAGGTAAATTAATGCAGTACAAATAGATCGTTTTTCTCTTTTGTATTTATTTTAAACTAGAAGGTAGTGGCTACTGTTAAGAAACAGAGAGTGATGTGATGTTTGAGAGATGATTTTAGAGTTCTGGAGATGGCAATGTTCTGTGATAGAATCACAGTGGAGTTTGGGGAATGGTGTGGCTGGGGTTGCAGCATCCAGGCTACCCCACGAAAAGATACTCCTCTCCCAGCTCAGGTCTCTGTGGCAGGAGACAGAGGGCATGCATGCCACTTTGACCTTTCTGGGGATGGTCTGAGTGGTGGGCAGTCTTCAGTGCTTATAATTAAAGACTTAGATTGCCACCTGAGCCTCAAGACCCACACCTATCCCATCACCCCCACTGTCCCCAGTTCCTTGAAGCTGAGCCCAAATGTTTCAGTCTCATGTAGGTGGCCCTTTCTCACTGTGGGTCAGGAGACATCATTCCTTCTCCTACAAAGGCCACTGGTCTGAAGTTTCTTCCTTCCACACAGGGCCACACAATGTTTTGAAAAGAAAAAACTCTATATTAAACTTCACACACCCAGGGCTCAGGATTCATGGGGGAAGAGGGGACGGAAAGATTGTAAGAGCCAGGGAGGAGGTGCAGGACCATATGGAAACAGAGTTCTACAAGCTCCTGGGAACCTGCTCATGTTATTCAGTGGTGATGGTGTCATCATACATAAGTCCCATACAAACTCAGGCAGACAAAAATCCAGCACAGAACTGAGGAAATGAACAGCTGACCCCAATCTTCGCTGAGGAAACATTGGCAACTGATTATTGCTAGGTGAGGAAGAGCTGATCTTCCTAAAACAAGAGACTCTAGATAGGCTGACTAGACCTCAGTGGATGGACTTGCACAGGGGAATGTCTGTGGTCACTGAATTGACACATTGGGCCTTAACATGGATGACAGAGTACACGGGTTCCGGTGGTGGTGGGGTGATGGGAGGGTGCCGGTGGGGATGGGGGTGTAAAGATGATTAAGACTGTTTGTGATGGTCTGTATAAAATACACAAAAATTCAATAAAAAATTACTGCTGGGTGTGGTGGCATATACCTTTAACCCCAACACTTGAGAGGCTGAGGCAGGAGGATCGCTGTGAGTTTGAAGCCAGCCTGGTCTACATAGTGAGTTCCAGGCCAGCTGG
>NW_008330570.1:2501288-2509054 GCF_000622305.1 Nannospalax galili
ATGTGCCTAATTTCTGGATTCATGGAAGTTTTAGGGCAATGAAGAAAGAAGAAGTTTGAACTTTGTCTAGATCACGCTTAGCTTTAACCTTGTTCTTTGCTGCAGTATCTTTAATATAGATCCACATGTCACATATATCACCGTTACATTGTTTTCACATAACCATACTTGACACCTCATTTGACAATGTCAACATTCACAGTGGTTCCTCAATACATTTGACAGTATCAGCCCTTAAAATGTTTCACAATACTTACATGTAAGTACATTTGACAAGATCAGTTGAAATGCTCCACAAAGCTGTGTGTTCAGTTTCCAATACCGGTGGCTCCTGTTTTCACAATATCCATACACAATGACTGCTTGTTCATTCAGCAAACTTTCCAGGCTCTCTTATAGGCTTTTTTTTTTTTTGATACTGGGGACAAGAATCATTAAGATTTAACTGACACTTTCATAAAACTCTTAGTTCACCAAAAATCAAACAACTGATAACCAACTAACAGTATGTGCCAGATGCTGAGACAAGGGGCTTACTACATAGCAACTCACTTAATCTTTCCAACTAACCAAAGATAGGCAGATTAATCCCATTCTACAGCTGATGATGGACAATTTGAGTTGTGGACTTGTTAAGCAGTTTGAGTATACAAAATTAGTAATAATCAGAACTGGGATTTAAATCCAGGCAGTAGGTCTTTAGGGTTTTTAAACTTTTCTTCCCATTGTGAACTGCTGGTTATATCATTGTTAAGACAATGCATGATCGAAAATGTGCTTTGGGAGCAAACTAAAATGCTCGTCAATTCTCTGAGGGTATTTAAGGAAGGCATCAACAAAGGAAAATACTTGATGGGACTTCAAAGTTTCAGTATGCATTGGGTCAAGTGGAAACTCTGGGAAAATAAAGAATGTGTGTAGATTTCAGATAATGCTTCACAGGCAATACTGTTTAGGCTATGACGATGTGCTTGGGGTGGGCTTGGGCATCAGGTGTATGAGATAAAGGCAAGATGGGAAGGACTTTGGACTTGTCTAGGCTCCAGTCCAGCATATTTAATTAACAAGAGACAGACTGACAGGCAGAAAGCCACATTACTTTTATTGATGTTGGCATTAACAAGAATTCACGAAAAGAAGTGAAACTCAAAGAAGCAAGAAGACTCTGGGGTTCAAATATTATTTTAACAAAGGAAATAGGATTTGGGTTCTAAAAGGAAGATAGATTATAGGGAAAATGACCAGCAAATCTGTGAGGGAAGTACTAAAAGGTAAGGGTTAATTCCATTTATATAAACTCATCTCCCTACTAAGTTCCTTCTCCAGGGATGAGTCCCTCGCCCCTTCTGGCACAAGAAGAGGTACCCCTTCACAAAAAGAAATTTGTGCCTTGTTTTCAAGCAGCTATGAGGAGGCAGAGAGCCCCTCCTGCCTCTGTTCATTCCCAGCTGCCTTAAGTGCCTTAAGTGAGAAAAGGGCTTGTTTTGAGGATGACATATTCTGATTTTCTTCAAATACCTTGCGAAGGAATCAGGATTTCATTTTGTAGCAGTGGAAGGTTTTAAGCTTTAAGTGACATGGTCAGATTTGTGTGTGTGAAAATAAGTTCTGACTGTGGTCAGAAGGTAATGGTCCTTAAGAAGTTCCAAGTGGGGAGGCCGCTCCTAGACTGTCCCTTACCCTGTGGAGAAAAGAGAGGGGGAGAAAGGGTTAAAGGGAGAGAGGGTGGGAGGCAAAAAAGATGGAAGGGAGAGGAGGGAGGAAGAGGGAAAGAGGAGGGGGGACAAGAGAGAAAGAGAGGAGGGAAGGGAAGGAAGAAGGAAGAAAGAGAAACATGGGGAGAAGGGGGAGAAAAGGAGGAGGGGGAGAAATAGAGAGAGGGAGGAAGAGAGAAAGATCCTACATTGCGATCCTTTTCCTGGTCTTCCTGAAGGGAACCTGGGATTTCAGTTTCCTTGCTCCTAGGAGGCCACTATTTGGGGTCCACTCCATCAGTGCAAGACTTATCACTACTGCTTTCCAGACTCAGCATTGCCCCGGAGAGGCTTTTGACCTCCTCAAAGCCTGATTGTGGGAGTCAGCACATATGCACCCTCCCAGCCTCTTGGAGGATCTCAGCATCTGCACAAGGAACCTGCCTCTGCCTAGCATACCCTTCATGTCTTCAGCATGTCTGCCTTGCTAAGCGATGCTTCCAGTGTTCTTCATCTCTGCTTTGCAAGCGCTTAACATCAGGGATCCACTGCTCTGGGTGACATGCAATGGAGACTTCACTCTTGTTCATTTTAGGCCTGGGGCTGTACCCACAGATACAGGCACATGGCAGGAAGGAAATGGAATCTCTTTACTCTTTTCTTGGCACAGACAGGCAGACAAGACTCCTCACTTCTTCTTGTTCAGCCCTAGGGAAGCCTCAGGAACCATGCCTTTTGTGTCCATTATCCCTGCTTCATGCCTCTCCTCCCTCTCCCCAGATCCTGGATACTAAAAGCCCTATGTAATTCTCTGGGACCAGCTGCTCTCCTGGAGAGGATTTCTCTCCAAGGCTAGGATCATAGCTTAATGATGTTCCACCAATCAGGGGAAGGTAATTGATTGTTAAGTGAAAATATAAATTGTAATTGAATCCGTCACATTTCAGTTTTTCATTATCCATGACAAGTCTCTTAGAGCATTGGCAAGGACTGTGGGGATAGGGGAGGGACGGAGAGAGAGAAGTTGACATTTGACATCTCTTCCCACCTCTAGCACATGGCAGGGTTATGTGTGCCTTTCCTAATGGTCAGCTGCCTTACTGGTACTCTTGCATGAATGTGTATACTCACCTATGCCGTGGATGGGATGGAGTCACATGAAAGAATGGAGGGGAGGGGCTTTTCTACCCTATGGTTGTGACACGTAGGTCCGGCCTTAGCTTGTGATCAGTGTTTCTAGCTTCCTCCTGATTGCTGAACTTGCATCATCAGCTTCTATGGTCATACGCTCTGTGTCAGGCATGCTCACTGTTTGGATCTCATTTAATATTAAGGGAAAAGTACAGCATGGACATTAGGAAGTAGACAAGAACCAAGCTGCTTGGGCTATTCTTGGCATTCTGACACTTAGTAACTATGCAGCCTTAGGCAAGTCACTGACTTCTCTGGCCTCTGTTTTCTCACCTGGAAGACCAGGATAACAATATGTGTTTACTGTTTAGAGCTTTGTGAGGATCACATAGGGTTAACTTAGGTAAAGTAATTAGAAAAATACACATGGCAAAAACTTCATAGTTATGAAAAATGACTCATACTATTCCCTCCAAAACCAGTTCAGAGTTAGTATGAGCCTAGAAGACAGAGTCTGAGGCCAAACTTCTTGTCAAGCAGGGGCTGGATTGGGGCAGTCAGGTTCATTCCTGGGTAGCAGGGTGAGATGCAGCCTGTACCTCTATCACTGGGATGTATCTAGAGGGGCCTTATGGAATGAGAGCATCTCTAAATAGACCTCTGGGAGCAGGAGGATGGGAGAAAGGGCCAGAGATGTATCTTTTGACTCTTTTCTGTTTCTTATATTTTGCTAGCTAACACTCATTCTATGGGGCTCTGGTTGCTTCCAATTTCTGGACTGTAGCATGCAGCCTCTGATATGTCTGGAAGACATATCAACCAGAGTCAACAGCCCCTTCCCCATGCCAACCAGACATCTTAGGCAGACCTATGAATTTGTCTCCCTCCTTTCTCTTTTCTCCTTTAAAAAAAGTCACATATGATAAATAATGTTTGCCCTTAGTCCTTGGATAAAGAGAAGGAATTAACTCATTCCCCCAATGAATGTCAGCCCTGAAATCACACATACACACACACACACACACACACACACACACACACACACACACATACACACACACAATTTGTAAAACTGTTTATCTTTGTTTTAGAAGTAAAATATCTGCCACATCAACACACTGAGTAAATGTGTTGAATAATATCCTTCCACATTTCCATCCACTCATATTTTGTTGATATTTAATTTACATAAAATGAAATGCTTAGATCTTAAGAGTTGAAGTCAATGAGTGTTGACAATTGTATGCTCTTATAATTGCCATAGAAAACAACATGTAAAATATTTCTATAGTTCTGCAAGCTTCTATCATATTTCTTACAGTCAAATATTCTCTGACCAAGGCAATCTCTTCATGATTTTATCATCTTAGATCAATTTTATCCATTCTTGAAATTCATATAAATGAAATTATACAGTAGATGTTCTTTTGTTTCTGGACTATTTTATTTAGCATCACGCCTTTAAGATTCATTGGTGTTATTGTGTGTATTGGTAGCCTGCTTTTCTTCTCATGAATAATATTCTATTGTATGAATATATCAGATAGTGTTTTCAAATTCTTCTGTTGATGGACATTTGGCTAGTTTTCAGCTTTGAGCTATTATGAATACAGCTGCTATGAAAATTCTTACATAAATCTTATTGTAGACATGTCTTCATTTCTTTTGAATGGTTATTTAGGAATAGAATTGCTGTGTCTTAGGACAGATGTATGCTTGCTTTTATAAGAAATTGGCAAACATTTCCCCCAAATGGTAGTACCATGCTACAATCTTACTGGCGACGTATTGGTCCAGCTGTTCTGCATGCTCAAAAAAATTGTCAGTTTTGATTTTAGGCCTCCTTGTAGATACAAAATGACGTCTTATTACCATCTTAATGTATGTTTGGAACGTGACCTGGTATTTTTTGTGTAGACCAGGTTGGCCTGTCTCCCAACATACAGAGATCTGCCTCCCTCTGCCTCCCGAGTGCTGGGATTAAAGGTAAGAACCACCATACCCATCTCAATATGTGTTTTTTTAAAATAGCCAATGATATGGAGAATAATAGGCTGATTGGACATTCCCACAGCTTTTTAATGATTTGTCTCATTTTGTTTTCCTGTATAAAAGGGACCCCAAATAAAGATAGGGAGGGGAAAGAAAGAGGATATATCTTTTAGTGTAGAGGAATAAGAAGGAAGGAGGCTAATCCCTCATAAAGAGGGGTGGGGCATGTTACCTAAGGCTTAAAATGTTCTCTGTAAAAAGTTCTCTGTAAAATGTTCTCTTGTAAAAAAGTTTGCATAGGTAGGTAGAGTTCACCTTCTCAGTGGGCTGTCTCCAGGCAAATGTCCAGAAGTGGGGAAGTTAGCCACTCTGCTGTTCACAACAGGTTTTCTTTCCATAGTTGAGGGTGCTGCAGGGCTGGGAAGGCAGAGATTCACTTATGTGGGTTAAAAGTCAGCATCTCCAGCACAGCTGTGTGCCAGACCCCTCCATTTCCAGTATCACCAACTACATTGGCCGGGGTCCTCTGGAGGAAAAGTCTCCTTGGTGTAGAGATACGTCTCAAGGCCAGTCATCTTCTGCAAACAGTCCTATTGGAGCAATGATTTTTCCCAACTGGTCAGTTTCAGAGTTTCCCAGAACAGGGACTTTTGACAAAAAAATTCTGCAAAGATATAGCCAACACTCCACATGTCCGCAGGTGTTGCATATGTAGGCAGCAGAATGTCGAGTCCTATACCACAGCGTAACAACCACAGGTATAAAGGCCATCTGGTAGCTGTAGATTCCAGCCAGGCCAGAGTCAGTCAACTTAACTGTCCTACCACTTGTCACCAGAATGTTCCCTGGCTTCAGGTGTTGGTGAATGATGTAGCTTTGCATGAAGGAAATCTGACTTTAGAAACTGGCACATTGGATCCTTTATAGTCTCAGCTGGCAAGCCTAGTAAGGTGCCTTGTCCAAGTATGTCCTTAGGTCTTGGTCTATACACCTAAACACTAGGGTCACCTTGATCTCCCAGTCTATTTGGGAAGACATTCACCCACCTAACAACACTAGGATGCTCAAAAACCTTCAGCCCCTACTGTAAGGCTACCTCATGAAGTAGGCTGATGCAGGACCCTCTCCAGCTCCTCCTCCATTGGAAACTCTCACACTCTTGAGGTCCACAAAGTGGGTCTTCTGGTCAGTGTGGTCATGGGATATGTACACCATCTCATAAGGACCCACACCAAGTTCAGCCACTGGCTCATATCCGAAGTAGCCATTCTCTGCTCCTCATGCTGGCCAGAGCTATGGAACCAGCCTGTTATCAGGCCAGACTGGGAGTCAGTTCCTGCGGTACCATATACTTGAGCTGGGTCCCAGGCAGTAGGATGCTATGGGACATGCCATAGACACAGGCTGCAAGATGGAGAGGTTCCTCACCAAACCCTCCTTATCATCATGTGACCAGCTCCTATATATTATTTATGGAAACTTTTATCAAGTCTTTTACCCATTCTAAAAATCAGATATGCTTTTCATTGCTGATTTTAAGTTTTTAAATTTATTGTTTTGGGGGATCCGTTTGTTTATTTTATGTGTTTGAGTGTGTTTTGCCTGCATGTATGTAAGTGCATCCACGTTATGCAATGCCTATGGAGGTCAAAAGAGTGCATTAGATCCCCTGGAACTGGAATTAAGGATGGATGTAGCTACCATGTGGGTTCTCAGAACTGAACCTGGGTCTTCTGGAAGAGCAGCCAGTGCTCTTAACCACTGAGCCATCTCTCTAGTCTTGATTGGTAAGAGTTTTAAAAGGTATTACGGATATAATTTCTTTTCATCTTTTTAGCTTGTTGCATGCCCAAATATACTGTTAATGGTGCATTTTAATTA
Source organism: Nannospalax galili (assembly GCF_000622305.1). Classification (NCBI taxonomy): domain Eukaryota; kingdom Metazoa; phylum Chordata; class Mammalia; order Rodentia; family Spalacidae; genus Nannospalax; species Nannospalax galili. The sequence continues at coordinate 2,507,987 of NW_008330570.1, forward strand.
TCAGAAGTTTTAAGTTTTGAAAAAAGTCCAATTATATTTGTGTTCTTTGTAAAATGTTTTTTTCTGATTCAATCTTTCAAAAACATTTCCCCATGTTTCTTATTGATTCTTGATAGATTTAACTTCTGTTGGGGTCTATGAGCCCATCTTTAATTTCTGTGCTTAAAAACAGGTAGGTGCTGAGATTGTTTCCTTTTTTTTTTTTCAGAGTCTCTCAAAGCCCCAACTGTCCTGAAATCACCATGCAGAATCAAGCTGACCTTGATCTCAGAGATCCCCCTGCCTCTGCCTCCAGAGTGTATTTTTGTTTTTTTAAATTTAGTTGTTCAAGTGTCATTTTCTTTTTCATTAAAAAAAATTAATCTGGAATCATACAATTTTCACTTTTTGTGACTGACATCATTTTCAAAATGGTTTTCCCTTTCTCCATTGAATTGGTTTTGACCTTTGATAAAGAAAATCAAATTACTATACAAGTGTGGGTTTATTGCTACATCCTATGTTTGGTTTTATTTTTATGTTGCTATCTTCATTTCAATGCTGTTTTCTTTTTCACATTTTAGCTTTATAGAACCAGGTAACATAAATCTCCCAATTTATTGTTGCATTTTATTTATTTATTTAACTTGTTTATTTTTGTAAGTTATTGTGTGCAAGTGTGTGAATGTTCATACACTTGCATGCATGTGTGCATGGAGGACAGAGGTTGATGTCAGATGCCTTTTTCAAACACTTCTACCATATTTTTTGAGACAAGGCCTTTTTTTCAAAATTATTTATTTAATAAGTATACACTTAGAAGAAGCATTTCATTAAAACAGCATTGACATACTCAATAACATTTTCCTGAGCTGAGATGAATCTCTTTCAAAATTGGCTGTAAATTTTTAGGTTTACAGTTGAATTACTAGTTACACAATATTGTACTCAGTATAAACCCTATAAGACACAAAATTAAATGAGGTTTTAACTTGTAACAAAGATCTCCATTTCATTATTAAAATACAGAGTTTCATACAGAAAAATTCATTTTAATGCAATTGACATTAAGATGTTTGCACATGCGTT
>NW_008330570.1:2509443-2509853 GCF_000622305.1 Nannospalax galili
CTAACACTGAGATGTTGGCGCATGCATCTCTAATCTGTATGTATCTTATTATTACTAGTCATAAACGTTTGCACTTGGATCCTTGGCACCTGTGTATGTCTAGAAAGTCATCGGGTAGATTAATTAGCATGATGTAAATTTCCATGCTTCCTCCTCAAATAGAATACATTTAAAAAAAATTTGTTGATTTTTTTTTTGTGTATATCGCACAGAACATCCCAAACCATCTTATTCAACTATAAACCCACTTCCCAGATGGCACCCTCCCATAGCCTCCCTCCCCCTACTAGAGCCCTTATACTCTGATATCCCTGCTACTGTCTGCTGTGTTGTTGGCACCCCCAGCAATTCCCCACTACTTGCCCTTCTGGTGAATCTAGTCAGCCTATCTAGAGGTCTTTGTTTTAGGA
>NW_008330570.1:2510578-2510808 GCF_000622305.1 Nannospalax galili
AAACCTTACCTAGACATGTATTTCTTGATCTGCTATGTATAATTAGTCAGTAGATTGTAAGAGTAATATGGTTCCCTCTGGTTTTCTGAACTAGCTAGGAATTATTAATCTCTTGCATTATCTCACCCCTCCATCATGGTTTTCCTACTTAAGGTGCCCCCATTTCCCCCCCTTTCTCCCTTTCTAATACCCTTCTCCTATGGTCCTACCTCTCTTTAGCTCCTTCTTCC
>NW_008330570.1:2512436-2512784 GCF_000622305.1 Nannospalax galili
AGCATTGCATTGATCCTACAAATGAATTTTGGTAGGATGGTCATTTTCACAATATTAATTCTTCCAGTCCATGAGCATGGAATGTCCTTCCATCTCTTTCTTTAAAGATTTAAAATTTTAATTGTATATCTCTTCAATGTCTTTGGTCAGGTTTATTCCAAGATATTTTATTTTTTTGCAGGCTATTGTGAATGGGAGGGTTTCCCTGTGCTCTTTCTCTGACTGCTTGTCATTGGTATATAGAAAGGCTATAGACTTTTGTAGGTTAATTTTGTAACCTGCCACTTTACTGAATGTGTTAATAATTTCTAAGATTTTTCTGGTGGAATTTTGTCGTCTCTTAAATAT
>NW_008330570.1:2513103-2515423 GCF_000622305.1 Nannospalax galili
GAAGGCTTTCTCTGCATCTATTGAGATGACCATGTGGCTCTTGCCTTTGAGCCCATTTATATGATTTATGACGTTTATTGACTTACATATATTGAACCATCTCTGCATCTCTGGGATAAAGCCGACTTGATCATGGTGGATGATCTATTTGATGTCTGTCTGTATGTGGTTTGCAAGTATCTTGTTGAGAATTTTTGCGTCTGTGTTCATTAAGGATATGGGTCTATAGTTTTCTTTTTTGATTGTATCTTTATCTGGCTTTGGTATTAGAGTGATGCTGGCTTCATAGAAGGAATTCAGAAGTTCTCCCTCCATTTCTATTTTTTGAATAAATTAAGTAGCATTGGATGTAGATCTTCTTTAAATATCTGATAGAAATCTGCTGTAAATCCATCTGGTCCTGAGCTTTTTTTGTCTGGAGGATTTGTATTACTGTTTCAATTTCTTTTTGTGTTATGGGTCTGCTTAAGCTGTTAATCTCTTCTTGGTTTAGTTTTGGTGGTTCCCATGCCTTTAGATATGCATCCATTTCTCTTAAGTTTTCAAATTTAGTAGCATATAGGTTTTTAAGTATTCCCTTATAATATGCATAGAATTATTCCAATCTTTTTGTATTTGTTGAGGTTTGTTTTGTGCCCCAGTATATGGTCGATTTTGGAGAAGGTTCCATGGGGTGCTGAGTAAAAAGTATGTCCTTTGGTGCTTGGGTGCAATACTCGATAGAAGTCTGTTAAGTCCATTTAATATATAGTATTGTTTAATTCAGATGTCTCTCTGTTAACTCTCTGCCCTGTTGACCTATCTAATGGTGACAGTGGGGTATTGCAGTCCCCTACTATTAATTAGTTTGGATTAATATGGGTCTTAAAGTCCTGTAGTATTGTATTTATGAAGTTGGGTGCACCAGAGTTTGGTGAATATATGTTCATGATTGTAATATCTTTTTGATTTATTGTTCCTTTGATCAGAATGAAGTGGTCCTCTTTATCTCTTCTGATTAGTTTTAGTTTAAAGTCTATTTTGTCAGATATTAGAATTGCTACACCTGCTTTTTTCTTAATATCTTTTGCTTGGTCTACTTTTTTCCATCCTTTCACTTTAAGATAGTGTCTGTCCTGGAAAGTGAGATGAATTTATTGCAGACAACAAAAAAATATGGGTTTTGTTTCTTAATCCATTCATCTAGTTTGTGTCTTTTGACTGGGGAGTTCAGTCCATTAATATTTAAAGTTATTAGTGAAAGATGTGTATTGAATTCTGTCATTTTTATTTCTGTACACATTCTTGATATAGCTGTGCATTTCCACAGTTATACCTTCATTGAATTTCTTTCCATCACCTCTTGTGTATAGTCGTTCCTTTCTTCAGCTCTTTGTATTGCTTCCAGAATACTCTGAAGTGCTAGTTTTATGGACATGAATTCTTTCAGCCTATTTATGTCATGGAAGATTTTTCTTTCCAACAACCAGGCATGTGCACTGCAAACGGGCCAGAAACATCCGGCTGAGCAAACCTGTGCTCTGCCAAAAGACATAGAGACGGCTGATGAGAAAATGGCCTGATACAGAAAGCCAATGAGGAACAGACACGACCTATCACTGGACCAATGGGACACTGGGAGGGGGGATATAAGGGAGCCCCATATCCACAATAAACGAGTCTGCAGCTGCTTGCACTGCCTGCTTCTCACCTGACTCATGGAGTCTGTGTCATGACTCTGTACTGACTCTACCTCCACCCAGAGGGCCCCAGGACACCCGCAACATCTGGCTCCCACCGTGGGTTCCCCATGCTGACATGGGCATTGACCTTCTTGGGTTCTGGCCAGAGTATGGTAGCTGCTTTTCTCTTCTGGACCATGTTCTTTGCACTTTTCTGCCAGCCGTGGTGCGTGCATCGACTGCTCCAGAGATCGGCCTCAGTTTCGCTTTCTCCACCCATGACTCACATGGGCGCCTCTCCCCAACTTTCTTCAGTGTTGCGAGACGCCCTCTGCCTGAAGTTTCAGTAAGTCGGCCCCTACATGTTTATATGTGCCTTCAGTTCTCCCACGGGTGAGCGTGAGAACCCCCACCTTCCCTTTTCCCTCATCCTGTCTGTTGATTAGGGAGGTACACATTTTGCTTTTGGTTCACCCAGCACCTCCACGTAAAGACTGACCCCCTAGGAGGCAGAACCCAGGAGCAGCCCCCCGACCACTGCTCCCCATCCAGAGACACCATGTGGCCATATGGCCGTGGCCTAAGGAACCATGGAAGTCCCCCACTGAGCACAAGACATCTGGGTCGGACACATTCTCTTTGTTTTTCTTAGAATTAAC
>NW_008330570.1:2515668-2523582 GCF_000622305.1 Nannospalax galili
CCTGGAAGCCAGGCCCAGGAAAGATGCTGGTCTAGGGCATCTGGTGGCCATGCCCCCCAGAGATGCTAAGGAAGATGTGTGTGGGAAGCAGCCCCAAGGGCCCCTGGGTACTGCACTGTGGAGTTTGGTTGGTCTGGATGTAAAGGACCAGGAAGAGGAAAGGTCAGCCTTGGTGTCCAGGGAAGAGGCTGGAGGGTTGTAGAGGCCCAGGGAAGCAGAGTGAGGTGTGGGTGGGGCCAGGCCCAGAAGCAGTGCTCCTTGGGATCAGAGAAGGAACTGAGTTGTTCTGGGTGCAAAGGATCAGGAAGCAGTGGTGGTTCCCCAGGTGTCTGGGGCGCCAAGACAAGGAATGGGACAGGATCCATGCTAGGAGTAGAGACTGGCAGGTGGAGATGGGGAGGGTGAGTGAGGCTGGGGGAGTCATGGAGGGGAGGGTGCATTGGACTTACCCTGGAGAGAGAGGCCTGCGGGTTGGAAGGGTCCTGTGGGTCCAGGGAAGCAGAGTGGGTCCAGACAAGGTCTTTTCCTGAGTTTGGAGCTTACCGATATCAACTAGACTGCTTCCAGGGAGCCTCGATCTCTACCTCCCCAGTGCTGGGACTGCAGATGGATACTTTTATACCCATGGTGTGTTTGTGCGTGTGTGTGTGTGTGTGTGTGTGTGTGTGTGTGTGAACTTATTTTTGATACAGGGTCTGTAGGCCCCAGCTGGTCTGGAACTTGCTATATAGACCAGGCTGGCCTCAATCTCACAGAGACCCATCTACCTCCTGAATGCTGGGATTAAAGTTGTGTGCCACCACACGCAGCACACTCAGCTTTTTTATGTGGGTGTTGGAACAAGCACTTTACTGACTGAGCTATCTCTTCAGCTCTGAACCTTTTAAATATTGTTTTGATTATTCTAGAGCTTTAAGATTTCCATTCAACTCTATATCTAGCTTGCCATTTTCTTCAACTGCATGAGGCTTCCAACTATAAATATCATGTTTATCTATTCATTTATTTTAGTCATAACATTTCTCCTAACATTGTATTATAGTTTCCAGTAAAATATCCCTCCACATCTTTGGCTTATTTATTTATTGTTTTTTACATTGGGCACTATTTTAAATGAGTTTTTAACTTAAATTTCAATATGTAAAAATACAATTTATTATTATACATTGATTATGTATTATATTGTGTATTTACAGATGAAATTGATAATTTTCTTTTTCAGTTCTAGCAGCATTTTTCTGATGACATAGATTTTGAAAATTTGTATAAGCACGATGTTCTCAAATAATGAATTTTACCATTTTGACAATTATATATCCTATCTCTCTATCATCTATCTATCTATCTATCTATCTATCTATCTATCTATCTATCTATCATCTATCTGCCTATTAACCATTTTATCATATTGCTTCATTACATTGGTTGAAATTTTTCGAACAATGTCAAAGAGTTTTGGTAAGGAAAAATCTGCTTTATCCTGGTCTTAGGAAAAAGACCATTGTTTTACCTCTTAAGTATAATTTTAGCAAAACACTTTCTAGCAGATGTTCTTTATAAGGTGATAACGTTTTGCTTATTTTGTTGATGCCAAGAGTTATCATCAATGAGTTTAAATGTTGATAATGTTTTTCTGACATTTATTGAAGTTATAATTTTATTGTTTATTTTCATGTGAATTATACTGCTTGATATTTGAATGTAAAGGTTTTTTTTCCTTGGGAAAAAAACCCACTTTGCTGGATAAATTCTTCATTTTATTTATGGATACATTGAATTGGTTAATATTTTCAAGGATGTTTTGTGTCTGTTAATGACTTATCTTAACCTAAAATTTTTCCCTCTGAAATACATATCTTTGTAAAAATTTGATATCATCTGACAGAGGGTTAATATCTAGAATATACAAAGAGCTAAAAAACCTAAATATCAAGAAAATAACCCTATTTAAAAAATAGGGCATCAGGGCACTGGAGAGATTGCTCAGCAGTTAAGAGCACTTGTTGTTCTTGCAGAAGACCTGGGTTTGAATCCCAGCACCCACATGGCAGCTAACAATTGTCTGTAACTCCAGTTCTAGGGGATCTGATGGACTCTTCTGTCTTCTGTGGGCATTCCATGACATTAGTATACTTACCTACATGCAGGTAATATAATCATACAAATAAAATAAAAATAAAAAATAAAATAAATAAAGTAAAAAAATAGGGCATGGAAGTAAATAAAGAATTCTCAAAAGATGAAATATAACTGCTTAAGGAACATTTTAAAAATGTTCAAAACTCCTTGGCTATCAGGGAAATGAAAATTAAAATTATTTTGAGACTTCATTTTATCCAAGCCAGAATGGCTAAGATAAAAACAAACAAATAAAAAAAAACCAATAACACAAATACTGGCTTTAGTGTGGAGAAAAGGGAATACTTACTCACTGCTGGTAGGAATGAAAACTAGTGCAGCCACTATGGAAGTCTGTGTGGAAGTTCCTAAAAACACTAGAAACAGATCTACCACATGATCCAGCTATACTACTCTTGGGCACATATACCCACAGGACTCTGTGTCCTACTACAAAGATACTTGCTCATCCATGTTCATTGCTGCTTTATTCACAACAGCCAGGAAATGGAAAAAGCCTTGATATTCATCAACTGATGAATGGATAATGCAAATGTGATACTTTATACAATGGAGTATTATTCAGCTCTTAAGAAAAAGAAAATTCTGAAGTTTGTAGATAAATGGATAGAACTGGAAACAATCATTATGAGTAAGGTAACTCAGAGCCAGAAAGCAAATGCTGCATGTTTTCTCCTATTTGTGAATGTAAGCCTCAGATATGTAGATTTCTCTTATTTCTAAAAGATTTATTTATTTTGTGTGTATGACTATTTTCCTTGCATGTATGTATGTATGTATGTATGTGCACTACATGTACCTGGTGTCCATGGAAGCCAGAGGAGGGAGTAAGATATCTCAGAACTGGAGTTACAGATGGTTGTGAGCTACCATGTGGGTTCTGGGAACTGAACCTTTGTCCTTGATGCTCTTAACTGCTGAGACATCTCTCCAGCCCCTATTTCTCTTTTTAATAAATAGTTTTTAATTCTTTGAGAATTTCATGTAATGTGTTTTGACTATATTTGTCCCAACTCCTCCTCTAAACTCCTTCCATAACTACCCTCACTTCCTTACCCCACAAACTTCATACCTTCTTTTTAATTTTAATTCCATAGTCTATTGACTCCAATTTATGATGCCCATGTATTTCTGGGTGTGGAGTCATCCACTGGAACATGGTTGCCCTACCAGGAGACACACTCTTTAAGAAAACTGACTCTCCCTCCCCAAGAAGCCATAAACTATCCACAGTTCCTCAGTTACGGGTGGGAGTTCATGAACTCCTTCCCACTACATGCCAGAATGTCAACTGGTTTGATCCTGTGCAGACCTTGTGCAGGTAACCACAGCTGCTGTGAGTTTGTAAGTACATGTCATGTCTAGGAGACAGTGTTTTCTTCCAGTCTTCCCCAACCTTGATTTCTTATAATCCTTCTGTTCCCTTCTCCGTGAAGTTCCCTGAGCCTTGGGAAGGGGTGTGATGTAGATGTCCCACTTGTGGCTGAATACTCCAGTAGCACTTATTTTCTGCACTTTGACCAGTTGTGAGTTTGTATATCAACCATCATCCACTGCACAAAGAAATCTTTGATGAGGTCTGAGAACTCTACTGATCTGTGGGTTGAGAGATATGAATTCAGTGGGCAGTTTGGTACTAAGTACATTTAGCAAAATAATAGCAGCAGATTCACCCATGGAGCTTCTGAGCGCCCCAGCTCTGGATTCTTGGTCAGATTTATAGCACCAAGCATGTGTTTTCTTCTGTGGAGTATGCCTTAAACCCAAGGATACTCCCATAACATTATTGCCACTATTGCATCATAGCCATATCTTGCCATGCTAATCATCACTGCAATTCATAGGGTTCACAGATAGGTGGACTGTTGACGACTTTTTCTCCCCAGCAGCTTGCATAGCACCTTCCAGTACCATGAGAGCTAGCTAACAGGGAGGAAGTTTCCTGGCCAGTAATGACTTGATTTCTCAAAGTCCTGTAGGAAATGTGTGTGATGTTTTCAGTAGCAGGATCATACTGGTGGGCAAAGAAGAACAATGTCAGTAGCCTGTATTTTTGTGGGGGGAGTCTCCGGGATACCTCTGACCAATAATTTGTGGGGCGGGATCCCATATCTGGCACTTGGCTTTTTATTTGACAATTTACGGCTTTTGGGATGAGCATAATTCCCCATGTAAGGCAACTTCAATATGGCTTTTACAATCATCCTTGGAGTCCTCCCCCAACCCCCTCCTCTACTGTATACTCCCAAGAATCTCCCCACTGAAACTTCCCTCTCCATTTTTCTCCTTTCTCCCTTCACACTGTCTGTGTTCTACTATCCCTCCTCCCTAGGGATCTCTGTTCCTCCTCCCACAAATGATTCCTTCCTAATTTCCTGGATTCTACAGGTACTCCAAATTCAACACACAAATCTAAAGATTCGACACTAAGGCACATATGAGTGAGAACAGGGGACATTTGCCTTTCTGTGTTAGTTACCTTCCCTGTATAATGTTTTCCAGCTCCATTCACTTACCTGAATTTCATAATTTAATTTTTGTTTACACTTGTGTAAGAATTCCATTGTGTCTAAGTACCACATTTTCATTATCCATCATCAGTTGATGAGCACCTAGGCTGTTTCCATGTCCTAGCTATTGTAATAGATCAGCTATGAACATGGTAAGCATACACATCTGTAGTAGGAAACAGAGACCCTTGGGTATGTGCCCAGGTTTTTCTACTTTTCTGGGGAACTATCATTCTGATTTCCACAGTGGCTATACCAATTTTTCACTTCTACCAACAGTGAAGGTTCCCTGTTCTCTACATCGTTACCAGCATTTATTGTCTTTTGTTTTCTTAATCTTAGTCATTCTGTCTGGGGTAAGATGAATTCTCCAAGTAGTATTAATTTGCATTTCCCTGGTGACCAAAAATGACGAACATAACACTTAAAAATATTTCTTAGCCATTTGTATTTCTTCTTCTGAGAACTTTCTTCTGTTCCATAGCCCACTTTTTAGTTGGGTTGTTTGTTTCCTTGTTGTTTACTTTTTTATTTCCATGTATATTCTAGACACTACTCCTCTGTCAGATGTATAGTTGGCATTTTTTTTTCCCCATTCTGCAGGCTGCCTTTTCAGGCAATTAGCAGTTTCCTTTGTAGTACAGAAGCTTTTGCATTTCGTGAACTCCCACTTGTTGATTGTTGTTCTTATTTCTTAACCAACTGGATTCCTAGTTAGAAAGTCCTTCCCAGGGCCTGTATCCTGAGGTGTACTCCTGACTATTTCTTCTAGAAGTTTCTGAGCTTCAGGTCTAACATTGAGATCTTTGATCCCTTTGGAATTGATTTGTATGCAGGGTGAGAAAGAAAGTTCAAGCTTCATTCTTCTAAGTGTAGATATCCAGTTTTCCCACTACCATTTGTTAAGGATGCTGTCTTTTCTCAAACATGTATTTTTTGGTATCTTTGTAAAAAATCAGGTGGCTGTAGGTGAGTGTACTTGTATCTGAGTTGTCCATTCTAGTCCATTGATCAAGGTGTCTGTTTTTGTGCCAGTACCATGTTTTTACAATCATCTGTAGTATAACTTGAAATCAGGTATGGTGGTACCTGATAGTGATTATTGAAATATAGTTTTATTGATTCAAGAATTTCATACAGTGTATTTTGGTCATAATCAGACCCCCCTTCTTCACCCTCTCTTACTACCCCCCCACTTCATGTCCTCTATTATTACTATTATTATTATCATTATCATTTTAAAGCCCTGTTTAATCTCATATGTTTCCCAAGTACTCTTGGCTGTGAGTCTCTTGGAGTCTCTTGGAGTTTGATGAGAACCACACTGAATCTGTAGATTGGTTTTGGTAGAATAGCTACTTTCATAACATTAAGCCTACCAATCCAATATGCAGGAATGTCTTTCTATCGTCTGATAGCTTTTCCAATTTTTTTCTTCAGTATCTTAAAGTTTTCATTGTGTAAGTCTTTTACATCCTTGATTAAACTAGTTTCAAGATATTTTACTTTTTGAGGTTATTGTGAATGGGATTATTTCCCTGATTTCTTACTCTTTATGTTTTCCATTGGAAAACACACACACATATATATGTATATATATACACACATATGTATGTAGGAAGGCTACTGATATTTGTGTGTTAATTTTATATCCTGATGCTTTTCTGAATGTGTTTATCAGCTTTAAGAGATTTCTGGTGGAGTCTATAGGTAGGGTCTTTTATATATAAAATCATATCGTCTGCAAATAAGGATATTTTGACTTCTTACTTTCCTATTTTATCCCCTTTATTGCCCTCTCCTATTATTCTAGGTAAGACTTTAAGCACTATGTTGAACAGGAGTGGAGAGAGCAGACATCTTTGTCTTATTCCTGATTTTAGTGAAAATATTTCAAGTTTTTTCTACTTAGCATGAGACCAGCTGTGGGCTTGTTGTATATTGCCCTTACTATGCTGAGATGCTCCCGCTGTATCCCTAGATTCTCCAGGACTTTATCATGAATGGATGCTGGATTTTGTCAAAGGCCTTTTATGCATCTAATGAAATGATCATGTGGGTTCTGTCCTTGAGTCTATTTATGTGGTAAATTACACTTACTGATTTATGTAGAACCATCCCTGCATCTTTGGGATGAATCTGGTTTGATCATGGGGGATAATCTTTTTAATGTGATCTTGAATTTGTTGCAAGTATTTTATTGAGCTTTTTTGTACCTCTGTGTTGTTTAGGGAGACTGGCCTATAATTCTCTTTGTTTTTTGAAGGGGTCTTTGTCTGGCTTTGGTATCAGGATAATACTGGCTTTGTAAAAAGAATTTGGAAGCGATTCTCCCTTTTCTATTTTATGGACTAATTTCAGGAGTATTGGTGTTAGTTCTTCTTTGCATGTTTGACTCTACTCTTCTTCCAAACTACTTTCATGTTGTTTCTGTGTGTACAGGTCTTGTGCAGGTGCCCACATCTGTGGTGGTGTGTGCATGACTGGAATGGCTATGTGATCTCCAGAAGATCGCATTTTACAGTACTCCTTGCTCTTATAATCTTTCTGCCATGTCTTTTGCAGTGTCCTTTGGGCCTTGGAAGGGGTGATGTAGATGTCCAATTTCAGACTGAGCAGTTAACAGGCAGTTATCCTCAGCACTTTTTACCAGTTATGAACCTGCACTAACTGTTGGCCTCCTGGGGAAAAAAAAAACTTTTTTGACTGAGATCAGCACTAGTCTAACTTACATATTTAGAAAGTAGTTTGACTTCACATCCACTTAGCAAAATATCAGTAGTACATTCCTTCTTGGGGCTTGTGACCGCCCCAGCCATAAACTTTCAAACAAGTTTACAGTACCAGAATGTCGTCCCATGAAGTGAGCCTCAGATCTAATTGGAAAGTGGTTGGTTACTCACCCAAACAGTCATGATCCTATTGCATCAGTAGGCACATCTTGCCTGGCAGGTTGATATTGTAGCATACAAGGTCCACAGCTGGGAAGGCCATTGATGACTTTTCTCCCCCAGTATCCTGCAAGAGCACCTTCTGGTGTTATGAGAGCTAGGTAGGAGGGAGGAAGTGTCCAGCTCTGCTCCAACTTGATTTCTCTGTACTGTACTGTACTGTACTGTACTGAAAGTGTGTGGTGTCTTCAGGTGTGGTGTCTTATTATCTAATTCTGGTGGGCAACCAAGAGAGTGGAGACCTTAAAGTTTCTGTTTATTGTTCTGGATTTTTCTATTTAGCTTCACTGTACAGCCATGTTTCTTTCTAGATA
>NW_008330570.1:2524661-2542346 GCF_000622305.1 Nannospalax galili
TGATAGTTTGCCTCCCCCAATCTCAAAGGAAAATGACAATAGACAGTAATTATACACAAGAATTTCCACAGTTTATTAACAGACAGCTTGCTTTTTAAAGATTTTTATTGACTATTTGAGAATTTCATATAATGTATTTGGTCATATTCAGACTCTCTTCCATATCCGCACCCTCTCTTACTACTCTCTGCCTGATTTCCTGTCCTCTGAGATATTGTTATGGTCTATTGAGTCTAATTTGTGTTCCCAATTGTCCTTCAGTGTGGATACATCCACTGGAGCCTGGTTATCCTACTAAGAGTCACATCCTAGAAAGAAGCTGACTTTCCCTCTCCTGGTAGCCATCGATTGCCAATAGTTCATTAGTAGGGCTGAGGTTTCTTATCCACTTCCCCACATCTATGTTGGGATTTTGTCTGGTTTGAACTTGCATGGGACTTACAAACGACAAAAATTTCTCTCAGATTTCTATCTAGAAAAGTCTGTTTTTTGTCTTCACTTTTAAATGATTTTCTTCTGGATGTGGAATTCTAGGCTGACAGTATTCAAGTTTTTAATAATTTAAAAATATGTCATCACATCATTTTATGGCCTATATTGTTTCTATGTATGTGAGCAATGGGTTTCCTGTATGTAACAAGTCTCTTCTTTGGCTCCTGTTGACTATGATTTTCGGCAATTTGGCTGGGTGTTAGGATGTTACTCTCTGTTTTTCATCGTGAAGTGATTTGCTGGGCTGTTAGGAACTTCCAGCTGATGTCTCTTACCCATTATGTAAAGCTCTTGACTGCTATCTTTTTCAATATTTGTTTCATTCTGGTCTTCTTTTTTCTTCCCTAGGGACTCTAATTTCATATATGTTATATCTCTCAGTGCTGTCTAGAGCTCTGATATGTTCTGTTCTAAAACCCTTAAATCATATCTCTGCATATTTTAGTTTGGATAATTTCTCTCTTTTGTTTCCAAGTTCTCTAATCTCCTTTTTAAAAAATTATATGTAGTTTGTAAGTCTAGCAAATGAGTTATTCATTTCTGAGAATATATTTCTTATTTCTAGCATTTCCACTTTCTTCTCTTTGTAGCTTCCATTTCCCTGATCAAACTCAATCTCGTTTCATATATTGTTCAGAGTTTCCTATAGCTGTTAAAACATATTCATCATAGTTTTAAAGTTCCCCGCATAATGGCCCAACCTCTGAGCCTTCTCTGGTTTGATTCTATTGCTCTTTTCTCTGACCACAATCATATCTTGCTTCTTTATGTGTCTCCTAAGTTTTGACTGTGTGCAAGAACATACACATAAAAGGACAAAGGAAGCAAATGAACTTTCACCCTAGAAAAGGGCAAACTCCTTTATCCATCAAGCTATCAGTGTGGAAAGACACGTTGTTTCACTATGCAGTTGAGCTGGGCCTGAGCTTTGTCACAGCTTTGGGTAGATTGAGTTCTTGTTTACTTCTATGTGTTTTAAGAGTATGATTGAAGTGTTCCCTGAAGCAGGCTTTAGATCCGAGAAGAGATGAGACATTAGCGATCCCTTTAACTTTTATAACTTTCTAAACAATGGGCGATAGTCTTTTTTTTTTGGTAGTCATCCTGTCAATTTTGGGGGTCACTGTAAGGATTTCTCTACTTTCCCAGTCCTCCCCCAAGTTTTCTATTTTGTTGGGCAGTCTCTTTCCATCACTCTACCAATTCCCAGCTTTGGAGTTGCCACACGTGCGATGTGAAGATCGCAGTAGCTCAAGGGGATTGCTCCGGCTTTCCTGCCTGCTTTGTCCTTATCTTCAGACAGCTGTTTTGGGCACTGGATGCAGCTTACTGTGTCACAGTGCATTTCTGTCAGCTCTCCTTTCCCCTCAACATTTGTATCAGATCACACTGACTTGCACTGAAGGAAGTCCTCGTATCTATACTTGGGCAGGCATGGAGAGAGAGAGAGAGAGAGAGAGAGAGAGAGAGAGAGAGAGAGGTAAAATCTCCTTCTCTACCTCATTCCTCACTTCTAGGACACTACTTTCATACGCCTGTCAGGAAGATCTGACTTGCTCAGTGGAAAAGATGTGCAGGGCTTCCTGTCTCCCTACCTCACACATGGTTCTAGTCATGTGAAGCTCTGCTGGCTTCTCCTTACTTTTGTCCATGTTGAGTTCTTCCAATAAGGATGAGAGTCACTGTATCTCTGTCCCCTCGGAAAGGGCTTGTTGCTTTCTGAGAAGTAATTCATTTGGATTTACTGATATCCTCAACATTCTGAAAGGCTCCAAACCTATAATTTTATAGCTTGCATTTTCTCCAATGCCTGTCTGGGAATGTCGTGCCGCATGATGATGCATCTGGACAGATTTGCTTGCTTCAGTGCTGTGCTCTCTATAAGCAATGTGGGCAATGGAAATTTTCGTATCTGAACGAGAGATCAGATGGTCATTTTGTCTTCTGACATCTAAAAGTCCACTTCTATAGATGAAGACATCCACCCTCTTAAAATAAAGGTTTTTACTCTTCCAGGTCATTGCTTGTAGTATTTTGAAAGCAATATTGGGACACATGTTACTTTGAACAAGGTAATTATTGATTGTGTGACTTTTAATATAGCAAACATTTCCCTCTGATTTTTAGAAGTGATTTGAACAAGTTCTGAAACAACACAGTGGAGACTAAAGAATTCCCCTCGTTCCTTTCTTCTAAGGCTACACCCACTCTCTGGAGAGAAAACACACAAATAATAAGAGTGCTCTAGGTCACCTTTTATTTTTATTATTATGATAGTCAATTATACTGGTCTGAAAGATCCCTAATATTCATCACTCATTTGGTGTAAGAACTCCTTTTCTTCTGTCTAAGGCTTAATTTCTTCTGGAGGCATACTCTACCTTTGTTTGGATGTAGGCCTCGACTCCTCCCTCATACCTTGATATCCCATGCTGTCTTTTTCTAGGAATGCTGAGAAACCGTTAGACATTCGTTAGACATTGACAAGATAGGTTGAGAGACAACCTGCCAAGGAGAACTGGGAGGAAAGTGTGTGTGCTTTCTGTCAAAAGTCATATCTACTTCAAAGAGTACTGTAAACCCTGGTGCTGTATTCGGAAGAAATACTAAAAGTAGGCATGATTACAATACCAGAGATAACAAGCTACTTTTTTTCTTGTGTAGAAATAACAATTTTAATTAATCAAGATGAGTGTGTAGCTCTTCACACTTGCTGATGAGACCATTCACCTAGGATGGGCTCAGGAGGATTTCTGGCTGGGCACAGGCAGTCTGGAGAGATTGCTTTTTGTACTTTGGCTATGTGTAAAACTTCCTTTTTCGGTTTGTGTTTGGTCTATGATAAAGCAGGGAAAGTCAACTCCAAGGTTCTTTTTCTAGTGAAGGATAGACATAGTTTCTTTAGTAAAATGTCTATAAAAACTTGAACAGTCACATGGCCTATAAGTCTATCATAGAAATCATAATTTTCCTGGAATTATTAGTATATCACTATTGAGATGCTGTTGGTAACAAAACAATCCTGCACTGATTTCATCACTAGAGATGCTAATTGCTGACATTATTTAAGCAACTGGAGATTTTCTACTCTTTTACTCCTGGATTTTTAGGAGGTTTTAGGGAAAATATCACATATGTTTCTATTCCTATAGGTATATTCTTTAGGGTTCCTATGAGATGTCCCCAATCGAGTGTACAACTGTCTTAAGTTTAACACAGAACTCTCATTTTCCCCCATTTTTTCCTCATGTATCTACCATCGTCATTCATATGCTCTAAAGTCACAGAATCTCAGAAGTTTTTGAATTTCTTCTTTCTTTTTTCTCCATATATAATGTGTAAACCCCATTGTCTTTGCCTGTATCATATACCTCAGTCCATCCATGATGTGAATTCACATGTGTATTATGTACATGCACATATTCATGTATTGGTGTATATGTCTATTCTTGTTTGTGTATTAATTTGCTTTCTGTAACTATAATACTGAGGTGATCAATTTTTAAACAGAAAAGGTTTATATAAGCTTTGGAAGGTCTGGTCCATGTTCAATTGGTTCTGTTACTTTGAGCTTATGGTGAGGTCACATGTCATGGCAGAATATATGGAGCAAAACTGCTTGCCTCATGGTTGGATGCAAGACAGGGAAAGAGGAAGGGGTTGGGTCTCACTGTCCCCTTCAAAGAATGTCCCCAGAGACCTAAGACCTCCCTCTTGGCCCCAGCTCTTGAGGTTTCCATAACCTCCAAATAGCACCACTTTGTGGAAAAAGCCTTTAACACATCAACCTTGGAGATGGGGAGAACATACTATATTAAAATTACAGAGGCATCATATGTTCATATGGATACTATTCTTTCTCTACTGGCCTGGCTAGAATTTGAAGACCATGAGAGCAAGGACCTTGTGTGTGCATATGTGTGTATGTGTGCACATATCTATGTAGGTGTACACACCCTTATATATGACTATGCAGGCCAGAGGTCAATGTTAACTGTCTTTCTCAACTGCTCTTCACCTTATTTTAAGTACATTTATTTATTTTTGGGCTGTGTGTGTGTGTGTGTGTGTGTGTGTGTGTATGCATGTGCATGGCACAGCACACCTATAAAGGTCAGAGGAAACCTTGTAGGGGTTGTAGGTTTGGTTTCAGGTGCTTTTACTTGCTAAGCCATCTCACTGGGAGTCTCTTGCTAAAACTAGAACTCATCCATTGGATACTCTGTCTAGTCAGCAAGTCTCTGGGATCCTCTTGCTTTTGCCTCTGGTTTAGAGGACTACCTCTATATTTTTTTTAACGTGGGTGCCAGGAATCTAAACTCAGTTCCTCATGCTAAGGTTAAGGCTGAGCCATCTTACCAGCCTGAGACAAGATCCTTAACAGTCAATTTTGTATCCCTAAGTGCTTAGGATGATGATATCTAAGTGAACCCTGAAGAAAGATACCCACAACTGTAGTTGGGAAATGAATTATCTTCTACACAGGGATACCAGGCACCAAGAGACATGTTTGTTTATCTCATTTCTTTGCAGATACAAGTTCTAGGTTCAAACAGAATCTGGAGAGATTCCTGGTGATGATAAAGATCAAGAATTTTATGTCCTTTGGATCAAATTAACCTCTGATAACTTGAAATTTTTATCTGTACAGTGCTTTAATTTTTTTTGAATCACTTGACAACATAAAAAAAAAACATATTCTCTGTATATTCTGAAAGTTTGGGCCATCTGGCGATACAGAGCTTGCATTCCTATCTAGCAACACACTGATGTTGCTGCCCTCGAGCCAGAGCCCTGCTCTCCAGTTGGCTGTGGAAGGACTTTTCTCAGCCCATTTCACTTCATTGCAATAAATGCCTGGATCCTGCAGGCCTCTGAACCCAAGACCCTGGCTAATCTGGATTTCTCAACTATCCTCCAGAGCAGACAAGTTCTTCCTTCACCACCAGCTTGCGGTCAATCTCTAGCTCCATGTGGGCCCGAGGAGATCTGAGGGCTATTTCCCGGTGACCACTTGGGCCTGGGTGTGTCATACACATTATCCTTTGAGCACAAACATTTTCAAAAGAATCATTTTGAAGAGAAAGTAAATGGCAGATGTTAACTAATCACAGTCTCTTTCCTTCAGAAATGACTCAAAATTCAAGTCCTGCTTTATTGTCTGTCTAGGACCCAATGACTAGAAGAATTCATGGCCTAAGTATCACCTATAATGGGGAAAGATTTCTCTTTTACTTTCCTGGACCAACACTAGCATCAGGAATGTGGGTCTTTAAAATCAACCCTTCACCTTGTCACACTCTTCTGCTCTGGAAGCTAGGACCCTTCCAGGAAAAGAAAAAACTATCTGATCAGAACTGGGTGTCACTCATGTCATGTTCTTGCTCTCTTCAGTATATATGTGGCTGATTTCTCAGAGATTTTTACATTTCTCAAGGGTGGCAGGAGGTCAGCCTTCTGTGAAAAATTACTCCATAAGATGAAGTTACGAGTCAGAATTTCTCTCAATGTTTATACAACCACACTGCATAGCTGTGGAGTCCGGGAAATTTCCCTTGGGTTAGAAATGCCTATTCATTTCATTTTGTTGGTAGGTGATTTTTAAGTCACAGAAGGAATACAAATATATAACACAAAGCCAGCATATGCACAGCGTAAAGTCGGGACTCCAACGTCAACTTCCAGGTTTCACACAGTGGTCACATTGTAAGCTGTCTTCTCATTTATCCAATGGCTGTTTTAGAACATTCCAATGATCAGTCTATTTAATACCTGTCTTGGAGGCTCCAGTGATGAACATAAGGCATTGGCTGTGGAAGACACCACTTCTTATGGCAATGAACAATTTGCTGGTTTTCTCACAAGAAGGGTTTATGAGGGTTTCCTGAAATGACTGTTTTCAGAATCATTAATAATTGATTAAGCTCACCATTTTCCATGGGGAAAATCTGTTAAAAACACAAATAACAAGGCAAATGACGGTGCTGACCACAGGGCAGTCACAGTGTAGCACAGCCTGAATCAGTCTATGATGTGCTCAGTTTCTGGCTCTTTGGAAAGCAGAGCTAATGGGGAGCATTTGCCCACCCTGGTCCTGGGTTTCTGCCATAGTTGTGTGTTTCACTGGCGAGGCTCATCTTTTATGTTGATTTCTATTAGTGAATATATAAACACTGTCAGAGGAATTCTACCTGTCCCTCAGCTCTTGAACCATCATTACAATCCAGAATGGTGAATTCTTTGTAGGAGTCACCTTGGTTCAGTTGGAAAAAAATTACTGATGTGCTTTGAAAAGGTAGAGAGAGTTTGAGGGTTTTTTTTTTTTTTTAAATATAGCTGAATAGGATTTTAAGAAAGCAGAATTATAATGTGGAGTGAAAAGAAAAGCGAGAGGTTGGGTCAGAAACTGGGTTATCAGCACAATGCAGAAAGGGAAAATAAATGCTAATAGACTGCACATATGCCCTTCCTGCTAGATTAGAGACCAGGAGGGCGTCTGCTGAATGCAGACCATTGTGTGGCCAAACAGAGCAGAGGGTCTGGGCTATTATCCCTTGCACAGCCCCTTGTGCCACAGATGGTTCCTCCTGCTTCTCTTATCAGGGATGTGCATTCAGTCTCTGTAGCTTGATCTCTTCCTCACTCTTCTGCTCATACAAAAATGGAATGATCAACTAAAAGAGAGGGGCTAGGAGAGGGGCTGTCTCCAGAGGAAAGGGAGGCTGGGAAGACAAAAAGCATGGGAGGCCATGAGCAAGTATGGGGTAGGGTGGTAGATCCAGCTGCTCTCTGTGGTGTTGGGGCGCTCATACAAAAATGGACTGATCAACTAAAAGAGAGGGGCTAGGAGAGGGGCTGTCTCCAGAGGAAGGGGAGGCTGGGAAGACAAAAAGCATGGGAGGCCAGGAGCAAGTATGGGGTAGGGTGGTAGATCCAGCTGCTCTCTGTGGTGTTGGGGACAGCCTAGTCGCAGAATCTCGTTCCCCGGGCCTTGAGCTCAACCACTTGGAAAATGGCCTTGTCATTCGTGCTCCAGAGACCCAAAGCTCTCAGGTGTTGAACAAGCAGTGCTGACGTCTGTGCTTCCCTGGGGATACTGAGCTGCTGGGCCAGATTTGCTGGCTGTCTTCACTGCTCCTTTCCCATGAGACCAAGAACTCTGTCTCTGAGCTGGCTGATGGTAGCAGCAAATTCAGCATAGGTGAGCAGGGGCCAAGGATAGAGGCCTCTGAGGGCCATGCTTCCCAAGACAGCCTATTGGAAGAATGGAAGGGACCTTTCTCAGGGATGAATCTTGAGTCCAGGCTGGACTGACCTTCCTGATCTGAATCCATGTGAGATCTGGAAATCTTCCTGATCTTCACATGAGAGGGCTTGGCTTAAGCCACACTCAGGCTCTGCCAACACAGCAACTGTGGGCATCTAGAAACACACCTTGATTCTCGTGCGGTCGCTTTCTCATCTATAAAATGGTACTTAATTCACAGCATCACTGTGAGGGAGGGATGAGTTAATTCATGCAAACATCTTAGAAAAATGAGTGTTTTAGTAACAGTACCTTAAGAAGTTAGCTATTAACATCGTCATCCTAATTATTTCGTCTATTTTATTATTATGATTATCCATGCTAACATTACATATTAGTGTCATGGTAACAGAATCACTTAGGAGACATCATGGCATAACTGAGAGAACTTGGGCTTTGGTGTCAGACCATCTGAAACCTCATTCTGACATGTCCATATCACAGAATTTATTGACTTTTGGTGTGTTACTTATCACTCAAGCTTTGGTCAATCCCGTCCGTGAAGTGGGGCAAACTAGAGTGATTGTTGTGGGAGGGAGAATGAGATGATGAATGCACATTACCAAGCACAGAGCCTGGTCACTGAAGATGCTCAACAAATGGGAACTGTTACTATTTCTATCAGTCTGTGCAGTCATATGCTGTGCATTCCCGTGTGCTGCTTGGGACTGGGTCTGGCTGATTAGTTTCTGCTTGCCTGTGTTTTATGTCTAAGTGAAATTTCTCTCTCTCTCTCTCTCTCTCTCTCTCTCTCTCTCTCTCTCTGTCTGTCTCCCCATCCCCATACGTGTATCTATTGGAAGTGCTCATGGTTGGAGATATGAGTTTTAATTGGCCAGGTCCTGCTCAGGGCTTCTGGGAGCCTTCAAGCACAGCTTGCATCTCTTCTGGATTGGAGCTGCCTGGTAGACCTTGAAACTCCAAAATGCACTTCTCAGGGGTAAGCCTTGGTCAGGGCATTAAGGGACCTGAGCTTATTATGGCTCCCTATCAGTGGAAAGTAACTGATGGAGTAATGTCTTTTGCTTCAAGGTGTCTTACTTTCACCAGCTATAAACCAGAGGACTGGACCGGATGAGCCCTAGCTCCTCCTTACTGTTTTCTATCCATAGCCAGTATATTTGGTCACCATTGTCCTCCTCCCACCTCCTCCTGTAGTTTTCTGAGACAGAGTCTTACTCTGTAGCCCAGGCTGGCCTCAAAATTCCAGTGAATTCTCTTGCCCCCTAAGTGCTGGGATTGAGTCACTTGCTTAGCTATCCTGTCTTCTGAGTATCATTTTTGCTATATTAAAAATTAAAAAAAAATATTTATTTTTTATTTTATGTGTATTCATGTATTGCCTGCATGTAGGTAAGTGCACTCATGTCGTGTGATGCCCATGGAGGTCAGAAGAGGCTGTTGGGACATTTTTGCAAGAGAAATTGTGAATATCAGATAGGCCTAGGGGCCAATTGTCTGCAATAGGAACCCAGGCTGGGAAGAGAGGTTGGTAAAAACCAACATTTTCAGAGACAAAGGCTTCAGTGAAATTCCATGCCCTGGACCGTTGTTCTGTTACTCTCTTTGGGGGACAAAGTGTTCATGTGCTCAAAGACTCCTCTCATAGTCCAAACTTCCCCAGGTCCCAGCTAATGATCTCTTGATTAATTATGAAGCTATGCTTTGGTCTGGTGGGCTTGCCCTGATGGTATGATTCTGGGCCTCCAGAGGACAAACTCCATTCCTGGTCATGCAGTGTGCCCATACAACCAAAGAGAGCAACACTCACATTCACAGGCGTCCTAAGTTTCTATCGCTGTGATGGGTTGAATGATAATGTCCCCCTAGGCTCCAAGTATTTGGACATTCTGTCCCTAGATGGTGGCGCTGTTTTGGGAGGTTTTAGGTGTGGCTATCCTGGAGGAAGCACATCACTGAGGGTGGGCTTAGAGAGTTCTGAAGCCTTGCCAGATCAGCAGTTGCTCTCTTGCTTCCTGTGCCTATGATGATGTGAGGGCTTAGCTTCTGCTGCTCCTGCTCCAGCCACCTCCAGCCACCATGTCTCCCTGCTATGACGGACTGTAATTCCCTTGGAACTGTAAGCTCAAATAAATTCTTCCTTCTATAAATTGCTTCGGTCAGTGTTTCTATCACAGCAACAGGAAAGTGACTAATACAATCACCATTATAAGAATTTCCAGCAGATGGCCATAAAGGGTCTTGAGAAAGCAAGGCCTGATTTTTCTTTTCCAGTTTATAAGAGGTCACCATGTTGGTCAGCAAGTGCCCTGTGAGGCTGTGTTGTCTTCTGCTGACCCTCGGGCTAGGCCTGCTTCCTCCACTGCTTTCCAGCCCTTCCTTCCTGCCCTATCTTTACATGTCCTCTGTTATAACATATTTTCTTTCCCTCACTCTTTCTGGACTGATCTATAAGATTTCATTTAGAAACTGCGGATATATGTTAGGGAAAATTAATCATCGTGGGAGGAGGTGCACAGCTATAAGAAGCTGTAACATACCTCCAGTCTCAATTTCTCCCTGAGTTGGCTGAGTCACCCCCTTGAGGGTCTCATGCCTGATTTCTCTCCTTTATGGTTCTAAAGATAGCATCTCTACTTCTCTGCCAATCTCTTTTGCCAACTATTCCAAGATCGAGGGGCCCTTGTCCCTTCTTCGTACCAGAAGGAGACCTTCTCTCCCATCAGGATGCATTGCTGCATTGCTCATTTTGCATCCAGAAGATAGAGGGAGGCCCTTGTATATGTCAGTGTTAATGTCTGAGACAGCCTGATCTTGAGCAAAAATATGCATTTACAAAGATGGCTGGTTCTTTCCAGACGTTCTGTCAAGGCTCCTTTGGAACAGAGCATTCCATCACTCATTAGAGGACTTAATCCGTCACTTGTATGGGTGAAACTGAGCGTGGGATCTCAGAAACCTCATCTGACTTTGCTTTCACACCTGTAGGCATCCTCCTTGTCCCCAGAACTCTGTGTCTGATATGAGGTCATGTTCAAGTTCATGGGCAAGGTGAAATGGAAGACACATGGTTTGTTGGAAAGAAGAGGCCACAATGCAGAAGATGGTGGTGGTGGTCTTTAGCTTATAACAGTTGTTCTGGTCTATAAATTAATGGATTCATGCATCCATAGATCAGCCTCAACCACTTCTGTCTTTGATTTGCCACAGGGTCACTTGCCAAAGCAAAACTCATTCTGAGAGGAAAAATTCCTCAGCATTTTGAACACAATATTTAATGCCTGTGCATCTAGAAGTCTTGGATGAGATTTGCTGATGGCAAGAGGAGGTGCCAGACTGTCTTTTAGGACTTTGCTCATTCACTTAGGCTCTGGCCCAGCAGGTCCTTAGAAATAAAGTTATGGCACCAGCAGGCAGGGGAGTGCTGTTACAGTTGGCACCCTGAGTGAGTGGATATGAAGTTTTTGGTCCTCATATGTCCTTTTATATATATTTTTTCCAGTTAATTATTTATTTCATAACCACATACTTAGAAGAAGCATTTCATTACAACAGCATTGACATATTCAATAACAATTTTCTGAGCTAAGATGAATCTTTTTCAAAATTGGCTGTAAATTTTTAGGTTTACAGTTGAATTATTACAGTTATACAATATTGTACTCAGTATAAACCCTATAAGACATAAAATTAAATGAGGTTTTAACCTTTAAAAAAAGATCTCCATTTCATTATTAAAATACAGAGTTTCATACAGAAAAATTCATTTTTAATGCAATTGACATTAAGATGTTTGCATTTCTAATGCTTTTCTAATCTCTATATCTGATTATTACTAGTTTCATATTTTTATTTTATGTGTATGAGTGTATTGCTGCATGTATGAGAGTGCACCCATGTCATGTAATGCTGAGGAAGTCAGAAGAGGGCTTCAGATTCCCCTGGAAATGCAGTTAAGGATGGTTCATAGCCGCCATGTGGGTGCTGGGAATCGAACCCAGGTTGCTGCAAAAGTAGTCAGTGCTCTTACCTGCTGACCATCTCTCCAGCCCTTGTGTGCCGTTTCATAGAGGCCTTTCAACTAGGAGAGGGGAGTTGAACTCTGAGTACTGACCTGGCTTCCCCTCCCACCTAGTGTCACCTTTAGCATAGTAAACACTTGTTGAATCTCATTGCTTTTAATATCCAAAGTGGGATTGCAGTGTATCTCTACCTAAAGAACTGGGGGTTTTGAGGCTAACTTGGCAGAAAGCAAGAGAGAGTAGGGGGATTGTATTAAGTGAAAGACGGCACATTTGTGTTGGGAATTCCTGACCTGTCCCCTCCGTTTCCTTCTCCTAGGCAGCAATGCTATATTGAGGTCCATAGTCTTGGCTTGGCTGACTTCAAAAGCAAACATACTTATGTTTGACCATTTACTTAACACCCTTCTCTATTTCTCCAATATTTAGTAGTAAGCCCCTGCAAAACATCAAGCTTATCATGATGAAATGTGGTCAACACACATAGCAGATGCCTATTATAGATACAGACCGATCACCTGGACCAACAATGTAAAGATAAATCAAGTTAAGGTGCAAGTCTCTACTTTTCACATGGTACCACTAGATCTCAGCTGCTGCCTCAGGTAAGTACATCTTCAAAATCTCTTGCTTGTACTGTGTGTTTCCTGTACTTCCGTGCTCATTTGCACAGGCTAGGCCTCTGATTGAGGGATAAGGCTCTCACATTTCAGTCCTTGGCTTTCCATCTCAGCTTTCCACTCCAATTAGTTTACCAACCCATCAATCTGCAGATTATCCCTTTTCCCAGATCTAGCCCAAACCTAATGAGGCTGGACATCTCACCCGTGGCATGTAGCTCTGTGGGGGGATTCCTCTGAAGAATGGAACACCATGCCTGACAAGAAGAGCCAGGAGCCTATACCCATCAAATGGTGGCCTCACAGGTGGGGGAGGGCAAACCATGAATCTGCCTGAGATTTTCCACGGGGTCACTTGCCAAAGTAAAACTCCTTCTGAAAGGAAAACTTCTGCAGCATTTTGAATACATTGGAACACAGGTGAAACAAATCAGTTTGAATATTCTTTACACTTTCAACATTTTGATTCTGAAAAATAATAAAAAGTCCCTGAAGCAAATACTATTTCGAGACTAATTTCTGGAGGCTCCTAGTGGTAAATCATTCTCCTTTTCTCACCATGATGTTCTTTTTATTCTTAAAAAGGAAAGACTTAGGGGGAGATGATGACTTTAATTCTTTAAACATTGAACAGATACCTTGAGGAGAAATTCCTGGATCCTTTGGTAGCTACTGGGGGTAGAGCAGGGGGCAACAGGCAAAGGGGGCTGGTGGCGACTTGGGTTGGAAAACAGAATACTCCAGTTCTGCAGTTCCCAGCCATGCTTCTGATGCCCTTGGAAATCTTCTCAGCTCTGTACCCCACACCCATCTGATTTAGCTGTCTAGCAGAGAGGGCCTGGGAATCTGTGCTGTGTAAAGCCCATTGCATACCTAGGAAATCAGAATGACCAGAGCTGTATTGTGAGATGCTGTATTTTAAAAACTCCCCCAGTGACGCTGAGACGACCTGATGGCTGTGCACAGATATGCATTGACTGCTTCTTTCCAGATGCTCTGTAAAGGTACCTTTGGAACAGAGCATCCTGTCACTCACTAGAGGACTCAAGCAGGCTGTATGGGTGGAGCTGAGTGAGGGATCTCAGAAACCTCATCTGACTTTGTAGTCACACTTGCAGACATCCTCCTTGCCCGCTAGAACTCTGTGCCTTATGTAAAGCCACGTTCAAGTTCATGGGTAAGGTGAATGGAAGATACATGATTTGTGGGAAAGGAAGAGATCACAGTGCAGGTGTGGTGGTGGTTTTTAGTCTATAATAGCATCCCCTCCACTTCCTCCAGTCTGTAATCTTAGAAGCAAACTTTGAACTTTAAGATACTAACAGTTTTGTTTTATAAAACATTTCTTTCTGATTCAAGTACCCTGCATATTCCTTTCCATGCTTGCATTTAAACATTTATGGACTCATCTGACATTCCATCTTTTACGAAACTGCTTTTGTCAACCATGTCAAATGCAGAGTTGGTTCAAAGAACCAGAGGCCAGCCTCTGTTCAGCGAAAATCCCAAGAACAGTGCTAGCCTCAGGGGCTGGGAGCCAGGTTCCAGCCAAGGACCTTGGATCTTATGTTAAGGGTGGAAATGGCTGAGTCTCTGGAGGGCATCATACCTAGCGCACCTAGTAGGATGGACAGCTCATAGCTGATAATGAACCACGTGTTTCTTTTATCATTTATCACAGGTGGATAATGAAGTATCACCCATATCAAGAAGCAGAAAGCCTAATTTAAACCCCAGGAGTGAAATGCTTTTAACAACAAACACCAGGACTGAAGCAGGAGAATCACAATTTCAAATTAATCTTGTGCTGCAGAGTTAGAGGCCAGCCTGGGCAACTTAGATTTTTGTCTCAAAAAAAAAAAAATCATATTTTAAAAAAGCTGGGAAAACAAGAAAAAAAGTCCTTAAATACTAAGATTTGAGCCAAAGATCTGTTTCTTTTTAACCATGTATCAGAGATGTTGGACAACACTTTTAATCATCTGAGCTTCTTCATCTATAATATTGGGATAATAGCATGTAATTGGGTTGTTGAAAGAGCTAGGTGTGATTATATTCATTGCTCTGTAAATGGTGAATGTTATAGAAATGTGAAGAGCTGTTACTGCTACCTAACGCTCTAGTCTTGAAAAAATTATAGAAAGCTGGTATCTGAATCCAAGAATTCATAAAATGTTTTGGACCATTAATTTTCAGAAAAATATCTGTAACTTTCCTATCTTCCTCCTTTCATGCAAGACATGCTTATTGGATGCTTACTATTGGGCTTGACACTAGAATAATGACAGGAAGACTGGGTCCCTGCTTTTAGTTTAGTGAGAAAGACATTAAGAAAGGAAATATTATTAATTGTGATTGGCACCATGACAGATGAGTGCCTTGGGTTCAAGGAGGGAATGTTTGAAGATGGGAAGGGCTTATAAAGAATGATAGCCACACTGGGTCTTGAAGGAATTCTCTGAGAAGAGAGGGAGGAGTTAAGGGCATTTCTGGTCAAAGAGAGAGCAGATCTTTGGTTTTGATCCATGCGTGGAAGAGGTTCTTATACTTAGAAGACAGGCTGACTTTAGCAAGTTTAGGGACTCTGCGCTGGGAAAGATCATTGTGCACTTGGGTTCTTCACATCAAACGGGATGAGAGGACTGGAGTGAGGAGTGGGAACCTCGGGGATCTTGACAATGAGAGCGCTGATTGCAACAAAATGGGATTTGGCACAGAAGCGTATAAACTGCTCTTGTATTTGAAACCTCAGGCACTTATGAATAGGTGGAGGAGACATTGCCCAGCAGAGGCATCTACTGAAAGACCCAGTCCTGTACCAAATATGATGGTGTGACTTACAAATCGGATTTGCCCTCAGAAGCAACCTGTATGGTTCCTGTTCAAAAATCATGCCACAAAAGTTGTAAGATGCAACCATGGTGGAAAACCATTGTTATAAAACCAATGTGCTTAACTCTACAGTGCTCTCTCCCAAATACTCAAAATGGGCAGTTCTTTAGTGATTAATATATCCATGTACAAATGAAGGACGGATTACCTACCCCTATCTACTGGATAGCTGTGCAGGGTGCTTCCTGTTGGGAACCACCTCACCAGAGAGAGAAGTGGAGCTTCCTATCAGCTGGTGAAACTGTTTGTTAAAATTCCAATTGTAACTATGGATTTTCCTATTTCTTCATTTAATTATAAAAACTTTTTGCCTCATGCATTTTGAGGCTCTGTTATCAGGCTGATATGTATTTAGGATTGTTACATCCTCTTCACAAATTGACTCTTTTACTTTCATAAAATGAATTATCTTTATCTCTTGTAGTAGTCTGGGTTTAAAAATTGACATCCGATACTATATAGATTCCAATCTTTGTGTGCCCAGTGATCCCATAGATAGTATTTTGTTAGTCATTTACTTACCACCCATCTGTGCCTTTACCTTTAAATCCCATTTCCTATAGATATTGGAAGGTTATGTTTTGTTTCTTTAACCATTTTTATTTTTTGCTATTTATTTGAAGTGTTTAATTTATATTTAATATAATTATTGATATGGCTATATCCACATGTAATGTTTTGCTATTTGTTCTGTATCTCATTTATTTTGGTTCTTCTTTCTTGGATTATTTTGGGTTAGCACTATCTTATACAATTCATTTTGAGCTGGACATGGTGGCACATGAGTTTAATCCTAGCACTTGGGAGGCAGAGGAAGGCGGATCTCTGTGAGATGAAGGCTAGCCTAGTCTATGTATTGAGTTCCAGACCAGCTGGGGCTACAGATTCTGTCTCAAACAAATCATTTTGGGTTGATTTCATTGGATTTTAGCTACAGCTCTTGATATTACTGTTTTTTTTTTTTTTCTGGTGGTGGCTCTCCAACATGGATAAAACAATGGTGAGGTTGAGAAATATTGTTCTCAACAATATTGAGTTGCAATGTCCAACTTTAATATTCACAAATTGTTTTAAGTTCCTCGATTTCATGTAAATAACCTTGAAACTGTACAGTATACTTACCCTGGCCCTTTACATACTTATATGTGCTTTGACGCTGTCAAAAGGAAGCATCATTCTATCCATCACCATCCTGACCCCCCCCCAGTTAGGGATCCAAATTTTCATCTGATGTCATTGCTCTTAGACTTGAAGGACCATTGTAACAACTTCTCTGATGAAGGTTTTTCCTGGTGATAAGTAGTCTTAAATATGTTGTCTTAAATGTTTATTTGGCTTCTGTTCCTAAAGGACATTTTTGCCATATATAGAATTCGGCAGTAGCATATTTTTCTCTCAGCATTGTAAGAATGGTAAGCCATTGTGACCTGCATGAAATGCTGACAGCCATCAAGTGTTCCCTAGTGTGTGATGTATCTTATTTTTTGACTACTTTCAATATTTTCTCTTTTTCTTCAGTTCTTAACAGTTTAACTGTGATGTACTTGGTTGTGATTTTCATGCTATTTATTCTGTCTGAGGCTTACTGAAGTTCTCCTCTATCTCAGCTTCAATGATATATGATTGATTATAAAAACATGCACATATTTAGTGTACAATTTGATGAGTTTGAACATATGCATCCACCAACCTACCACCTACAATCACACATTAATATACTCAGCCCCTTCCCAGACTTTCTGTGTCCTTTCCCTTTTGTTTGTGATAGCATCCATCCTCTACCTATTCTGCAGAACTCTGGAGCATTTTCAGCCCACACAGGTGTAACTTTATATTTACTGGACATTTCATTTTCTTTCCCCCATTACCTGGCCATCACTATTCTACTTCAATAAGTGCTTCTGTAAGTCCATTGTCAAAATTCATGCAAGTGTAATCAACACTATTTTTATTTCCCCAACAAACTTTCAATATCTTCCTTCTAGGTATAGCCATGGTATCACAAATGACAGGATTGCTTTCTCTTTTTAGACTTAATAATCCTCCATTGTATGTATATACCACATTCTCATGGTCATTTGGGCTGTTTCTATAGACTGGTGATTGTGAACAATATGGCAATGAACACGGGAGTGGACATTATACATCATTGCCAGCAGTGTAACAGAGCTCTAATTTCTCCACAAATGTGTCAGCATTTGTCGATTTTTATTAAAGAGCCATTCAAAGAAATATTAAATGGTATCTCATTGTGGTTTTGGTTCTCATCCCTCTCTTGGTTGGTGATGCTGATTGCATATCTACTACCATAGGACATGTCTTCTTAGAGAATTCACATCCTTCATCCTTTTAAATTGTTTTAAAATGTAATTGTAGCCATTAGGTCATAAGC
>NW_008330570.1:2542357-2546299 GCF_000622305.1 Nannospalax galili
GCAGATATTTTCTCCTATTCTGTTGGTGGCATTTTCTTTGCTTTTTTCGTATATAAATATTTTCTTGTTTGCTAAGCTCCTTGAGCTGAGAAACTCATATTTGACAATATGAAGGAGACTTTTTGCAGTTATTTCTACAACTGCTTACTGTCTTCTTTTGTCATTTCCTGATTTTGGCATTTCATTTGTGAGAATGATGCTTTGATAGTGACCTGTAGATCAGAGAGGCTTTTTTTTTTTATTATTTAATAACTTTACCTTCTGTTCTTTAGATTGGATAATTTCTCCTGCTTTATCACTGACTCTTTTATTTCTTTTCAATATGTGTTTAAGCATTTTCAGGGTATGTTTTGTTTAACAGTTTAATGTTGTACAGCTGAAACAATATAAAATGGACATACATAAATTTTCTAGGTTCTTCCACCAAACACACCCATAAAAACCATCACCATGATCAAAATAACGAATATGCTCATCAACCCCAAAGCATCCTCATATTCTATGATCACACTTCGTTTTTGTTCCTCCACCAGACCAAAACACTGATCTTTCTTTACCCATGAGTTTTCATGTTCTAGAATTTTATGAAAATGGCATACGGCAGTTTTCTACCCCTACCTGTGTGCTTCACCCACATGGTTATTATGTTCACATTTTTTGTCTGGCAGGCTCCATTCACTTTCCATGACCAACAATATCCCACTGCAAGAAGATATCATAGGTTGTTTCCCATTCATCTGTTAAACACTCTGTCGCTTTTGGTTTGGGGGTATTCCACATGAAATTGCTATGAACAGTCATGCACAAGTCCTTGAATGAAGAGATGCTTTTATTTCTCACAGATCAATATCTAGAACTGAATAAGTGTGCTACACATATATAGCAGGTATGTGTTTAAGTTTTTCAGAAACAGAAAACCTGTTTGCCAAAGTGATGGGAACATTTTCCGCCAATCAGCAGTGTAGGAGAGTTTTGGTTGCTCTGTATCCTGCCATCATTTTTACTGGTACAGTCATTATTTTTAATTTTAGCTATTCTGGTTGACAGGTAACAGGATCTCATTGTGGCTTAAATTTGCATTTCTTTACTGGTTAATGAGGCTGAGCAACTTGAATATGCTCTGTGCTTTCCATATATCATTTTACTGAATTGTCTGCTTCAATCTTTTGCTATTTTTCATTGTTTTGTTTCTTATTATTGAGTTCTGAGAGTTCATTGTGCATTTGGATACAAGCCTTTTATCAAAATCTGTGTTGCAAGTATTTTCTTGTGGGCTATAGTTTCTTTTTATATTCTTGTGACAAGAATGCCATTGAAAAGACAGGTGTTTAAAATTTTTGGTAAATGCCAATTTATCAATATTTTATAGTTTTATTTTTTATGTCATTTCTAAGATATCTTTGCTTAAGGCAAATAAAAATTTTTGATGTTTTCTTTTTTGAATATTATGATTTTAGATTTTGCACTTTTCTTATGCTATAGTTTATATATGATTCAGTCCATATGATTAAGGACTTATGGATTGAAATTAATTAGTTAATCACATCATGTTGAGGTCTAGTTATTTAGTGACATTTGTTGGAAATACTATTTCCATTTGGTTGCTTTTAAATTTTTTTGAACAATACATTGAAAACCAGTGTGCAGTTCTCTTTATGGATAATTTTTTGCAGTCTATGGATCTATTTTTCTATCTTACTAACACTATACTGCCTTTATTATTATATCCTTATAGCTTGAGTTTGGAATGTCCCCCAATTACTTGAGTATTAAAGACTTTTTTCTCAGCTTAGAAGTATTGGAAAGTGATGGGGTCCTTCATGAGATTTAATGTAATTATATGGGGGTACTTTGACAGAGATATGGAATGTTTGTTTCTTTCTCTCTCTTTTTGCTTCCTGACCATTATGAGGTGAGACGCTTTGCCCTGATAAACAGCCCACACCATGATGGGCTATCTTACTGTAGGCCCAGAAGCAGTGGGAAACAGCGATCATGGATTTGAACCTCTAAAATGGTTATTTCAGGTCTTTTGTTATAGTAACAGAACGCTGACTCATATAACTTATAATGAATTTTAGAGTTTAGTTGTATGAGTCCTTCAACTTTGTTTGTTTCCAAGTTATTTTGGCATTTTATGTTCTTTTGAGCTCTGCTGTGTGATGCTCTCCCAATTAATCTGTTTTTTTGTCTATTTCTGCAAGATGTCAGTTCAAACCTTCTATAATTTTGTTGAGATTGCATTGACTCTATAGATCAGAACTGATATCTTAAAAATATCTTCCAACTCATGAAACAGAATGTCTCTTCATTTTAGGATTTCTTCAATTTCTCTCAATCAAATTTAACTTTTGGTGTATAAACATTGTCTATGCTTTTATCAGTTTTGTCTCTAAAAGTCTCATAATTTTAGTGACCATTGTAAACTATATTGTTTTAGATTTAAATAAAATTTGATTGCTTACTGCCAGAAAATTCAATAAGATCGAGTTTTTTTTTTATATTGAGCACATTACCAGAACATATTTATTTTAGAAACTTTGTCTATGATTGTATTATCGCTATTCAGTAAATACAGACTGTTACTGGCTTATAATGATTTAAGTTATATATTTGTCAGATTTATATTGGTGAAAAAGTTATACTCATTTATTTGGTAGAAACTGTACTGTGAGTTTTGAATTCTCCCCTTTCTTAGATTTTGTGATGCAGAGTGGTGGCTGGAAGCTACGGATCTGAGTTATACCATCAAGTGGTTAGCAGTCCAGGGTTTGTGCTGTATTGTGTTGCTAATCTGTGATGCTATGTAAGTTTGCTATATGTGAGACATTTTTAGTTTCTGATATTCTGTTTCCAGTGGGTTTTAGCATCTTGTTATAACTCAAGCAGCATTTGTATTTTATTTCAGGTAATTTTAATTTTTAATTTTATAATTTCACTTGGTTTGTTTTATAGTCTTTTTTTTCTGTTGAGACTTTCTGGGTGTTATTTATTTATTTTTAATATTTTATTTATTGTTTTTTATGTGCATGCATGTATTGCCTGCATGTATGTAAGTGCACCCGTATAGTGCAATGCCCGCGGAGGTCAGAAGAGGGCTTTGGATTCCCCTGGAACTGGAGTTAAGGACGATCATAGCCGCCATGTGGGTGCTGGGAATCGAACCTGGGTCCCCTGCAAGAGCAGTCAGTGCTCTTAACCACTGAGCCATCTCTCTAGTCCCCTTAAATATTTTATTTATTTATTTTTTAATTTTATGTGTATGCATGTATTGCCTGCATGTAGGTAAGTGCACCCATGTTGTACAATGCCCTCAGAGGACAGAAGAGGCGGTAAGATCCCCTGGAACTGGAGTTACAGACAGTTGTTAGCTGCCATGTGGGTGCTGGGATCCAAATCTGGGTCTTCTGCAAGAACAACCAGTGTTTTTAACCACTAAGCCATCTCTTCAGCCCCTTATTTATTTTTATTTTATGTATATGATTGCTTTGCCTGCATGTATGTAAGTGTATCCATATCATGCAATGCCTGTGAAGGATAGAAGAGAGCATCAGATGTCCTGGAACTGGAGTTGCAGACAATTGTTAGCCATAGTGCCATGTAGTGCTGGTAACTGAGCCTGAGTTCTCTGCAAGAGCTGCCAGTGCTCTTTATCATTGAGCCATCTCCTCAACCCTGACTTTCTGTTTGTGGTTACTTGCTGAACACATTTCTATGTTTTTGAACATATTATTAACATTTATTTTAAAGTAATTTCCCCCCTAATATCAATGTCTAGGATATCTCAAGGTTAGTCTACATTTTGTTGCTTTTAACTATGTCAAGTTATTTCAGATTTTATCTAGGACAGTCTATATTATATGTTGTAGATATTTTATTCTTTTACATCTTTCAAGAAAGGTGTGTGTGTGTGTGTGTGTGTGTGTGTGTGTGTGTGTGTGT
>NW_008330570.1:2546311-2576176 GCF_000622305.1 Nannospalax galili
CCCGGGTGGGGGGGGGGGGGTAAAGCAGAAAGTTTTAACTCTGTGGACTCAAAACTTGAACTCTGTCTCCAACACTGGAGCAATATGATCTTCTCTTTAGCTGGGTTTCTTCTTGTCTATTCCCTGTGTGGGGAGTTCAAGAGACAGTCATATTTTTAAAAATGTTTCCCACTGTTTATAGTTTTGTCTGTAGAAGGCTGTTGGAGATACAAGAGTCAAATAAAAGAAAGATTGCCTCCACCCCCAAGACTCCAGGAACCTGACACAAACAGGGGCCCAACTTGTTCACGCATTTATGTCTCCCACAAACATTTTATGAGTATCTGCTACAGGTAGGGTTCCCCTCAAGTCACAAGATGATGCCAAGTTTTCTGTAGATATAGATTTCATAATCATTCAAACTAGGAGATGAATTGGAATAAGTTGACCTGAGAAGGGATTTGGAAAAAACAAAAACTAAAACTAAAACAACAAAACAAAACAAAAAGACAAAAAAGAAAACCAGGTAAGGTTCTCAAAATATAAAATGGTCGACATTTGTGCTTCTCAATAAGACCTTGTCTTCCACACATAGTTATAAAATACACCCAGATTTTAGGCTCAGCATGAGAACAGTAAAACATCTCATTCATATTTTAATGAATTGGCAGCAGATTACTGCTGGGTGAGGAAGAGGGGTTCTAGATAGACTGCCTAGGCCTCACTGGAAGAACTTGCACTGAGGGACATCTGGGGAACACTAACTTGACTCAATAGGCCTTAACACAAATGACAGAGTGTATGAATTCCATTGGAGTGTGGGGCTATGGGAAGGTGCCATTTAGGAAGGGAGTATAGATGATTAAGATTGATTGAGATGTTCTGTATGAAATACACAAAAATTCAATAAGAATTACAAAAATACAATATTTTGGATGTATTTTATTTGAATACTTATATAATTACAATTATTTTTACCTGTTTTATTTTGTAAATGTTTCTACAGAAAACTTGAAATATGTGTTTCATATTATTCTATTGTAACAATGGTCTAGAGTAGGTGTCAGCAAACTGTTTTTTTAAAGCCATGTAGGTATACATGCTAGATTTTGCAGGCCAGTTGGTCTCATAAATATGATCACTATCATGCAAAGGTAACATCAACAATACAAGAATGAATGATTTTGGCTATGGTATAAAATTTCGCAGACACTGATATTTAACTATCAAGTAATTTTAATGTGTTACATAATTTCATTTTTTCAGTAATATTTTATGTATTATTTTTAAAATTTACGTGTATTAGTGTATTGCTTGCGTGTATATAAGTGCACCTGTGTTGTACAATAACCAAGGAGGTCAGAAGAGGGTGTTGGATTCTCCTGGAACTGGAGTTACAGACTGACTGTTTAGCCAGCAAGCGGGTTCTGGGAATCGAACCCGGGTCCTTTGCAAGAGCAGCTGGTGCTCTTAACTGCTGAGCCATCTCTCCAGCCCCATACTTTCAGTTTTTTTCATTTGCCATCACTCTAATGATTGAAAGTATTCAAACTAATTTTCAGGACATACCAGCCAGTTGGTAGGCTAGATCTGACTTGTGTGCCATCGTTTTCTGAATTATAGTTTAGATCATTCTGAAGGACACCAGATACAATTTTCTTTGGGAAGCATGTTAAAATCAGTCTGAGGAAGATAAGATCAATGTCCACAGTTCTTTCTTGCACTGTCTGTTATAATTACAGATCTAGACTCTTTACCAGGTGAACATGAAGTACCATCTAGCAGTGATACAGAGCATGTGGAGGGTGTGTGTGCTGGACAGCTTTAGTTGTGAACCTGACACACCTGGGTAGAGGGAGCTTCAACTGGGGAATTACCTCCATTGGACTGGTCTGTGGGGCATCTTCTTGATTGTTGTGTGATGTGGGAGGGCCTAGCCCACTGTGGGTGGTGCCACCCCTGGGCAGGTGGGCCTGTGTTGCATAAGAAAGCAGGCTGAGCAGGGGCCAGGGGAACAAGCCAGTAAGCAGTGTCCCTCCATGGCCTGTGCTCCAGCTCCTGCCTCCAGGTTCCTGCCCTGAGTTCCTACCTTGGGCTCCCTGATGAACTGTGACCTGGGAGATGTAAGACAAATAAACCCTTTCCTTCCTAGGCTGGTATTGGACAGAGTATTTTGCCACAGCAATGGAGAAACAAACTAGAACAGTGTGTTTCTATCCCATTGATCCTGGCATTGCCCTGGGTCTTGTATTGGTTAATGGGGTTCAGGTAGAAACGGCATTGTGCCATTTCCAGGTTGAGGCTCCAGGTTGGGCCTTCAGAGGAATTTTGTGTTTCTATTCACCTTTATGAGATGTGTGGGGAAGGAAGGGTGTGGTGCATATATATTTGTGTGGGAACTTTTATGGTCATGAACACAGAGCCAGAGGAAGATGTCTGGTGTCATCCTCTATCCTGTCTACCTTACTGTCCTGACAAGTCTGTCTCTGAAATAGAAGTTTGCCATTACAGCTAGGCTGGCTAACCAGGGAGCTCTCAGGATCTGCCTGCTTCCACCCTCCAGTACTACCAATGCTGGCTTCCAGGCACATACAGCCACGTCTGGCTTTTAACTTGGGTGCTGGAGATTCAAACTCAGGTCTCTACGCTTGCACAGCACGTGCTTTTACTTCATGAATAGTCTCTCTGTTCACGGTCTTGAAAACTGTATCATTACCGTGAAGTCAGTTTTCTCTGGGTTGTTGTTACCATTTTAGCCTGGGTCCCAGATTAAGCACAAATTAAATATACCAGAGCCCAAACTTCAGTTGAGAAATTTCAAACACAGCCTTTTCTGTAGACTACAGCAGAACATCCCAGCTAAATCCAAAAAAGATTAACAAACACAAAACAGACCTACAAATACAAGAGAGAGGAATATTTGTTTTCTGGTACTGACTCTGTTCATTACACAGCATCTGCTGACCATTACAAAGTTCATTTTATCTGTTTCATGTATCTTACTTTCTACTGGTCCACTTTGTCTTTATCAGTAAATGCTGGTCGCTTACCTGTCCATCAGAGGAAGTGCCACAGTGGCTGCTGCATCAGTACTGCATTTTGCTTCTAGGATTTCTCAGCTTCAGCTCGTGTTTACTTCATGCTGACAATAGGAGAAAGACAGCCAGTTAATCTAGACACAATTGAATTTAGAAATGCCTCAAATCTAATTTTACTCACTTCTTCATTCCCAAGTTACTCTTTCTGCTTCCTTTGCTTGTGTGTTTAAAATCATTTCCCACTGTTTATTTTTAATTTCTTCTTTATTTTAATTATTTAATAGGTGGCATCTGTGCAGTGCCTGTCATTCATCGAACAGTTTGTTTTCTGCTTACGGAATGACAAAAATATTTAATATGCTGCTTCATTGGTGCTACTGTTTTTCAGGCTGTAGACCACAAGCTCCAGCCTTCCTTCTCATTCTGAGTAAATTGAAGGAACAGGTTTCTTGGAGGTGATCAGGGTCTTAATTCTGAAATTCCAACACCCAAACTGTTCCCGAGTTCAGTGAATAACATTAGTAAGGCCTCCCCCTTCTTTCAACTGCTGATTGAGTCCAAACGTATACTTTCTTAAGGTTAACACGGCATGGGTGAATTGATTAATTACTGGTGTCAGGGGTCTGTGTACTGAGCTATCAGTGTTTTCTCAAACCAAATCACCATTCTTTTCTGGGTTAGGTCCACTGGAACAGGTGATCAAAATGTGGATCTATGGTGTGAGGTTGTATCTACTCAGGCCCTAGGGACCTGGCCCTAGAAACCAAATTAGCTTTGAACCATGAGCTATAGATTCAACAGAAAGGAAGAGATTGAAAGATGTGGAGAAGATGCTTCTAGAAGTTTCCAAAACAATTATAGTGATGATAGACGTTTTCAACATTGTACCAACTATTCTCTGTGTATTTTTCAGTTACTACAATTTAGGATGAACCAGTCTATTGGGGTTCTCTGCCCCAAGCCTTCTGTTTTGGAAGCCTCGGCTCTCTCATCTCTAAAATGGGTTACTTCAGTGAGACAGCCCCTTAGCCCTCAGCCATACTAAGTCCTGATAGTTGAACTCTATGTTGTGACTCAGCCATTCTAAGCCTTGGATAGCTCTGAAATGACATCATAGTTGAACTCTATGCTGTATATGTATTTTCTCCCTTCCTAAGGGAGGCTTCCTAAGACTCAAGAAGAAAACAAATCTTAAAAGCCTCAGGAAGTAAACCACCTTAGAAGTCTCGGGAAGCTCCTGAAATTTTCAAGGTTCTTAAGATACCTTTCTAAGGTCACATAAGCAGTAACAGCTCCAGTGGAGAAGGGACTCTCTGAAGAGAAGGGACGGTCTGTCTGGCAGAGCTGCTTGAAAGTTGAATGCTGGGGTGGGAGTTTTGGTCATGCAGCTGCTTTGATCATTCATGCTCCTGTAAGTTACCCCTCACCCACATTGTAAACAACCTCAGTAAGCTCACTGGTTCATTGAGCTAGGCTTGGATGGAATAATTTCTTTGGTCTGTTCTTGGTGCTGAATCTGTGGTGAGGAGACATTCGTTCACATTTCCCCAGGGAAAATCACATAACACATGCTCTCATTTTCTGTTTTATAAAAGGCCTAAGATCCCGTCGATATCATCTGTGATGTTTGTTGAGGGTTCTGAAAGGATGCTTCTACACAACCAATCTTTTAGAACAGGTACTGAAGCAATACCCCTCCCTTGCAGGTTCTGAAATTATGCCTGTGAGAATTAACTACACTTTAGCAAGAATCAGTGTGAAGATTAGTTAGCTAGTACCCTAGCACCATCTGAACAGAATTTGACTGTGGAAACAGACAGATTGAGTGTTTGAAGAAGGGTATGAAGCCAGAGAAATGATGATGTGGGCCTATTTGGTAGGGTTATAAAGGAAGGGAGAACACTTCAGGGGGTATGAAGAGAGTTGTTTTGGGCTATAACCTGTTTTGGAGCCAAGCAGCAGGTTTCCAGATAGACAAGGACAATCTGCCCCAGAACAGATTGCTGCTGGGAAGACTGCACACAGGGAGCAACAAGGAGCGCTCTTGCCTGGGCTCCCAGTCGCTGCTCTTGGCCCTGTACAATCTGTTTGGTTTTCAAGAGCACCCATGTGAACACTGGGAAGCTTCTGTCAGACAACAACTTTCTTTAACAGCCTCCTGCCCCAGTAGGAACAGAGCTCACCCTTTTCTGAAGGCCCTTCTTCCCTAAGCTCTGTCTTGTCCCACCCTTATTTCCTCTGTGCCTCCACTCTTTGCCAGCTGCTCGGTCCTCAGTCTTATTCATTTGATGTATCAGGTAATTTCCTGCCTCAGTCCTGGAATGAGTGTTTCCTCCCTTGTGGAGTTGTCTCTTTTCAGATGTTAACATTGCTTGTTTCTCTACTTTATTTAGGTCTTTCTGTTGAGCTGTTACCTCAACAGATTCTCCACTGTTTATTCTTTGATATGCTTTAATTTTTTCAAATAAAATACCATTGCCTCATTTTGTATATGCGTTATTTCTTCTTAGGCTATCTTAATGGTTGTGGCATGGCTCCTTGAAAGTAGGTACTTTGCTTACTATGTTTCTTGCTGTAAATAATGCCTCTCTAAGCATTAAATTAATGAATAAATGGTTTCATTATCTGGTTGTAAGGTGTACATATTTTCCATCACTGTGACAAAATACCTGAGCTAAAGCACCCCAAAGGGAAAAAAAATACCTACTTTGGCTCACAGTTTTAGAGGCTTCATTTCATGGTTGGTCCAGTTGCTCTTGGAATTATAATGAGTTGGAGTACCATGGTGGCAGATGCGTGTGGCAGTGGATGCTGCTCACCTCATAGCCTCACAAAAGCCAGAGAGGAAAGCCTGGATCACTAAGATGCCATTCAAGGGCACTTGTGCACAGTGACATACTTTCTACTACAAGGTCCTGCTTCCTGAAGCTTCCACTCCTTCCAATGGCATCATTAGATGGAGAGCAAACCATCAGCACAAGAGCTTTTGGGGGAACAGTTAACATCCAAACCATGATATAAGGCTGCACACTACGTACATTTGGAATACTTGGCTTGCTGATGTTTTATTCAGCTGGCAGAACACTGGAACATTCGAGTTTGTTTAGATCTGCACGGAATAGGCTTAAAGGGGGGCCTTGGAAAGGTAACTGGGGTAAACTGGGACTAAATTACTAAAACAAACACTAACAATATAAATTGTTTAAAAAATCATAATAACTACTTCTGCTTTCTCCACCATCACATCACTTAACTGGCCAAACCTGTGCTCTTGCTCTGTATCGTCTAAGGACTGAAAGCTGTCTAGGAGTCCTGGGGAAAGGTCAGAGATATGACCAAAAGAGCTTATGACCCAGTGTGAAGGGGACATTTTTCCTGGTACCAGCAAGATAATAGTTGTAGCCTCTGGATGGCCAAGGTTGCTTGATTTCATTCAAGATCTTGTGAAAAGCTTGGCTCTCAAAGGAAATATATATCTGTATAATATATTACATATAATTGTATAAACTACAGGCCTATAGAAAGTTGAGAATGAATAGTGGCCCTTGCTCCCTAAAAGGCATACGCTTTAAACTTATTGAAGGAACATGAATTACAAAATCATGCAATAAAGATCCTTTTACCATCCTTGCCTTTAAAAGGTACACCGTGCAATCAGTGGGCTTGATAAGCTGTTTAACAAGGTGAAGAATATTAAAATAATTTGTCTTGGTTTCTGCACTTTCTCAGAGTTGTAAACATCACAGGATGGGCCTGCCAATCTTTTATTGGGCTGGCTGGGTGAATGCATTTGATGGGAGGCAGCAGTGTGTAACTAAACAAGATGCTTGCAGAATCTGGACTCTCTTGTGCCTCCTGGTATTTCCCAGAGTGGATCCCAGAACTGACTCAGAGGCAGTCTCACCCTTGGGCATGTGGGTAGACTAATTAAACTGCTGAATTCTTTGGAGGATTGTCATCAGCTCTTTCTGTCACATGGCTACAGGAGGGTGAAAATCCACCCGGGGGCAGCAAGTGTCATGAGACTCATGCTAAGAATCTCTTTGTTTTCCTGCTTTAATGGTGCTGTCAACCCTTGGGGTCCCTTAGGAAGAGCCCCATGAATAGGTCTCCTTTTGTCTGCCTGAGCCCTGAATAAGTTATAAATTGAAGAGTAAAAATGGATTCTAAATGCATCACCTCTAAGAGCTAAGCTAGAAGCCATAGGTACAATTCTATTAAAGCCCCAGGATGAGGCATGGTCCTCCACCCAGTCCAGGCAGCAACGAGTGGGGCAAGTTGTAGACAGAGGCAGACTGCCAAAGAGAATTCCTGTTCTCTTTGGACTGGTTGACTGCTGTACGTGATGAAATTGGAGCATCCACAGATATTTTTCTCAAATTCACTAATAAAACCAGTGATATAAGAGGGGGAAGAAAAATACATGTTAATCATATCTCTGTATTTGAAGAAAAAGCTGCCTTCATCCTCAAATCAAGGGGCTCTGGAAGGCTCCCCTTGCCAGAGAATCAGGGCATATCTGCTGCAGGTATCCATCATCTCTGTTCTGCAGCCTCCCCGATTCTTAATGCATCAAAGATGCTGTGTCTTTACCCTACTGTGTTAAACATTGGTGC
This sequence comes from Nannospalax galili, assembly GCF_000622305.1. Taxonomy (NCBI): domain Eukaryota; kingdom Metazoa; phylum Chordata; class Mammalia; order Rodentia; family Spalacidae; genus Nannospalax; species Nannospalax galili. The sequence goes on from NW_008330570.1 coordinate 2,553,945, forward strand.
CCATGGACCAAAGGCAAATAGAGGGATACAGAGCAGGAAGGTGGCTCTTAGTTCCTCTCTTTGCTGTGTTTCTCAAAGATGCTGTGTCTTTACCCTACTGTGTTAAACATTGGTGCCCATGGACCAAAGGCAAATAGAGGGATACAGAGCAGGAAGGTGGCTCTTAGTTCCTCTCTCTACTGTGTTTCCCAAGGCCTCTGCCATGCCACGGTCTGATATTATCTCCCATTTACTGGAAGGTACCTGTCTTCTAAGGGCCTTCCTGGAATTCTCTCTCCCACACTGTAATTCACACCGCATGCTATCACTGGGCTAATGTTCTGAAAACACCACTCTTACCTAGTCACTCAAACTCTCTGAATCTCTGTCTCCTCATTGTGAAATGGATATGTTTATGTTTTCCCTGCCTACCTCACATGGTTGTGTCAAAAAAGGCAGTGGTGGAAAAGTGCTTTAGAAAGGGAACCATGTTGTATATATGGTGATAGACTAGGCCATCATGGAGATAGAGTCCTCCTACATCCCACTTAGCCTACCAAATCAAGTACATACAATTGGACTTGGTGTTCAAGGCTTTTACGAGCAGGCCTGTTCCAAATGTGCTTGTCCTTCGTTTCTCTCTGAGCTTGTTTTTTTCTTCTTTACCTCTCCTTCTGCAAAGCCCTTCTGCAATGCTTTCTGGCTCTTAGGACATAGCTGGATTCTATACATGGTACTTACCAAATTAGCTTCAGAGACTGTTCCTGGGTTCATCTGCGCCCTTTCCCTCTGTTCTCTAAGTCTAAGCTCAGTATTAGTCAGCTCTGTGGAGTGAGCCACAGCAGGAACCTCTCTTGTGTTCACCAGTGGGGATTCAAATGCATTGTGTTGGCTTTGCAGACTGATGGAGGATGTCAACAGGAAGTCCCCTTGTCTGAGTATATCACTGATCTCTTTCATGGGGAAGGATTCATTTTGTGGGGATGGCAGTTAAGACACAATGGAAGTACATATTTAGAACCAAACAATTAGAACTAATATTAGCAGACAATGTGAGGCATTTTCATGGTAAACCCAAACCATATTTTGTTGTGAATACATGGCTTTAGGGTGTCTACAAAAGTGTCTTCTAATGATGACATTGTAGTCCACACCTTGTTAAACAGCGCTCACCAACCTTCCCCAGCGTACCCAGCCCACTGTTTCCCTGTTGGCCACAGGAAACTTCTGTAGGGTTTTCTCAAATCCTTCTGGAGACTTGAAGGTTCCCGTTGTGGAAGAGAGCTAGCAGCACTTAGAGCTGGCATGGAATGATTTTCAACAGATGCATTCACAAATCACTTACTTTTCAAACAGCACTCACCTATGCACATAAGGAGACACTGTGCACAAGAGTGGTTTATGCACCCACTCCCTCTGCCCTTTGTGCATGGAGGTTGCTCTCATCACAGCAACTCAGCCTCACCCACTCAACAACTTCAGGTGGGTTGCAGCGCTCATCAAATGCTCCTATTCATAGGAGGTAGGAATTGGCTAGACAATTAGGGTAAAAAGACCCCAAAGAAAAGTAGCCAGTTTCTTGGTTAAAAGTCACAATGTCCTTGGGCCTCTTAGCAACATACTCCGTTCCAAAGGCCAAAAATGTTGAAAGTATTTGGGAGCTTTTATCTAATCCTTAAAAGACTTAAGGGTTACCTCTTCAGAGGGGGGAATGTTAGAGTAGCAAAAAGCCCCATTAACTGCTGAGTCATTTCTCCAGCATTTTCTTTTTCCTTAAGCATTTCTATTAATTACTTTATTTTGTGTGTGTGTGTGTGTGTGTGTGTGTGTGTGTGTGCATGCGTGCGCGAGTGCCCTTGTGTGCACATGGTATGAGTGTGGAAGTCAGGAGACAATCTGAGGAATCAGTTTTCTCCTTCTAACCATGTGGGCTCCAGGGACCAAACTCAGATTGTCAAGCTTGGTGGTAAGCATCTTAACCAGCTAGGCCATCTCACCAGCCCCATGAGTTATCTATGCATCAGTTCTTCTATCCTCATGTATGTCTTTGGTACTAGCAATGGAACCTGGGGTCTCATATATGCTAGGCAAGTATTCTACCACAGAGCCCCACCCAGCCCCTCTATTATCTTTTGTATGAATTACAAGCATTGCATGCTGTCTGCTTCCCACTGTCTTGAATATTTGTAGCATTTAGCTCTTCTCCAGAGCATGTCTGGTCTCTCTGGTTTTTGCTTAGCAATTTTGCTTCACCCCTCTTCTTTCTTGGGTGTCCTTTTCCTGAGAAGTTTTGCTCTGATTTGTGGGGGAAAAATCCTCATGAAAACAAAATAAAACACTACCTTGATTATGTTGTGCTATTGCTGTTGAACATTTAGTATGTTCTTACAGTTACAAAAACCCCAGGCTGTCCACTGTACTTCAGATCCAACCTTCCTATCAGTCTTTAAATCTCGCTCCTAATCAGTCATTTGGCGGAAACTCAATAGAAGACTTGACTTGACAGGCTCATTGTTAACAGTGACCAAGGCAGCTTAGAATGTCAATAGTGCCTGCTACAAATGTCTTGCCTTGTCTCAGGCCTGGATTACTCTGTACCTACGGAATACTTGACTTTTGAGGATTTGAGATCAAGATTCAAGTGTGAATATGACACTTTGATTTTAGTGTGCCATAGCTGAGTAAACTGTGTTCACACTTGGGGACAGTGGTGGGGAGAGTCAGTCAGACATTAATTTCTTATGTTAGATGAAGATATTCTGGCTACGATCTCCAAGTCTCTTTGCAACTTGAAGACTTGGGGCCCACATTGGCACTGGCATCAATATTTTTCATGTGTCCTGGCATTATGCACGCGTTCATATGTGTATGGTCTGCAGTAATTACAGTGTATGCCACCTGCCACGTCCTGAAAGCATGAGGGGGTGGCATGAGAACATTTGTGCATTTGTGAGATGCTTTTCAAAATTCATTTATTTCAATAATTTCTCCTCCCTCTCTCAGGGTCAGTTGGCACATCTGTCAAGACTGTACCCCTCATTTTCTGGCACCAGAATCATCAAGGACACCTGGTTTCTTCCTGCTCGGCACAGAGGGAGAGGCATGAGGGTCTGTGGGCTTAGCAGCAAGCATCTGAATCTCACAGAGACATTTCAGCAAGTGTGCTGGAAGACATATGCTGGGAGTTATTTTCCCAGAGTTGGGAACAGAGCCAAAAGTACTTTATTTCATTCATTCCTTTGTTCAGTATGATTTAAGTTACTAGTGTATGTTTTTCCTTGTGTAGAGAGTTATGGGGGCAGGGAAGACAGAGCTCTAAAAGACATCTCTTCCCTCAAATCTGAGAACACACACACACACACACACACTCCACACCCTCACTCCCACCCCACCCCCACCACAAGGGAGAAGAACTCAGCACCAGATGCTCATTAGGCTGGGTAAGAGGGGCTGTCAGCCTGGAGAGCTGGCCCCCTGGATGCTGCCATGATTGAGTCTTCAGCCCTTTATTCATTCACAGGCTGAGCCTAACTGGTCTAGCTGTGAGCAAAATTCAGCACATGGAAAGAAAAGGAATATTCACATTTATGTTGAATATCAGAACTGAGTATGAAGAAAACAGAGGTCTATTTTGCCTCAAGGTTGCAGGACTCAATTGTATAGCAAATTCCTTTTGAATGTAGCCTACATTGTCTAGGGCTCTTATTTCAAAAAATAGGCATTTGATGCAAATTTACGTTCTTTTCTGAAATAAAAACAATAGCTTTAGTCTCTTGAATGGCCATTTCTAAATGGGACATCTGTGTTACCACCTTCAAAGGTCAGGGACTATCTTGGAAGAAGATTAGAATTGAAGGAACGTAAGAGCTAGAAGAAGTTGTGTTATGGACCTGGCTTGTTTTCCAGAAATGACCTGGCTGTTACTCTCAGAAGTTGTGATTACCTACCTAAGACTGGCATAAAACTGGGTCAATCAACATTGTGGTCATGAAGGGGCTGGCCCCACCTCAGGCTGAGGATTTATGGGCAGTTAATGGTTTCTGGGAGAGAGACCATTTTCTTCAGTGACATGGCTACTGCCTTGTTCTTGTAAATAATCCCTTATCCATACACCTAATTAAACTCATTGGTTCATAAAATAATAAATAAATAAATAAATAAATAAATAAATATCCAATAGCTTCATTTAACTAATATCAAGTGACTCCAGCTCTTTGAGGAATCTGGAAGAGACCACAACTCTACCCAAAGTGGTGCCAGGCAGGAGCATTGATAGGCAGAGAGACATAATGGGGAAGGATTTGCTTGGTGGGCTGAGATTATTGATTCATATAAGCATTTCTGTTTGGCAAAGGGACTTTGGTCAGTGGCCTTTCTCACAGGCACTTGTGTGACAGAAGGCAGGAGATTACTGTGGAAATGGAAAGGGAGGACACCAAATTCTCCTTTTATTGAATTTTTGTGCATTTCATATAAAACATCTCAATCATCTTTATGCCCCTTCCCCCACCACCTACATCCCCTATGCTCTCCCACTAGATTTTATACATTCTGTCATATATGTTAAGACCTATCAAGTCAGGTTTGTGTAGCCACATGTCCCTGAGTGCAAGTGGATCCACTGGGGTCTAGTGAGCCTATCTAGAGTCTCTTCCTTAAAGCAGATCAACTTTCCCTCACCAAACAGTATCAACTGCCAAAAGTTCCTCAGCTAAGGTTGGGACCTGCTGTCCATTTTCCCACTTCTATGCTGGGTTTTTGTCTGATTGAGTTTGTGTGGGTCTTGTGCATCTGTCACCATTGCCGTAAGACCAAATGAACAAGGTCCCAGAGGCCTGGAAGACGGTTTCCTGATGATCATGCACTAACTCTTACACTTTTTCTGACCCCACTTCCAAAATGGTCCCTGAGCCATGGGAGGTGAGCTTTAATATAGGAGTCCTATCCAGAGACCCTTCTTTGCAGTCTCTTTTTCTCTACACTTTGGCCAGTTGTGGCCTTCCGTGTGCATAGTGCTCTGTTGCATGAGGAAGCTTTGCTGGTGAGAGTTGAGGGATGCGTTAGTATTCCCTTATTTTTATTGAGAAGGGTCTTACTACATAGCCTAGCTTGATGTTGAAGCTGCTATCCCCTTGGTTTTGCTTCTAGAGACTACAGGCTTGCTCCACCATGCCCAGCAAAGAGAGCGTTTCTATTTTACTTTTTTCAGTACTTGGGAGCCAATACAGGGCCTCCACATATGCTTGGAAAGCATTATATTACTGGGCTACGTGGGCGAGTTAAGTTTTTATCTGCATAGTTAATTATGTTGTGGTACTTGGGGATCAAACCAGGCCTCTGTATGCTGTACAAGCACTTTAGCACTGGACTACATTCCCAATTGTCCTGCCTCTTGATGGACCTGTGTTTTCTGGAAAAGTACTTGTTTTGGTAGCACAGATCCTGGAACTACATAGAGACAGAGAAGATTAGCACAGTGCCTGTGCAAAGATGACACTGAATGTTCTAGAAAAGGAGATGAGCATCCTTACTCCCTACTGAGAAGTGGGTCTCTAAGGGATAGCCAGCTTGTGATCCTTTATTCACGCATATAAACTGTTTGGCTCTGTCTTTGGGAAATTACTTCTATTTAGTGAACTTAATTGCTGAGATTGCTGTGGGTTTGCTGCATTTTAAAGAATTCAGCCAGAGATGTGAAAAGATTGACAGTAAAATGTTTATCAGGTGAAAATCATCTTCACAGATTCACACGCCCACTTCTGTCTTGTAAATACTGAATTTGAAGCCCTAAGAAATAGCTGAGAGGCTATTGATTCTTTTTACTTGTCTGTAGAAAGAAAATTATAGAAACAATAATAATCATACGTGTGGAATTTTGAACATGTACAATGTGCTAAAAACTCAGAATTTTACATCAAATTGAACAAAGATGGAAGAATCCATGATTTTCCTTCCAAGGATTCTCACGGTACGGACTTACGTGACCACTTCTGGAGCCTGCTGATATCCATCTAGAGAAGATATGGAAAATTCCAGAGAGATCCTTCACTGGCCTTCCTGTTCTGTAAGCATTCTCTGATTATCATTCATGACCACAGCTGAGCATAAAGGTAAACCAGAGGGATTATTGGGGCTTCTTGTCCAGCATGTTTGTGGAACTGTCATAAACCCTCAAACTCAGTAAACTGGAGCTGCCAAATAGCTGAGAAAGACCACAGCAGCTGCAACTGGGAAGCCTTCGAAACTTGGCTCTGTGCCCTAGCCACGATGCTTGACTGCCTTGAACTGTGCATTGAAGGGCACACTTCCATTACAGTTCCCATTACTTGAACCTGCTGACCTCTTTCCAGACAACATCTGTATTGTTAGAGTAAATAAAAACAGTGACCTGTTCATTCATTCATAGTTTTATCAGTTGCCTGTGGTGGGAGTTATCACTGCAGACGGGCTTCAAGGAAGTATTCTGAGCAGAAACGACCAATTTTCTTTAGGATTGACGTCTTCTGGAACAGGGATGGAACACTGGCGGGGGTTCTCAGATCTGTGGACCTTTTCATGATGATGTTTCCCATACACTTTGTGGTTTAGGTGGAGAAATACTACATTTATGTATTTGGTAATGTGTGAAGGTATACAGCTGACACTGTGGTGTGGGCAGAAAGGGAGTGAATGAAGGATTGCCCTCATTCTGCATAAATCTTGGAGGTCTCAATGAACACTGCAGTAAGTTAGAACGCCCTTTGATAATTAGTGGAACCTGGATCCCAACTGTGCCACATATATCACGGTGTATCTGTTGCACAGTTTTAACCAGAACTGACTTTCCTAAGAAAGATATCCACAGTATAAATTGAGAGAACACTGTGTGATATTCTTTTCATGCATTTACAGAGAGTTATTCGCTTGTCCTGATCTTGGAAAATCGTGATGGCCAATGGCGATGCCTCTCATTGTGTCAGATTGTCCCCCAACCTGCTGGTAACAAGTTGCACTCCTCACTGCCCCATTCCTGGGGAGTTTATGTGAAGACACAAAGTGTCTGGCTGCTTCATCATGTCATTTGGGTTTGCCCTCCTCTGGGGGATTTATAGACTGAAAATGTATTATTTTCTATACCCTTTTCCATGTATTTTGTACCACACTATACTTAGGCATTTTGTTGGCATTTGTTTTTGTACATTTTTGATTGATGCTTCTTTTATCTAAGAATGCAATTATGCTGTTGAATGGGGCAAAGTGTTTATTTTGCTCAAAATTTTACCAAGAGTTGTTTACCATTTTGAAAAATCAGCTCCCTGATGGAAAAACAGCACTCCTGGCAATCAGGATCACTAACAAAAGTGTGTATGTTCCAGATCAAGCCTCATATTTTGGTGTTTCATTTATGATGTTTCTCCCTAACACAGGTGAGAATATCTGATTTTATCTTCAGCATAGTCAAACCCTTTTGCATATTGAGAGGTGTATTTTATTGTAAATTATTTCATCCAATCTCTCCTTTAATGCACAAGAATGACACGGTATCTCTATTTTTTAGAAAGTATGTGGGCAGGCTATATTATCTATGGCTCTCACAGGAGGTTAGCAAGGGGACATCGTAGCAGCTCCTTACAATAGGAGACACCTGCTTGGGTTCAGATGAGAGACGCTGGGTGGCAGCTTCATGCAGCTAATACCTGCTGTGTGGAAAGTGTAAGTCCACCTGCTTCGAAACTTTGTGGACAGCATGGGCACTCAGCTTTCTGTATCATGTTTTTCCCTCGATAGCCACATGACCTGGCTCAAGGCCACTATGCTAATACCAATCTAAGATTCAATTTCCTACTGTTTTCTTTTCTATCCAGAGGCTCTGTATCCTTTTGCATTTTTTCCCTCTAAAACACACTACCCTATAGTCTTTATCATTATTTGTCACTTTCCCTCCCATTCTATAGGCAGTTCTCTCTTGGTATTGCTTCCAGAACTCCCAATGGATACCCAAATCTGAATATCCTTAAGTATGAAAAATAGCGTAATGTTAGCATTTAAAACTCCAGTTCCAGGGGATCCAACAGCCTCTTCTGTCCACTGCGGGCATTGCATGACACGGGTGCATTTACCTACACACAGGCAACACATACATACACATAAAATAAAAATAATAAATAAAATATTTAAAAAATCCTTCTCTAAACTTTAAATAATCTCTAATTCATATTTAATATTTTCTACACTTATTTGTTTATATTACCTAATGTGCTGTAAATATTATAAAAATAGCATTATACTATTATACTCTATGGTTGGAAATTAACAGTAAGAAGGAAAAAGACTGTGCATATTTAGTAGAAGCACTTTTTTTTCAAATATTTGTTATTCACAGTTGGTTGAAAAATCCATGAAAATGGAACTCTGGGATAGCAAGGGACAACTTTATATATGTAGACACGCATAGACACACACATGCATGCATGGTTACACACACACACACACACAGTTTGTTTTTTCCTAATATATTTAAGATTAAATTCACAAAGATACCCCCATTGTCCCTGAGTGATTTAGTGTCTATTTCCTAAAGACACAGAGCACCTCTGGTGCTTAGGAAATCAATATTGAAAATCGTACCACCATCAAGCACATACCCATTTACAGATCTGTGTGTCCCAGTAATGCTCTTCATAGCTGCAGGACCGATTCAGGGTCACTCATTGCATTTAATTGCTCTGTCTTTTAGTCTTCATTGCTGTGTGGTAATGTCTTATTTCCATTATTTTTCATGACCTTGGTGATTTTTGAGCATGTGTCTGTTTCTCAGAAAACTTTACCGTAGTTTGAGATTTTCTGATGTTTCCTCACATAGAGGCTCACATTCTACAGTTTTGGAAGGAATTCCACAAAAGAGGATGTTGCATCGCTTCGTAAGGCATATGATGTCCACTTTCCCACCTATGAATACACATATTTCACTATTGACTATTGGGTTTCTGTTTATTCAATAGGACATAATTTTCTCTCAGTATCACTTATTTTCGTGCTCACATTGTTTCCGGTTTGGCTTTTGGGATTCATGTCTAATTAGATCAGGTGTCTTTTGGACATTTTCCCCACCATTCTGCAGAAAGAGTCTTGTACATTCCTTGACTAGCCCTACAATCAGTCATTTCTTCAGGAACACTTGACTCCTTTTAGAAACTGAAATCCAGTGCTGGAATGAATTGCTCTTTGCTCTTGGTGTAACTTACTTCTAGGTCTTCTCAGCAGACAGACCTATCTCTACAGATCTTTACCTATCTATATCTATAACTGTGTACAGGTATATTCATTTATCTGTTGGAAACCCTAAGCATACATCAATATCTCTAAATATAATCTAATATCACATGGTTTTCTATCCTTTCTCTTTCCATTCTCAACAGTGAGAAACTTGGCTTGTGTATTCTTAATTTCTTATTTTCTCAGTCACCACGTATGTAACTAATGACCCGACCATCTGGCCTCAGGAGCTGTTAATTCACACTGTCCTACTGTGGCCAAGGGAGTTCCATCTCTTCCATCCCTGAGATGAGAGCATGTGTAAAGGAAATATTCTATTATTTACAAAATTTATTTCAGGGTAATAAAGACAGTATTTTTATAATGATGCATATTAACGAAATATGTATTTTAACAATAGATCCTATTAATGTTTTGTGTTCACTGCATAATTGTTACCAGTACATCATATCTTCCATCTCATTTCATTTTTATGGCTGAAAGGTGGCTCCATTCATTTCCTTTTCTAACTGAATATTTTGATACAATACGCTTTGATTATATTTAGATCCCCTCCCCATCTGTACCCCTCTTACTACCCCCTGCCCAAGTTTTACCCACTCCCCATGCCTATGTTGAGATTTTGTCTGGTTGGAGCTTATTTGGCACTTGTACACGCTGTCATCAGTGCTGTGAGTTCATATGAGTAACTGCCTAGCTGTATGGAAAACTCTGTTTCCTAGTGGACATTCAACACCTCTGGCTCTTCCAATTTTCTGCCCCCTCTTCTACCATAATCCCTGAATCTTGGGAGGCAGAAATTTGGTATAGGTTTCAAGTTCAGTGATAATCATTCTGAAGTCTCTTATTCTCTGCACGGTAACCAATTGCAGGTTTCTGTGTTAATCACCAAATGCTGCATAAGCAAACTTCTCTGGGGAGAGCTGAGAGCTGTATTAATCTACGGCTATAAGAATAAGTAATTAAGAATCAATTTTATACAATATCTATTTATTAGAATAATAATAGTATTAGGTTCTCTCCTATGGCCTGTGGCCTATCTAGCCACATGTTCCTGGGCCCAATATCGATATCTTGTATGGTTTCTGTTTTATGAAGTGGACCTTAAATTCAATCAGCAAAAGCCATATGGAAAGATACCACTATGGAAACTTCTTAAAGTATATACATATCAATTATAAAAGGAGATTAAAGAAGTTACTGTATAACAAGGAGACATTACCCCTACTACACACCATAGAATAGTAAAGTAAAACCCCAATGCCAAGGATGGACTCCTTCTATTGAAGCTGTTGACTAGGGGTCCTATAGACCCTCAAACAATACTAGCCATTGCCCCTGCTCTTGGTTACTCACCAGAACTTGATAGTAAGACTGTATTGCTGAAGACACATGAGCTGTAGGAAAACCGAGGTGAAATCAAGCTGATACTGACTTCAAAGCTTCATCTCTACTGGCTAGCTTAGTAGTGCTGGAAGTCACTGTGCATGTTACTGGAAAAAGGTTAATCATTAACTTTACCCAGCTGTGAATCCTGACTGCTTCAACAGCAACTGGACCAGTAAGATGGGATCTCTGGTGTTATAGTGGCATGAATATTATGGGACTAGCCAACCCTTACAGTGCAGTAGTTTTATCTCTGTGGTTCTATATGGTATACCTTTGCTTTCCGGTATCCAGGGTTGATTATGGGAAGTTTATTTTCAATCTAAGTTTGATACCTCTCTTCTTAAAGATAGATTTTAAGATTTTTCTTGTAGTTTCAATGTTGTATATTTTTATGCTGATTAGATAATAGGCTCATTTTCATCTTTCTTGGCCTTATAAGTGAGGATACTTAGTTCTCAAGATTTTTCCTTTTCTAAGTCTGGAAAATTCTCTTTTTAATACCATTTCTGTAGTATTTTTTCCATTTTCTGCTAAAACTCTCATGCAGCCTACCTGGGATCTCAGCACACCTTCTAGCTCTCCTAGTAGGTCTTCTGTGCTTGTCTTTTCCCCTCAGTATAGCCTGCATTTCATTGGTTTGCTTCCACTTCTGTTTTTAGGCTAGAGTTGATTCTCTGATTGATATGAATAAATTACACATGTCCATTATTATAGTTTTCATTTCTAAGATTCATCACAGGTTCATTTCCATGTTTCATTTTTGTCTTTTTACTTTTCTTTATTTAAATAAGGTTATTCTTTCATTAATTCAACTAAGCAGTTACTACCAGGCTTCTCAAATGTATCTGGGTTGTTTTTAGAGTTTTATTTGCTATTTTTTCCCATTTTTATTTTTATTCTTACTGTTTAAATGGTTTGGATTTTGATTTATGGCCTCATTTTCATGGGTAAGTTTTGTTGTTACTTAGGATTACATCTCTCTTTTCTCTTGTAAATGCTCACTCCTACCTCAGTGGTTATACTGAATAAAGCATTTAGTGGGTATTTTGATTACCTGCCCAGTTGTTCTAACTAGAGAAATTATGACTATGTCTTGGAGCCTATGGGTGCTTTGGTTGGTTCCTACTCTCCAGGCTGGGGTTGTATTTCTATGCCTCTTAGGTCTCTAATCCTGTTTTAGGTCATAACCTCTGTAGCACCTGGGGGGGGGTTGCTTTCTGCCTTTTTCTGAAGTAATATGTGTATTTGGGTGTATTAGTTACTTTTCTTATTGCTATGACAAAAAAACCATGACAGAAACAAACTTAAGGGAAGAAGGATTGATTTTACCTCAGTTTCTTGGTATAGAAGGAATGGTGCTATTCATGGCTCCTGTCTGTGCCAGAGAAGCAGAGAGATCAGGTCTAGGGGGAAGCCGGAAGCATGGAAATGGGGCTGAGCTATAACTCTCATAGCCTAACCCCCCAGCTCCCTATTTCCTCTTGCTTAGGTCCCACCTCCCAAATGTTTCACAGCCTCCAAAAACAGTGCCACCATCTGGGGGCCAACTGTTTAAACAAATGAGGTTCAGGAGATTCATTCAAACCATAATGATGGAGAAGGGTTTGAGGAGCTCCTTCCCTTAGCTTTAAGCAATGAGCTGTGTCTTAGTCCCCATCCTTTCAGAGGAATTGAACTGCAGGTTCCCTCTGCCTTGCTCTTAGCTCTTCTTGGCTCATCAGTCTACCATGTCAGAGCTGCTTATTGCTTGGAGTTGCTATTCTGTTTCTGATCCATTAAAACATTTTTTTTTTACTTGTTTCTGAGCCTGGATATATTTTTTGCCTTGTTTTGTTCTGAATATATCATTGCTACCTGCTTTGAGCCAAGGTGACAATGTCAAAATGTAGACTCACAGAGCCATTTTGATCAAAAGTTTCTGATTTCCATTAAGCAGAGGTAACATTCTAATAGAAAGGAATGTGGTTTTTAACTCCCAGGAACTGTCGGCACACAGTCTCGGGTTACAGCTTTGGGAGAATTTATCTCCTTCCCTCACTGAATCACAGACTTTCTGAACACATCACTATGTGGGACCCTGTTTAGCTCTCAGTCCAGGAAGTAGTTCATGCAAGTTAATGTCCATGAGTGTCTTTCAGTGGAGTTTGCTTTGTAAAAACCTTCTCCAGTGTATTTCTTCCTCTTGGTATAAATGAAAGGTACCAGCAACTCTCATCATCTTGATTTTGGGAGGAAACTCTGAGATATATCAACCCAGCATCCCTCCCGAAAGAACTTGCACAGCAGTGATCCTTGGGAAGGTGATTAGAGTTTTCAAATGTGCCTGAGGTGGTTTGAATGAGAAATGTCTCAGTAAGCTCATGTGTTTGAACATTTGATGCCCTGTTTGGAGAAGTTACAGAAATTTTTAGCATCTGGAGTTTTGTTGGAGGAAGTACATCACTCGGGGGCAGATTTGAGAGTTTGTACTCCCTACTTCCAGTTTGCTTTCTTGGCTTCCTCTGTGACAAAATGTGATCAGCCAGCTTGCCGCTCCCACTACCTGTGGCCACACCATCTCTGCCATTATAGACATCTAGCTCTCTGGAACCAGAAGCCAAAATAAACTCTTCCTTAAGTTGCTTTTGGTCATGTCATTTTGTCACAGCAACAGAAAAGTAACTAATACAGTATCCAAGGTGATCTTTTTAGATCCTAATGGGCAAGATGCTCCTTGCTTGACATCTATTCAGATTCAGAAAATTTTATTACTTTAAAGTACATATTGATCTCCTTGTACTACTGTGATGATGACCCAAATAATTCCCTGCTATGAAGCTGTTCACACATGATATAAGGCTTTAACTCTAGGTCTCCTCTTTGGATAACTCCTCCTATTTCCTTTGGAGCCAGACCCTGTCTCCAAGATCCCTAATTAGCCTTTGCTACAGCCTCTCAATCAGGACATATGCTTTATGCAAATGAACTTAAAATTTTGTAATTTTTTTAAAGAAAGCGAGGAGGGTCCAGCCTGGTATCTTACTCCTAGCTCTCCTTGGGTGCAAAAGGATTCATTTGGTGCCCTTACTGCGTTAACGGTCTAATCAGTTGGAGTGATTATATTTGCTTCTAGCATGTGTCCTGCAGCCCATTCTTTTCTAGGTGCGTGTTCAGAATCCTAAATTTTCAGTTTGGACTGGTAAACAATTCAAAGTAATTTAGTCCTTCCTTTGGCCCTACTTGCAATCTGGGAAGAGTTACTTGAAAGCATCTTCCACAGACCAGGTAATGGCATATTGATTGCGCAATACAGGTAGTAGGGGTACAGTGTGATTCTTATATATATTTTTTGCCTTTTGTCTTTGTTGCTGAAAGGTGTTTTATGTTGTAATTTCATTACAGAATAATTTTGATTTCAATGCTTGCCAGCTATTTTGACTTTTATTGGCTTTTTTTTCCTTTCTCTTTTTTTCACAGACTAATATGATGCTCTGAGGCTCTATGAGGATTAGGAAAAGAAAAACTGTGATGCGATTTGTTAAACTGGATGCATTGAAAGAACATGTTCTCATCCGGGAAACCTAAGTGAGCCTGTGCAAATTGGTTTGTGCTAAATGGTTCAGGGAAGTGTTTTCCAAGCAGTGCTTCCTGGGCTTTCATAACCTTGTGAGATACTCCATGAATGAAGAGCTCACAGTTGATTTAGAAATCACATGTCATACATCTCCCTCTCAGAGAAAATGTTTCATCTGATCACGGGGAAGGCACTGAGATCTCTAGAAGTGAAAACGTTCTTTTAAAACATTTACTGTGCTTATTTGGTGCTGGAACTCCTTGCAAAGAAGACTGCAATAAGCATTCATACTTTGAAAAATTAAAGTTCCATTTGGCATGGCATGCTGTGGGAAATGCTTCCCTAAGCTGTGCAGCAGACTCATGTATGTTGTGGACTGTGTATTCATTCACAGGTATGCTGCATGCCTGATGTGTGCTTCTGTGGTCCAATAGACTAAGAAGCACTTGCTTGACTCTTGTTGGGGAATTGATTTAGACAACAACTCTATGGCAGTGTGGTCCTTGAGAAATGTAGCATCAGATAGTTTGTTTCAAGAAATAGGAAAGAGCCTAGTGGGAAGATGTCATCAAAGTGAGGTAGAAATGCTGGGCATCATGATATGTGCTGGTATTCATCAGGGCTCTTTATAGGAACAGAACTGACAGAATGAATATGTGCATATATTAAAAGAATTCATTAGTCATTTACTTTGAAGTTGTAACAACATCTGAATCACTCCTGAGAGACTGAGAACCCAGAAGCTGCTTGGTCCCTGAGGGTGGATAGGTGCCCTAGTAGTCATATGGGTCCTACAGTAGCTTTCTCACAATGGAGAGGCTGAGAACCCTGCAGTTGCTCACTCCACAGAGCTGGGTGCCTCAGCAGTCCTAATTGCCAAGGAGTAGAAAACCTTGAAGGTTCCTGAAGAGCCACTGGTCCCTAGTTAAAGATGGAAGATTGAAGGCGCTGGCTCTGACTTCAGCAAAAGAATCAGCTGAGGCAGCAATGGCACAGATCTGCTTGGTGGCTGTTGAGAGGGAAGGCCAAACAAGCAAAAGGCAAATAATCTTCCTTCTGTCACATCCCTTTTCATCTGGGCTTCTACTATAGAAGGTACTGCCTACATTTGGGGTGGGTCACCCATACCAATTAGAGCAATTCTTTAGTTGATGCTCCCTACCCAGGAGAGTCTAATTAGTGGCAAGTTGACATTAAAACCAACCATCTCAGCCCCTGTAAACCTAGCAGTGTGGGGCGTGAAGGTGTGAGGGATGGGGTGGTGATGGTGGTGGTGTAGATCTTGGAGGCTTGCTGGCCAGCTATTCTAGCCCAAATGGTTCAGATTCAAGGAGAGCTCTTGTCTCATAGAGTAAAACTATGGTGGAGAAGAAATTAGGGAAGACATCCTGACATTAACCTCTGGCTTCCATAAGCACCGACATGTGTGGGAGCACCTTCACACATATATTTGTATACAACACACACACACACACACACACACACACACACACATACACACAAATGAGGTAGAATCATTAGTCATTATGATATGTGGTAGAGATTTTTAAACGAACATTTATGAAAATGACTGATATGGGTAGCTAGGGAAAGAGTATTGTATCACTTTTCTGTTGCTGTGATAAATATCATGACTGTAAGCAACTTATAGAAGAGTTTCTTTTGCTTATGGTTGCAGAGGGAGAGAATCCATGACAGTGAAGGAGGTATGGCAGCAGGTACCTAGAGTAGGAAGCTCAGAAATCAAATCTTCAATCACAAACATAAAGCAGAAAGAACTGGAAGCAGGCTGAGGATGTGCCTTCTTTGAGTCTTCACCCGGTGATGTACTTCCTTCCGCCGCAAGGCTGCACCTCCTAAAAGTTTCCTAGCCTCCTCAAACAGTACCACCTGCTTGATGACCAAGTGTTCAAATACCTGAGCCTATGGGGGACATTTCTCATTCAAACCGTCACACATATGTTAACTGGAGACAGTCAATTCAGCAAAAGAAAGGAGGAAACAATTAGTGAATTTAAGTGGGGAGAATGCAAATATGTTCCCTCTCTTGGTTGATGTACCAAGGAAAAAGGAGAAAGGAGACAGCTGGGGAGGGAGAGATTTGGAGGAGAGCTAACAAATGCCATTCAGTCCTCACCACTGAGTTTGAAGTAGTCATGACTCATGTTAAGGACCTTCCTAATGAGCTCCTGTGAGGGTATGATTGGATGCAAAGAGTCTTCATGGACAGAGATTCCTGTGTCTACTGTCAGGCACATTTGAGGCCTCCTAAAAATTGACTTCTCCTCCCTCTAGGGAAACAACAAGGTTGTCAGTGAAGTTCTTAGCTGGAGACTACCCAATCACTATGTAGTCATTAGGAGATAAAAACTGTTGATCATTATTTGTCTGATGCTTGTTGGAAACAGCAGGCCTACTGCTAATATCTTTACCTACTTCTAAGGCTGTAAGCCTATTGACTTGCTTTTTCTTTAAAAAAAAAAACGCAGTTGATTGGAGTGTGAAGTACAGAAGAAATTACATTTTAACCAAATGATGGAGGATTTGATTGTGACACATTTGCAGAAAAACATGGGAAATTTGTGATGCTTCTTCTATCTGGTTAAGGGGCAGGAGGTAGAAGTCTGTCCATTTGGTTTATCTTATGATTTATTCTTTTGAGCAAATCCCAAACAATAAAAAACAAAAAAAGTTTGTTTCACTGACTGATACACATCTAGTTATATGGTACCCTTTGCTGTGGTTCGCTTGTCTGAGTGAAGAGTTAGTGGGCTGCAGGCATTGTCTGAGTTGAGGTTATGATGATAAGAAAACAGTACATGATTCCCTGCAAAGACTGCAGAACCTCTGAAGTATGGGAAGCACAGAGCAGACTGGAACCGCCCTGGATTTCTGCAAAGAGCTCTGTACTATGGCCAGCTTCAAGGAATTCTTACATGAGCAAGCACACAGGTCCTTTCCTGAAGCTTGTGGTTGCAAATACAGAGGTCAGAGACCCAGGTCAGAGGTACACAAGATACCCTTCTCACTTTTTAAAAATTAGTGCTGTGTTATCACAAAGTACCTCATAAGGGTGATGTGTCACCCATCGACAAAATTATCAACAGTTACTAATTGATTGAGGCTTCTTGGGTTCATGCAGGTAGGAGACTCTTGCAGGTAGGGGACTAATCCTGATGTCCGAGTTCCTAGTTTCAAGAGTTTATAGTCTATTTGACTGATGAAGACACTGACATATAAATGTTAGAGATGCTGCAGAATACTGAGTGCAGGGTTCGCCACATTGATTTCCGCAGTGGTTGCACCACTTTGCAATTCTACCAGCAGTGAACGAGGACTCCCCTTTCCCTGCATCCTTGCCAGCATTTGATGTCATTTGTTCTCTTGATCTTAGCCATGCTGACTGGGGTAAATGAAATCTTTTTTTTTTTTTTTTTTTTTTTTTTTTTAAGACAGGGTCTTCCTGTAGCCCCAGGTGGCCTAGATTCGCTGTGGAGATCAGGCTGGCCTTGAACTCACAGAGATCCGTCTGCCTCTGGTAAATGAAATCTTAACGTAGATTTGATTAGCATTTCCCTAATTACTAAGGAGTTGAACAAAAAGTTGAATGCTTTTTAAGGAGTTTCTTAGACATTTTAATTTCTTCTTTTGAGAGCTCATTGTTCATATCTATAGCCCAGCTTTTATTTGGGTTATTTGTTTTCAAGATTCTTTGTTTTCTGAGTTCTTTGTATAGTCTGGGTATTAATCTTATGTCAGATATGTAGTTAATGAAGATTTTCTCCCACTCTGTGGGCTTCTTCTTCATTCAATTGAATGGTTCCTGTGTTAGTTTAATGAGGTCCCACTTGTTGATTATTGACCTTAATTCCTGAGCAACTGATGTCAATTTAGAAAGTCCTCTCCTGCACCTATATCTTGTAGGGTACTGACTATGCTTTCTTCTAACAGTTTCGGAGTTTCAGGTTTCATATTGAGGTCTTTGATCCATTTGGAGCTGACTATTGTTCAGGGTGATAGATAAGGGTCTAATTTAATTTTTCTACAGCTAGAGATCCAGTTTGACAGTACTATTTGTTAAAGATGTTGTCTTTCCTCCAGTGTGTGTCCTTGGCACTTTTGTCAAATACCAGGTAGCTGAAATTGCATGCACTCATGTTTGAATCTTCTGTTATGTTCCATTGCTCTCTGTGTCTGTCTGTGTGCCAGTACCATGCTGGTTTTTTGTGCTCAGGATTGCTTTGGCTATCTGGGGTTTGTGTGATTCCATATGAATTTTAGGTTTTTTTCTAATTATGTAAAGAATATTATGGGGATTTTGATTTTGATTTCACTGAATCAGTTACTTTGGATAGGATGATCATTTTCACAATATTAATTCTATTAATTCATCAGCACAGGAGGGCTTTTCATGTCTTTGTTACTTCTTCAATCTCTTTCCTCAAACATATAAAATTTCTTTTTATAGGTCTTTAATGTCTTTGGTTGGGTTTATTTGTAGATATTTTACTTTTTGAGGCTATTGTGAATGGTAGTGTTCCCACGAAGTCTTTCTCTGATTGCTTGTTATTGGTATATAAAAGGGCTACTGATTTTTGCAAATTGATTTTGTATCCTGTCACTTTGCTGAAAGTGTTGATCACTTCTAGAAGTTTTCAGTGGAATTTTTGGGATTTCTTATCTATAATATATCATTTGCAAATAGAGATAATTTGACCTCTTCTTTTCCAATTAGTAATTCTTTAATTAACTTTTCTTGTCTTATGGCTCCAGTAAGAGTTTTAAGTACTGTAATGAAAAGGAGTGGGAATAGTGAACAGTCTTGTCTTGTTCCTGATTTTAATGGGAATGCTGTCAGTTTTTCTCCATTTTGAGTGATAATTGGCTGTACGTTTGTTATATGTAGCTTTAATCATGTTGAAGTTCATTTCCTCCAATCCAGTTCTCTCTAGGACCTTTATCATAAATGCATGTTGGATTTTGTCAGAGGCCCTTTCTGCGTCTATTGAGATGATCATATGATTTTGTCTTTAAGTCTATTTGTAGACTTATGTATATTGAACCACCCCTACATATCTGGAATAAAGCCAACTTGATCCTGGTGGATCATCATTTTTATGTGTGTCTGCATGCAGTTTGTGAGTACTTTCTTGAGGATTTTTACATTTATGTTCATTAGGGAAATGGACTATAGTTTTCTTTATTTCTTATGTCTTTTTCCGACTTTGGTATTAGAGTAATTCCAGCCTCATAGAAGGATTTTGGGACTTCTCCCTCTGTTTCTATACTTTTGAATAATTTAAGTAGCATTGGTTATAGATCTTCTTTGCAGTTCTGGTGAAATTCTGCTGTAAATCCATCTTGGCCTGGGTTTTGTTGTTGTTGTTGTTGGAGGGTTTTATACTGCTGTTTCAATTTCTGTATTTGTTATTGGTGTGTTTAAACTGTTGATATTGTCTTGGTTTAACTTTTGTGGATCCACTGAATTTAGAAATATTCATTTCTTTTTTGAATTTAATAGAGTACATGTTTTTTAAGTATTTCCTTATAATGTCCTGGATCTTTTTGGCATCTCTTGATGTTGTCCCTTTTGCCTCTGGCTATGTTGATTTGGATTTGCTCCTTTTGGTTAGCTAGGCTATGTTTTGTATATCTTGTTTGTCTTTTCAAAGAACCAACTCTTAGAGTCATTGATTCTTTTTGTATTTTTTTAATTTCCATTTCATTGATTTCTGCTTGATTTTTATTATTTCGTCTCATCTGTTGGGTTTGGATTTCATTTGTTCTTGCTTTTTCAAATTCCTGAGTTGTACCATTAAGTCATTTATTTGTGCTCTGATTTTTAAAAATATAGGCTCAGCCAGGCGTGGTGGTGCACGCCTTTAATCCCAGCACTCGGGAGGCAGAGGCAGGTGGATCTCTATGACTTCAAGGCCAGCCTGGTCTACATAGTGAGTTCCAGGACAGCTGGGGCTACAGGGAGAACCTGTCTCAAAAAAAAAGACCAAATATATATATTTGAGCTGTATGTATCTTAATATATATCTTAGAGCTGTAAATTTCCCTCTTAAAACTGCTTTTGATGTGACACAAGGATTTTGTTGTGTTGTGTTATCATTTTCATTTAGTTCCGGGAATGCTTTTCATTTTTCTTAATTTCTTCTTTGACTGATTCATCATTTAGGAAAGTTTTTTTTTTATTTGTTTTAATTAAAAGAAGCATTTCATTACAACAGCATTAACCTATTCAATAACATTTTTCTGAGCTAGGGTACAACTAGGAAAGTGTTTTTTAATCTCTCTGAGTTTGTGTAATCACTAGAGTGTCTTTTGCTGATAATTTTTAAGCTTTATTGCATTGTGGTCTGATAGAATGCATAGAATTATTTCAATTTTTTTATTTGTGTCTTAGTATGTGGTCTACTTTAGATAAACTTTCGTGAGGTGCTGAGTAGAATGTGCATTCTTTGGTGGTTGTATGGAATATTCTGTAGATGTATGTTAGGTCCATTTGATGTATGGTATCTGTTAATTCGGATGTTTCTCTATTTTATTCTTTGTAGAGATGATCTTGTATTGGAGAAAGTAAGGTATTGTAGTTATCTAAAATTACTGAGTTGAGGTTAATCTATGCCTTGAAGTCCAGTAGTGCTGTTCTTATGAAACTGGTGCATATGTTTTCATGATTCTTATGTCTTCTTGGTCAGTTGTTCCCTTGATCAGAATGTAGTGACCTTCTTTATCTCTTCTGATTAGTTTTAACTTGAAGTCTGTTTTTTCAGATGTTAGAATAGCAACTCCTGCTTGTTTCTTAGTGTCATTTGTTTGGGATATATTTTTCCATCCTTTCAACCTAAGGTGTTACCTATCCTTGGAGGTAAGATGAATTTATTTCAGACAACAAATAGATGGATTTTGTTTCTTAATCTATCCAACTAGCCTGTGTCTTTTGACTGGGGAGTTGAAGTCATAGAGTTATTATTGGACGTTTACTGTCTTTTTGTTACTTTTGGTTTATTATTGGTTACTGTCTTTTTTATTTTTCTGATCATGTTCTTAGTCTTATTTTGTGTTTCCATATTTTATACCTTCATTTATTTTCTTTCTGTAACCTCTTGAGTATGGTCATTTCTTTATTCAGTACTTTGTACTGCTTTTATTATTCTCTGTAGGACTGATTTGGTGGACGTGAATTCTTTCAGCATATTTTATCCCCTTTGACTATGGTGGACAGTTTTGCTGGGAAAAGTAGTCTGGGTTGGCACCTATGATCTTGAACTTATAATACTTTGCTCCAGAATCTTTTGGCTTTTATAATTTGCATTGAAAATTCAGCTGTAATTCTGATGGGTTTTCTTTTATATGTAGCTTGTTGTTTTTCT
The DNA here is from genome assembly GCF_000622305.1 of Nannospalax galili. Taxonomy (NCBI): domain Eukaryota; kingdom Metazoa; phylum Chordata; class Mammalia; order Rodentia; family Spalacidae; genus Nannospalax; species Nannospalax galili. The sequence continues at coordinate 2,575,503 of NW_008330570.1, forward strand.
CTAGCAGTTTCAAGAAGCCTCTCTTTGTTCTGTTCATTTAGTGTTTTTTAAAAATGTTTTATTTTTTTATTTTATGTGTATAAGTGTATTGGCTGCATGTATGTGAGTGCACTCATGTCGTGCAATGCCGTGGAGGTCAGAAGAGAGGCCTTCAGATTCCCCTGGAACTGGAGTTAAGGATGGTTTGTAGCCACTATGTGGGTGCTGGGAATCGAACCTGGGTCCTCTGCAAGAGCAGTCAGTTATCTTAACCACTGAGCCATCTCTCCAGCCCCTCATTTAGTGTTTTTACTATGATATGCTGTGGGGTGTTTCTGTTCTGATCCTGTCTCACTGGTGCTTTGTGTGCTTCTAGTGACTGTATAGGTATGATTTTCCTTAATTTTTTTTTATTTTAAATTTTTTTTTTAACAATTAAAGTTACAGTTTTAACAATATACAAAATATTACAGTAATTCAGATTTTTTGGCATAATGATTACAGATTTGATAAATACATTTTATATCACATAATAGCGATGAGGATTATACAAAAGCTATTAAAACAATTATGAGAATAAATTCTATTGTCACTTAAGTATCTAAAGCTATTTTCCTTTGCGTTCTTCCAGAATGATTTGTTCTTATTCTTTACCTTAATTTGAGGGACTTCAAGAAGATACTTGTTTTTTTTTT